>NW_027286070.1:70175390-70582890 GCF_022747635.1 Hetaerina americana
TATGATAATGTAGGATCAATTCAAAAATTATACGATGAAGAGTAACCATACGAAAACCATAAGGAAAAAGTGAAATTCACAAGAAGTTAAATTCACAAAAAGCAAGGAGTTCAAGTTGACCATTAAATTACGAGGGAGAATAGCAGAAGGAATACGCTGGCGAAAAACACATTTGAAGGAAGAGAGGACTTCATGACCGGTTTGCTAAGTTTAGACGCAAGGAAAAGATTAATAAAAACTAACATGGAGCGTGGGACATGGTTTCGAAACCTTATCTTTGAGGGAAGAGGATGGCTTTGGATCAGAGGCTAGCAAGGTGGGCGAGGAGACTAATGATGAAAACAAGATGGGCAGAGAGGAAAAGACAAAGAAAGAAGTTTGACACATGATGGGGAAAAATAGGGAAGTTGCTAGGCGAAAATTGAGGGCATAAAAAGAGAATGGAGGAGATACGGAGAGGCAATGGCGGTTGGAGAAGAAAGAATGTCAACTAAGCCTGGGAGAGAAAGAGAATAGTGTGTTTAGAGCATGAAGGGTGACATTGCGTGAGAAGAACTGAAGGAAAGCGGGCAGCCACGAAAATAGTCTTCAAGAAAGTCCTATACGATATGCAATAGTGGTTAGAGACGTCCAAATCTTAACTTTCATCTGCAGAGTGACTATGATCATGATGATTTATCGTTGGAATATGATTTTTAATCACAAAGCTCTACCATGAATTGTGCCTCACAAATAAAATCAATTTTTTCTGCAAAACGTGAGCTTCTGAGGCCAAAAATTTTGCAATAGGTATGCATGCTCTGTTGGTGAAGCTCGTTTCACCAGTTCACTACACTCGAAATTCGTTTTAAACCTCTGGAAAAAGTCCAACAATACCTTAGCGACTGCAACGGACTTATTTTAAAAATGACACGACACGTAATAACGGGGGAATTTTGCTTATCGCGCAGTAAACGTATTTTAACGTACTCTCCCAGCGAGTAAACAACTAATGTGAGGTAAACAAGTACAAATCTTACCCTTATAATCTGAAAAAATTATATAAATAAATATACGATTCGTAGTTAGTAAACTCATACTTGCCAGGGATCATAAGAGCATCTTGCTTTAAAAGTATTTCTTTTATATTAATTATATTTAACTGCAAACGTTTCTTTTTATAATTTAACTTATGGGTTAAATGGAAGGACCATTTGGTCTCAATTTCGCCCAAATAAAGACCACTATCTATCTATTTATAATTCCAATAGGACATAAGTGAACAACCATGAATCCTTCGAAAGTAGTTTCTATTTCCCTCGTTCAAATGTCAGTAGTGCCTTAATAAGGAAAAGGTAAGTAAGATCGTTACGCCAACGTTAGAAACTTCGAGAACAACACCAATTTGACAAAAGTAATAAGAAATGACCGAATGGATGAATTATAATTACACAAGAGAAAAATCGAAGAAAATTTCAAATTCATTTATGGTCACCCACGGATTTCTCATCCCCCAAACTAATCGAAATACTATTCGAAACTCGGAGTGCAAGACCCGAAATACTCGAGAAAAGTGTGAAAGAAAGCAAGAGAAGTTTTGTATTTCAATTATGAAATTAACTGCTTTTATGAATCGCACTGATATTGAGAATTTCATCACAACGATAATGTATTGCCTTATCCTGACATTCCTCCAAATTCTTCCTTCATCAACAATAAAAAATGTGCTTTTGTTAGTCGCTATGGAATCAGGATCAACCCCGTATTAAGGATGTCTTTTTAATTAGTTTTCACTCTCTCGGGTTGTATATGAAAAGAGAAACATTCAAGGAAACAATATCTGGAATGTCCGAAATATAACTGAATTGAAGTAAGCGAGAGAGTATGTAGTCGACTCTACTTAAAATATTAATGCCACTCGTACGAGTATTGAATTTTGTAAAATTTCCCCCGACATCTTTTGCCATTCACGGCCACCTTAAACCTCTCCTTGACGACTTTCTCTCCTTCATCCTTCCTTTGACTATTTTTGAGGTTTTATTCTGGTAAAATCCCTCACCCTTTCCAAGAAAACACGCCTCCAGTCGGTTCCACTTTATCTTGTCATCCCTACCCCTTCTTTTCCCTACTTAATTGATTTTTGACGCGTTTAAACCGTTATCTCGGTGCATTTTTTCTTAGAGAAGAAATGTGTGCGAGGCTACTCAACTCGGAAGGTCAACTTAGTCATTTTTTTATATTAATTTCCTCGCGGTTGCATTATCGTAGAAGCTAGCTTCAGGTCTTGATTGGAGCTCGAATCCAAATCCCTCGGCGGTACAGTTTCAAATTCGTAATTTTCTCGGCTTTTCTCATCATCATCTTAATGCATACTCTTTGATCCACTCCGGCTTTATATTTAGTAAGAAAAATAGTTTTCACTTTTAACACAATACCTTGATAAACTTGTCATACTACTTACATCCCACAAAAATTTTCACGATGTACGGACCCACTCCCTTGCTAATTTATTGAAAGTAAATTTAGCGCTGCATTAGTGGTGACATTTTTTTTTTTTTTTTTTTTAAAGTAATCTACCGGTTAAGGTAGGTTTTTGGATGAACACAACTACCAACAAATATTTTATTACTCCTAACTAAACACAAAATCCATCATCCTACTCTATATCAGGTCCCTCTTCATCTCTGAGTACTTTCTTCCTCCCTTCATCCCGTCCAACATCCCTATCCTGTTCCTTCCCTTTCCTCGTTTGCCCAACATTCTACCCTCTATCACAGTCTTCAACATCCCACTGCCGGTCAAAACACCCTTCATCCACTTTTCCTGAACATTTGCAAAATATTGTTTCATGGCGGAAGATATCGAAATCTAGTCACCTTTCAAAATTGACTTATTATTAATATATTAAAAAATAATAATTTCTAATCACTCACTAAATATTCTTGCAGGGACCTATTCAGATATTCGAAATGTTCATCGGATAAGGTTCATATAACGTTCGTCTTTTCACATTATATTATGAAAATTCCTTAAGAATGAAATGGACCAACGAAGCGTGTTCCAGTTGCCTGCATGGTCAATTACTGCACTGTACATGGTTTTTAGTTTCATGAAGAAATACACGCATAAACGACATCAAGTCACGAGTGAGTTTATTTATGGTGCTTGCAATTTTGAAATGATAAATATAGATCATTCTGGGAAAAAAATACTTAATTTGCGACTGAATTCAAAGGAATTCCAGCTCTCTACCACTTAATTTACCCTTCAACTCAAGACACTAAAAGTGGTACTTTAGCTTCAATACGAAAATTAAATGTTGCGAGAAAATGTTGTTTGATAGAGGTAATAAGAATGTGGGTGATTTCTCGTAACTAAGGTTGTCCTCTAAGGATCATTACGACTGTATACATTTCTCCTTTATTTCACAAAGAATGATGTTAAAGGTGAGCCTCACTCATACCATGCGTATTTTTCTAATATTTCCCTTCTAGACAACCCCGGTTGACTCTGTATGTTCAAAGCCTTCGCCCGGCATTGAACTTGGAACTTTCCAGTAAGTCTGCATCTACATCTACATCTACATCTACATAATACCCCGCAAGCCGCCGCAAGGGCGTGTGGCGGGGGGTGTTAGGTCACCAACCGTAAAAAAGAAAAATACCACATGCAAAAAAAACAACACGGAAAATTACACCCACAGCAGCGCACACACTCATGCAAAAATCCCTTCATCCAATACTCATGCAAACACATATACCGCAAAACAACTAAAAAACTGCACCCCATGATGCGGCACGAAAGCCATCCTACAACACGAAAGCCAGGACACAACAAGCAAGAAATTGAAACACCACATGAAAAAGCACCACGAAACACTCTGCCCCCAAAGAGTCTTTAAAAGGCAGGGAATGCGACCCAACGTAGCAGGTAGCAGGAATTTCTGCTGAGCATTACTCACGAAGGTAGTTCGCATCAACTCGAAAGTTGAAACGCAAAATTACCTACTATTGCAAGTTTTTTATTGATGACTGTAGAACATGGCCTTTAATAAGATGTGCCTCAAAAGAGTATTCGCTATGCAATACGAATACATATTCTTTATTCGAAATGTTAATTACTCATATGATTATTGGAGGATTCCATCTCCAAAATTAAAATTTGATCTAAAACATAGCTAAATACTTTACGCGTACAATTTTCAAATAGATAAATGACTTAATACGACATAAAATAGATATGACATTAAACTAATAAATAACGAAATTGAAAAATATTTCTATCCTTAGCCCAGTATCGAGTACATTTGTCTAAAGGGCTTGCCAGAAATAGAAGGGGCGCAAATATTACTGAAGTAAATGATAGAGATAGAAAGGTTAAGCGATATTTTAGACGAATAAAATGATATAATAATAATATGATAAAAAAATCTCGTATAAAGATATCGAGAGATCAACTTGCTTTATAGTGCAACCAAGAAAAACCAAGCCTAGTTCCTTTTTTATACTTTACCCGATAGCATTTCTTAAGTCACAGAATATATTAGTTTTAAGGATTGACTTCCGGCGTCGAGCACTTCAAAACGTAAAATCATAAAATGACGAAGAGCCAAACAGAGACTGAACAGATTCACACGCACACGAAGGCTGAGCGATGGAGTCTAAAAAGACAGCGCTGCATAACCGATAACATCTACCCAAGGACATTATCCAAATAAGAAGGAAGGAGAACCAAAATCCAAGCTGGTTCGTGCATATTTGAGATTTAATAGCATTCAAGCATAAAAAGATGTTGCTGAGGTCTGCTAGATATGCAAGACGAATTCGGATCGAGTGAAATGCACATTAATAATTCGCAAATACCGTACAAACATGACAGATGGTTTCGCAAAAGGAACAATTAATTTAAAATATCTATCAATTTTAGCGATTCAGGCCCTTTTTTAACGAGGTAATGGTATTTCTATCAGTTCTAGTAAAATGAAGTAAGTGCCTTCAATTTGAGTTGTTCCTGAGGATGAGATTTTATCTCATCATAGGCAATACAAGGGCATATTTAGAATAGTTCCAATACCCTTGGTCCTTGCGAGTAACAGGGGGGATATTTAACATAAGTTCCAATAAGACGATTCTCACGCCACTAAACAGGTCACCGCAAAGATAATTGAAAGTGGAGAGAGAGTGAAGAACTTAATGTAATCACTCTAGAAGGCACGAGCTGGAGAGGAGGTATATTCAAGTGCTACAAATTTATTTTCGTCACACGCTCATGTACAGACAGCCGCCGTAATTAAAAGCATAATTTTTCAACATCCAGGCGGTTTTTGGCGGCGTTTCCCAATTTCCACGATCGATCCGGTTTAAGGAGCGTTGACGTGAAGGGTTCGAAGGAATGCCGGAGTAGACGGAGCGAGGGAATGTAGGAGGAGGGGGGGAGGAGGAGTTTGAGGGCGAAGAAGGACACCACACACGAGAGATAGCAAGCAAAAGACAGGGCTGTGGAGGAGTCAATGGAGCGAGACTTCAAACCTATTTGAATTTTTCTAGGGCGACAAAACTCATTTAGCAAAAAGAAACTTGGAACAGAGAGAGACTAATGCAAGGAAAACTTAACTAACTGAAAGCTGAAATTTCGTGCGGAACGTGGTCATTTAACACTATGTCTCTTGTGTTTCGAATTGTCATTTCTCAATGTCAAGATACCATGTAAAAATTGCATTATAAAACCAATTATTGAAATTTTACCCACGGTCGAGCAGGAAGACCTTTTATAATTTCCCGACGAGCTTAGCTATTTGTACGCACGTTTTCAAATACCAGGCGGTCTCAGTGATCACTCAGTACTGGGGCGTCTTTTGCGCGCGCTGGTTTCCAAGGGAAAGGCCGAAAACGATGGGGAACCGTTTGGACCGCATTTTCGACCGGTGGCAAGTAAGTAGAGTTATCCCATTGGGTATTTACGATTTAATTGTTCCCGATAAGGCTATCATACCGTTTTTTTCGCCATGCAGAAACAGGAAAATGCGCTATGCAGCGGTTTGGCCGCTTGATTTGCGATTCAAAGAAAAATATGAAAGAAGTGAAGGTACTAAAGTGGGAGGAAATATTTTAGGAACTCGCTAGAAAAGACTTGGATACGTGTATGCTATGAATAAGGAAACAAAAATGTCCATGTGAGAAGAATAAGGACTCAATTTTCCAATTGAGAGCGCAAATCCAGAAAGCACATCGCAAAAATCACATTGCTTTGCAATAAAGTGGGAGAGTTAAAGTATATCAAATCAAATAGTAATTAAAATATATGGACCTAATCCGACAACGCGTACTTAGGTAACTGCATTATGGAAATATAACGCAACTAACTGGGACTCGTTAATGCAAATTGAATGACAGCTACGAATATCGCCAAAAAATGCGAACTAGCAAAGTCAAACAAATGCGAAATGAAGACCAGAACAAATGCCAACATAACAATTAAAATGTACAGAGGCAGTTTCAGTTTCCACTAAATTTATACCACTGAAGAATTTTACGATTCGTGGCACGGGTGCCGAATTATTAGACTTAGATCTTAAACAGACAGGAAAATTATCAATTATGAAGCTCATACATCCTCAACACACGTCATTTCAGTGTCCACATCTCCATCAATCCATTAATGTTTTTTTTACTCAAAATCGATCTCCCTGGTGCATGTAGAAATACCGAACATACGATATAATTAAATATTAAACGACCACACGCGCGATAAAGACATGTTTCTTGGAATTTCTATCTTCCCCCACCGAGGATAATATGTTATTGGGAAACTAAAAATAAGAATTCCTTGAAAATAGAAACTTGGAAATGGAGGGGTTGAGCGTGCATTCATAAAAAAGGCGTGGGGTGACGATGGGAAGGAGGCAACGCCTTTAAGAGGAGGGCGATGAAAAACGAGGACCCCGCGCGGAGTGAGACGGGAGACGACCCGAGGAGAGACGGGGAGGGGGCCTGTATTGAGTGGCAGATGAGAGAAGGGTGGAGAAAGGGGTGCGCAGTTCTAGAGCGGTCATGAAAGACGATTTTTATGGGCAGGAAAGGCATTCCCTTCAGAGAGCGGGCGGCAAACCAAGGGTCGAGGGAAAAGAACGAAAAAGCAAAATTTGACTTTCATTCGTCCAGTGTTCTACAATATTTTTTGTTCGATACCGATGCCTGCAAAATTAAAAAAGATCATCACTACAATAAAAAAACAGTTTTCACTTAAGATTTCGATGTAACCTTTAGCTCGGAAACCCCAACTTCTGACTCTAAGACAGCGTGATAAATGAATCTTGGCGCTCAACTCAATGCGGTCCTTCACGTGAACAATTGCCATTGGGTTCACGACATTTTATTCATTTTTATGGAACTACCGACGGAAATAGATGTATAAAATTCAGCGTATATTCTTTTTCTAAGGTCAGAATCAATTATATAAATGAATAAGCGATAATGCAAAAGATAACATTCTTTAAATGGAAGACTTCCAGCTCCGACGGATGTAGAGTTATTATTTCAAAATAAAATCTACTTCAAAAATTAATTTAGGAAATCTATCAAAAACTAAATATGCAAGACATAAGCTGTAGAAAAACCTGTCAAGAATTACAGTAATTCTTAACGGTAGCCTTTAAGTACATAGGTAAGAAAGGTTTATGCACAATCATTCGACCAATCTGTCAACTATGAAAAATAACACAAACGAAAAGCGGAGAGAACGAAATACGCTTCAAAAACTTTATTCACGTCAAACGTAACTACTTCCACCAAAATATGTCATTATAAATCACGAAAGTAATATCTTTGCGTGATCACACAAAAATAATGCCTTGAGCCAACGTCGTCCCACTTTATTATTTCAGTCGCAAACGATGGAGTCCTATCGCGAGCGCATCACTAAGGGTGGGCACATGGGAACTTAAATCACGTGTCCTGCTTGCACGTGTGAATGCGAAATTTCCTGCAGTTTACCACTGAAAACGACTGACTATAATGTAACACTGATAGGTATATTTTTGCAATTGAAAAATAAATATCTACATGCTACATGAAATGTAGCCATGATTACGCAAAGGGTAAAATACGAGGGTCATCCGGAAAGTAGTACCCGTTCGTGAAATAAAGACACAAAAGTAAATATTAACAAACATAAAAAATTTTATTTGAAAGAGGATACTTTAAACTACTTCTCAACATAATCTCCAAGCAAATTAAGGCATTTGTCATAACGTGTGACAAGTTTCTGTATTCCTGCTGCATAGTCCTTCGCCGCCAGCTCATTGAGATACGCGAGGGACCCATCTTGCACAAATTTTTGCATAATGCAGATGGTGTTTAACAATTTCATGAACAATTGTTCGAGAAACATTGGGAAAATGCTCACAGATGTCATCAATTGTGACGCGCCGATCGTTCCTCACGAATTCGTCAACTGAGCTCACCAGTTGGTCTGTAATGACAGACGGTCTCCCCGAACGCTCATCGTCGTGTGTGTTCCCCCTCCCCATGTTGAAGTTGCGACACCACCGCCGAACAGACGACTCGTCCATTACATTGTCTCCATACACCTCCTTTAATTGGCGATGAATATCACATGGGCGAACGTTTCTTGCATTGAGGAATTTAATCACTGCCCTCACTTCACAACTGGCGGCGTTCTCAATTTTTTTAAACATTGTAAACAATCACAGAAACAACACAGGCAATGCTAGCGTCACGCAACTTGGCTCAGAGAAGGCAGACAAGCCACTGAAGCTATCTGACCTCGTCCAGCGGCTACTCGCGTCGTCAGCACTTCATGCGGCACGAACGGGTACTACTTTCCGGATGACCCTCGTAGAATGAAATTACGCAAGATTTATCGTTTTAAACAAAGAGTTTTATGATTACGTGACTGGATAAGAATTACGGTTAACTTACGTTATAATAAGTTAGCAAATAAGTTAGTTAATAATTCAGCCAACGAAAAGTATTCCATTTTTTAATGCGACCAAAGAGCCATACAATGCAATGTGGAAAAACGGATTACTACATAAATTCATGGAATCTCAGATTTATTCAGCCATAAATTACATAGGGGAATATTCAACGACATTACACGCATCCAAATGACCCAGAGGGCGATTATTTTATAATTGCAATCGTAACTTATTTTATAGCTTTCATGGATTCCCAGTATGTATTACTAATAGATAAAACTTGCTTGCAAAAAATAGTCTTCTATGTGGGCCAAAGTATGCGGAATTAAGAGTCACTAATTTTATTCCATTTCAAAACAATAATATTGTTTGCCCTAAACAAATCTTAATTCTTAAAACATTCATTTGGAATTTTTAAATGTAGCTTTTAAAATGTCGACAACTAAATATAACTTATCTTTTAAAATATCGATGACTGATATCTTCTTCATACGAACCACAGAGTGCGATTCTTAATTTTTGGGTCTATCGCAGGCATGCCTACCGCTTTCTACGCTTTCGTATGCCCATTGATACGAGTTTGAAAAAACAATTGAAGAAACAAGAAATAATGTCCAGCCATAAACGAGGGTTCAATTGTAACATGGTGGATTAGACTATAACCCACATTATGGCTTCAGCATATGGATATTGTCATCACTGTGCAATCGAGAGGAGCCCCGGAATGGATCGAGTTAGTGGCGCCAGAAGAGAATAATACTTCCCTCCCTCTCTTTCAGGGATTGATTTTTGAACGTATGAATTTCGTACACCCTTCCGGAAGAAGGGTAGGCAGGGCATTGAAAAAACGACCCGATCATTGTTCCGATAACGAGACAGTCTACTAACTGGCACGCGCCACCAAACCATGTCGAGACGCAGGTTACTCTTCTGGGTGGGGGGGGGAGGTTAGGAAGGTTATGTGAATGTTAAGGGCAATATTCCAAAACTTACCGGAAAAAAATCCCCTTTTTTACCATTCAAATCGATCATTCCCACCCGAGTGCCTGGCACCAAGTTACTCTATCATCCCGCCACAAAAGAGAAGGCCATTTCAGGGACGAGAAGAGCGCATGGCGGCGGGGGGGGGGAGAGGAACCGGGGGTGGGGGGTTGCGATGCATATTATGGAAAAGGGTGATTTCTTATTGCCTTTCCCCAACCACAAAACCCTATCCCTCCCCTTGCTTTCACTTCCCTCTTCCATTATGTGCATCGTCATTTCATTCGATAGCATCTGGCAGATAGGTACTCGAACATTTTACATTATATAGCCGCGTTAATTAATAATCGGGCGCACATAAACTAAGAACTTAAAAAAATATTCAATGAAAAAGCCCAAAACACAATTGCTTAAGCGCTAAGAGTTACTCATCTTAGGTATCAATCACGTTCTTATGATCTGCGTTATTTTCCTTCAGTTTATTCGTCTGAGCTGTTTTTGTGTCACTTTTTGTTACCGACGGAAGCCTGGGTACTCAACTGAAACTAGTCATACTTCATTTGCCATTTAAAAAAACATGCAATTTGCGAATAAGTGATTGACTGGAGTACTATTGCAACTACAATGGCTCGTTAACTGATATCCTGATATGTCGAGGGCCCTGAATGGCATCCGAGGGAGCGAAAATTTCATATTCTCACTTTACTTGAGTCGCGGCCGTCATCGTACATATAGAATATGATGCGTTAGTGTGTTGTCCCCGTGGCACCTTCCCTAAGGAGTGGGAAAACTGCGACAAAATTATCCTATCTTTCCCGTTCAGTCCAACCACCAAATGATTTAAAGTGGAGTATACAACTTGGCACCTCCCATCAAACATCAGTATTTAAATGTTTTATATTTATTACATTTGCATGTCCATGTGTCACGAGACAATTTCATTCAATCCGTACACGAGCACTAAGGGATGAGCAGGGAACGGAGCGTTGACCGTCAAGTGCGATCGCATGTCATCTTACGGCGTTACTACGGTGATTGTAGTCGCCATTCCATCGGCATCCATTCCCGACGATATCACGGGAAACCACGGCACGCCCGCATCCTCTCCTCCTTCGCCTCCAGGGAAAGGCGAGAATTATGGTGCCACGAAAAACAGAGGCATTGCAGAACTGCTCCCGGAGTGTCCTTCACGAGCGGAAATATAACTAATTATCCCACCGTTCCTTCGACGAGAGTGATTTCCGAGAGAGTTTGACCACAAACGACCCTTTCCATACATAAAAAAAACTTCCGTCGAGAAAACCCAGAAAAATTTCATTTCCGAAGCATCCATTGGACACATCCAGAATGAAATCGCACCATGCCTTGCACGAACCAGAGAGGAAATGCATTTTGAACAACTCTAGCCAAGATCACGAGGATTTCGCTCTTTCCTGGCGATGTATCGCGGCCCGTCGACGCATCTCGTCTAAACTCACGCCAAGCGCCTCCTACAAATACCGACGTACATTTCACTCCTTGCCGCAACTAGGCAGCGCCCCACCGCAAGGCATCTCCGACCCGTCCCGCTCCCGAGTGCGCTTGTAGTCCCGCACCTGTGTTTCAAGTGACTCAATTCGTGATTTCCAATACTCTAAAAAACCGACAAGGCTTAACGGTAACATCATTCCTGGAAGCCATGTTTAAGAATAGTTGTTCTCGAATCTTCTCATTCAACAAAGACCAACACAATCTGAATGGGCATTGCACACACACACACACACACACACACGTGACAAACAACTTTTTGTACAAAGATCATTTGCGAGTTTTCTATCTTTAATTAGTCCCCATTTTCTTAAATACGCAGACGACATCATACAGGTACTTCCTGTTGTACTGCCTGTACAACGGCATTGTTTTTCATTCTACCGTCAAATATTGTTACGATTAGTAGACTAGTGTGACAATTATTTCAGAGGAATTAGGCTGGGAGCTGCTTCAGATGCGACGAGAAAAAGCCAGACTGAATCTTCTAGAAATTTTCAGAACAAAGGAGTTTGACAATGGCACTAAAGGAATTATTATAGGCCCCACACTATTAAGCAGGACAGACCTCAAAGATAAGACAATGAGGATAGACTATAGTTCAGATACATACAAATATTTGTTCTTTCCTCGGACAATCAGAAATCATTTTAGAAAGAAATCAAAGTCAAAATATAAATAATATATAGAATTCTAATTACAATCAAAGGCAAGACCCTGCGCTGACTTGGTACATTCGTAGGTGCATGGGTATGCTAGATGCTAGTACATGTTTTTGCATGAATATGGAGTGAATTGGCATTCTTAGGCTCGTTTTCCATGAGGTTTTATTCTTTTTAACGGGTTGTGTCCTAACCCCCCCCCCCGCCGCACACACTTGCGGCGGTTTGCGGGGCATTGCGTACATGCAGTTGTACACTTTTAAGTATTAGCAGTGATCCCGCCAATTTATACGCTACTTACAGTATTTATTCGCACACACAACTTGTCTTCGTATATTTTGGCCGAGAAATCTTGAGCAGGCTGTCAATAGAGTCAGCGTGCGTGACTCGTTAAGCCCTTTATTCCAAAAACCATCAAATCGGTTTTAAAAAAGAGAAGAAGGTCGTTGGTAATTTCCACCCGAAGATGGCACAAAGTAAGGAAATCTGGGTCGGGTGATAAATATACATAGTATAGTGGAAATGACAAGTGTCAAATGTCATTTCTCTCCACCTTAAAAATTTTATGTTAAAAATTACGGTGAATGCGATATGAAGAATCAAAGTAATGTGCCGTAAATAAATAAGGGTACAAATTAAAGTCCCATGATCATCATCAAATTAACAGCAGTAATAAGTTAGGCATTATTAATTCAGACGACTTGTCATATAAACTAAGTACTCTCGCAGAAGAAAAATTAAGCCTCGTTGTTTACAACAAGAAATATATACATTAAATCTTCAGGTTCTCACTTTAAGCTCCGCTGGAGTAGCTTCTCAATCCGCCCTCACACATTTAGAGGTTCAGGGTAGAAATTTCAATTCATATTTTGACAATATTTCAGGGTTCCAGAGAAGTAAAACCTACGTACAAATTAAATCATAAATTATTTATTTGCAGCCAAAATCGGAAACTTACCGAACAACGTAGCGAGGTTCAGTGATAGTCTTCGTTATTCCAAAGTAAAACCATAAGATAAAAATAAAACGAATGCATAAGATGGGGAACAATCCGATCAGTTTCTATTTTATTGACCAAATTAATTCTGTGACAACCTAGTAATACATTTCATTTAGAAGAGAGGCGCGCACACAGACAAATTCACTCTCACTCGTCTTCATTCTGCAGGATGATAGTTCGTGATTTTTACCTGGAAGTAAATGAAATATTGATTCTACCTGTGGCAAATGAAACCAAAGGCAATCATGCCAGGGGGCTAAAATGTAGAACGATCCATACAGCAAAAGCCAAAAGAAATATTTACAGATAATTCCTCTTCGTCGATAGGAAGCCAACAGTCGATTACACACACGTACAAAACTCACACACGCACTTTCTTTGAGCAGTTATCTACCCAAGGTTTTGATGGGTACCAATGTTCGCTGAAAAATATCTAAATACGTGAAAATTCGAAAACATTGAATCGTCACTAAAGACATCTACATGGGTTAATGGCATTGTGCCGGCATCTGCAGTGGTCACGTGAAGTGTGTCACAACATACGTATTTCTAATAATTAAGAAGCTTACCATAGTTTTTATCCATATTTATAAAACTGGTAATACTTGGTGGAAAAAAAATCAATCGGGATGATTTCGAGCATGCATTCTAACGACTAAAAACGAAAGGAAAAGTGTTAAACATCAAAGTTTTAATAATAAACAGCGCACCTTTCAAGTTGATAAAAACCTTACATAGGGCTTACTTTCTTTAAGTGGTCATTTTAAGTACAAAAACACGCCAGATTTAAATCGACCCAGAACAGGAACGCAAGTTTAATATTTAAATGAATAAGGATATTTCATGCTCAAACATGAAAATAATAGGGTACACAATTACTGCCTCAATTCAAAGAATTGGAAACGATTGTTTGCTTGCATATTAAAAGCCATGGGTTTGGAACAACTGATGGATCATAGAATTACATAAGCTTAAAACAAGAAGAAATGAAAAACTGAAACATTTCAGCCACTTAGAATTCGTACAGCGAGGGCTTCACAATTGTGTTGCTACATCCCTTCATTTAAAAAAATTACAAAGAAACAAAATTGAACATCACAATAAAGTCATCACATAATGAATTTTTGAAAATAATCAGTCGCTAATCACATTTCATTCCATTTTCAAAATACCACTTCCCATAGTCATTCATTGCAGTCAGTATAATCAATGGCGTCATATTTCTATCAGTCCGACAACGCAGGGCACAAGTGTATGTATACATAATAGCGCACAAATGACTAATCGAGACCAACTGGAAGAACGACGAGGATAAATTTGGAGATTTAACACCCTTAAAATCGACGAGGCTCCAAAAATGTATTACTTGATGCACTGGCAACAATAACTCCTTTTTCCACATTTTCCTAAAAATTCATTCATAATTTAAATATTAAATTGGCCCTATTCCTTTTCCACGTCAATAACATTTCATAGCTCTCACCATTAAAATAATTGCAGGCTTTTAAAAGTGCATTTTACCACAAGATAATGCCATTCATTCAATTTGTACCAGCCAGCACAGCCGAATGATTGGAGACCATTAAGATTGTTTGACCACTCGCCGAAAAGAGACCGCTTTTAACCATTTTCGAACGCAACAACAAACAAGAACCAATAAATAAATCACAAAACGGCGATATGCATAAATTTTCTAAATATCCTCCGCAGAATTGCATTAAGTGAGAACGCAAATTAGGAGAGGGGTAGCCTTGGTTTTCTCCAACACTCACGCTAAAGCAATCCCTCTGAGGATCACGTTTCAAGGCCTTACATGTCAAGCAGCTACCTGGGTTTTAAAATAGAAAAGGGGCAACGTAGAATTGTAGACTGGGTGAATAGAAAATGGCCCACGCATATTCACAGACGCTCAGCATTTCAAATAAAGGGCGCCCTCTCGCTGTACAGTAATTTACACCTCAATGACCCATTCATGAGGAAGAAAAGGGAGCGATAAACCGCACCCGAGATCCACCTCATTGAATTAACAACAACAACCTCACGAAACATGCGCATGAGCAGTGGATTGGGGTATGATCGCCACAATTCTTGGACAGAAGAGTCAGACAGTGGTAGTTCACTTCATACGGACGGGAGGGGGAGGGACGAGGGGGCGTGGGAGTCTGGGGGCTGGTGACGTGTCGTAACGCAACACACGCTTCACTACCGTTTCCCAAACGGTTGGCGAGGGGGCCACAGCCCCGAGAGGAGGAGCACTTTCACCATCGAGGCAAGTCGGCTCGCCCGCGACGACGACTACGCCATTCTGGGACGAAGGGCGGGTGCGCGGTTGAGGTGCCGGGGGCGGGAGTCGCGGCGCCGTGTGACGCGGGGCAGCATCGGGACACGAGCGGGCTTCCCTCCCAAGGATCGACGGGCGGGGATGTGTGTGTGTGAGGATGGTGGACAGCTCATTCCGCCGTCGGGTTCTGCGTGTAAAACCCAAAAGGGCGGTGGGGGTCTGGGTGGGGAGGTGTGGCAGGGGACGCACCCAGTGGGACGGGGAGCGGACGGTGGTGGCCCGGGCCACGACGACGTCCGGGCCTCGACCCTCGACTTCCCGTGTGTCCTGGACCGACCGGGTGGAGTCGTGGGCGTCCCGGCCCGCGTTTCACGGGGATCCCACCGCTCATCCCCGAAGATGGCGACATGACCGCGGGCGGCGATGAACCTGCGGAGAGCGTAAAAGAGAGAAGATTCAAAGATGATGACACTCACAAGTCATTTTCCGCTGGGAAAAGAAATGCATTTCAGCGGCAAAAGCTGATGGGCAAAATATTTGCTTTCCAAAGGTCAATTTCTCTGTTACAACATTACTCATGCATTTGATATACACATTACGAGTCGAAAAAACATGAATAATCAAATACACTACAAACGAAATGAAAACAAAATAAATTGATTCAGCAAGGCATCAGCAAGACGAATTATATAAATGACAAAACAAATTAAAAAGTAATTCTGACACAATGTTATTCTTTATAATTGCATCAAAGTGTTGCCAATTTGAATATTTATTTCCCCAATTCAAAGAGGAAAATAAAACTAAATTCCAAAACTTAGGCATTTAGATTGGACAAGCTTTGTGAAAAAATAAACAACAATTAAAAATGCACAAATTTAAAATTCCCAAGGAAAAAAAAACCAATGACCAGCAGCCAGGCATCTACCCTAAGTGAGAACGACTACTATCATAATCAAATGCATGCGAGGAAATTGCAAGGACCTTCCACCATCTGGGATAAAAAAAAAGAATATGGCAATCAAAAAATACGAGGTGTTTTCAAAGAGTAAGGTGACCATATATTTTTATGAAAAAATATTTATTCATTCTTCAACATCCAAGTTGTCCCCTTCAAAGTTATCCCCCCCCCCCCAGATATGTTACCCTCGTGCCAACGCTTTTGGTAGTAGTAGTTTTGAGGGGAGGCGACCGACAGCTGAGGTCATTTGCGCCATAGGGGATGGATAGGAAAGGATAAAGGGGGGAGAGAAACCCGGCGTCGGCATTAGCCTACTCTTAACGAAAGGCGCCAAGGGGTCCGCAGCTTAACGTCCCATCCGACGGACGGCGTACTCACTCAAAGTGCCCTCCACAAAGCACCTCAAGCAGGGATCGAGATACCTCTGAAAAAAATTCAACACCGCCGGGATTTGAACCCGGGCCCTCTGGGTGGGAAGCCAGTACGCTAGCCCCCGCACCATCTCGATCCCCGCCAACGCTTTTTCCAAACCTCGAAGCATTTCTGATATGCACTTTTTGGTATATATATATTTTAAATCTTCCAGGGACGCGGTCTATATCTCCTCAATCGTTGCAAATTTCCATCCTTTCATAGGTCACATCAGTTTCGGGACCAGGATAAAGTCGCCGGGGGTCAAATCCGGTGAATATGGTGGCTGAGGCATGACTGTGATGTTGTTTTTGGTCAAAAAATCTCTCACAAGCAAAGATGAGTGAGGAGGCGCATTATCGTGGTGCAAAAGCCATGATTTGCTTTTCCACGATTCCGGGTGTTTTATACGTATTGCTTCTCGTGAACGGCGCAAAACTTCAAGGTTATTCTCCTCATTGACCGTGCGACCACGTGGCAAGGACTCCTGATGCACTACACCCCGGTAATGGAAGAAAACAGTGAGCAAAACCTTGACATTTAATCGAACTTGGTGCGCTCTTTTCGGTGTTGTTGTTCTCCTGGGTTCTTTCATTGGGGCGATTGGGCTTTGGTTTCGATGTCATAGCCATACGCCCATGATTCGTCCCCAGTTATGATCCTTTTGAGCAAGTCAGGATCATTATTGACGTCATTCAAAAGCCCTTGAGCGATGTTCATGCGAAGGTTCTTCTGGTCAAAGTTGAGCAGTTTCGGAACAAACTTCACTCACTGTGACGACAACGAGAATTAAGTATTTAGGTGTTAAAATAGATACAGTCGACATGACCCTTAAACTCACGCGTTACTCATTAAGACGGATTTGTTATATTAAAAACGTGGTTAAACGCATCCGCACCCGCGACATCCCCAAGGCAGCGGGATTTATCTCTTGGTGTGTCTATGTACTTCGTCTACCGTTGTTCCTGATCACTCAGACAGCGCAACGCGACACCACGTGGTTGTCCCGTCTATGGGATGAAGGAATCTGGCACCAACCACGGGAATTTATAAATTACAGATATATTCTCGATGTATATAGTGATGCCACCCCGTGGCAGGTGGCTTGGACCATACCTATGTTGAAATCCACGGAAATTTGGGCCCTCGAGCAAGAAACCCCGATAGTGGAAGCCGAGGCATTGGCCGCCATCATGGCGGCGCACCACGCCGTAAGTGTAGCGGAGCCAGACACGGCCATTAATGTTTTTGTGGATAATATGGCTGTTGTTCATAGCTTCTCCCGTGGCCGGGGAGCAGTATTTTCCAACCAAATTGTAATAACCTTGTATGTACAACTAATAAAGGAATTGTCACGGAACGTGACCTGGAGGTATGTCCCTTCCGAACTAAATCCGGCCGACCGTCCTTCTCGGACCGTCCTACCTCCCTATGCCCGCTCGGCCTCGGATTCGGGGTTCGGGTGGATATATAGGAGGGACGACGCCTGAATAGGTCAGTCGATCGAGATTTGTATAACGGAAAGGGAGGTGCCTCCGGATCTCTCGGATCAACAATGGAACGGGGGCACTTGGGATTTTTGCTATCGATAACCCAACACTTGCTATCCCGTATTGTCCATGAGAAGGAGGAGGAGTCCTCGAGTCTGCTAGTTCTGACATCTATTTCCCGAATTATATATTCATTATCAAAGCGACCAATGAATATTGGAGTGCGAATAATTTGCGACATCTCGGTGCTGAAACATGCGGACCTGAATTTATTTAGTAAGTTCAACCTAGCATTGAATGGTATTTCTTCCAATGATTCCCAACCCAACCCCACAAGTATTTCAGGGACGCTTTTCGTATTACCATAGCATTTTTTAACAAAACGGGCGGCCCTTGAATGATCATATGATGCATTTTCTTAATTACACTTAGAAGCAAGTAAAGGTATCATATTGAATTATTTTAGGATAACCTATGCACTTGAAACACATGCTCAAGACGACTTTATTGCTTCACAATACGGGGCACGGGGAATTGGATAACTAATTAGGCCTTTGAGGAATGTATCAGAGACAATGATCTTTTCATCTGTTATTGATTGCGATCATAGGCTAAGTGTCTTGATAGCACCCTAAAACTTTAAATATGTGCGCGGAAATCAATTGCAGTCAAATATTTACTGTGGCCAACATGTTTTACTCAACCCATTGTATGTTAATAAGCCATAATGAAAAAACGAATTCCCGCTATATCACTATCTATTCATTCGTACGGAGCGAGTGTGAGGCTTGAATTGAGCTCCTTAAGATGACTGCGTGACAAATAACCAAGCAAGTGAAATGTCTATCGTTCGTTAAAACTCCATTTATTCCACTAAAGCGACAGAAGAGAGTCGGGTACATTTAATTTTTTTTCTGACAGCTTAACCTTTCTACGCGCCGATATGCGACTTTGGGGGATATGCTGGTGGTCAAAAGCCAAAACAAAGTTGGGAGTCAAACTCTTTGTAATTTAGATGAATATGAAGTTGCGTATTTAATTAAGACCACCATTTCGAACATTATATTATGACTATCGTTCTAGTATCTCCTTAATAAGTCCTCAGCAATCTTTTAAGGCAAACACTAACATACCTACATTCACATAAACATAAGTCATATCACATACTTGCATAAAGTTAGCGATGGGCTATCCTGAGCATCAAGTCATCACGGTGTAACTGACTTCATCTAAACTAATATATTTTGGTCTTTTGCACAGGCGATTCCCCACTAGAGGCCACATCTCCAATGAAAAGTCCTTGCCAGACGTCGGCTAATTAGCTAGCTGCCACTGGTGGGAGGGCTATGATGTCACTCGCTCAGTGACCTCAGCTTCGCAGACAAACGAGATGAATAACAAATGATTCACTTAATATGCAAGAGTATGTGTACGCAGGTCATTCAAAGTCGGAGTAAATAATATGCATCACGTTACAAACATTAGAATGCACCTAGATTCGGTAAAGCACGATCGAACAGACAGCGTATATCATACCCGGGGCAATTTTCATTCAAAGGTGTTAGAGGAAACATTTTCAAAACAAGAATGTTTACTTATTTCACGAATTTCGCAGAGATCATCACTTCAGGGGCCCGTCACACATAACTGATTGGCCCGGACGACACCTCCAAATGGGGTTACTGCTTAAACGGTACACATACACCAACTCCATTTAGGCTCCGTGAACCGTCTATATACCATTTAAAATACCCGAAAGCAGTTCAACTACTTAACAAGTGCTTTGAATGAGTGAGGCCAGAGTGGTGTCGGCATTATGAGAAGATTTGCGTCAGGTAAAGAAGTCTCTACAAAGGGTCGGGAGTCAATGGCAAGTACATTAACAAAAGATATGAAGAAAAGACTAGTGGAAACTTACGTGTAGCGTAGTTGTATACGTCTCGGAAACTTGGCAGTTTCAAAAGGTGGATAGGAGGCTTTGAAGATGCGGGTGTAGAGGAGAGTGGAATAAATAAAATTGAAAGAAAAATATACAATGAAGTTCTAGGTAGGTAGTTCTAGTTAGTAGTAGGTGAATAGAGAGACCTTTGATGGGGGAATTGGAAGCGGGCGGGAGAAGTGGTTGCCAAAGATACTGAGAGGCAATGGGATGCTGGAGAAGGTAAATGAAGGGAGAATGCTGGGAAGGTAGAAGGGGAGGAAATGGACAGACATTTTGGATTAAATTAAGGGAGGTAGAAAGTGCGCAGATCTAAAGAATGAGTAGCAGTGCGTAGCGTCACGGTCCATCAAAAACCTACCCCAACCCAGTAGACATGCTAATAATAAATGACCTCGCTCCACCAACAACCAACGTAAGATGGCTGAATATTTCCAGATTCGAAAATGGTTTGCGTCCCACCGATGAACATTATCCTTAATCATAAGCCAAATGGTCACGCCGATGGCCAACAAAATGCCAATCAACCCAATGACCTAGATATAGCTATTGCCCATTATGACCAATTACTGATAGAAGTTAATTACGATGAATATAGGAGTCATTAATGACCAAGGACGGCTTTTTGGAACAGTACAATATCATAAAAATTCCGAAATTCAAACAAGTAACTCAAATCTGGATGGCAAGTTTAGGGATATCAACAGTTCAACCGTTAGCAATCTTTCCATCAGAATCTTATATAACTATACACTCTTTGCCCTTGAGACTTGCTCCGACCAATGGCAATCGCCGAGCATACTGCTAAAACGATGCCCATTACGAATTCAATTTGAAAAACGAAAATCACTAGTTTAAGAAATCGCGCAAGGTGGCGCAGAATTAAAACATCTTCCTCTACATAAACCTGGATCCTTCATCCAGTCGTCCTCATTCAGATGAACGTTTCCTGCCCTTTTGCAACCATATGATAGAAACAAGACCGATCGGCTCCCGGACAGGAAATCAGACACGTAAATTCACCACTAAATAAAAATGAGACCGTTGATACGGTACTGATTAAGGAGGGCTGAACATAATCAAGGAGTCGGTGAATCATGAAGTTGTCATCGGCCCTAAGGACGCCACGCTTTCCCGCATTTCGCTCAGGAAGAGGCCTCACGTAGGTGGCCCAAGTGATTGGGCAACGAGAGTGGGGGGTCACGAGATAGGGGGCGCCCCCGTCCAGTCGATCTTTCGGCAACAACAGTTCTTTCACCTTGCAGGAAAAAGGGTAAACGGAATGGCAGAGGAAGTAAGTGAGGCACAAGGAAAACCAAAAATCACGAGTGATTGCGCAAAGAGGCAAGAGAGCGAGCGGGGGAGGGCGAGGGCCGAGGGCAACGGTTGCTAGGAAGTCGCAGAAAGAGAGAGAAGCGAAACCCTCGCGGAAAAAGACACGGTCTCATACATTCCCTTCGCCACGACTACTTTTCGATTGCGACCAAAATGCTCACTCATCGTGAGACTAGTACATGCATACGTTATCTCCATTCCGGTCGAACGTATGCAACGGAACCGTGGGCTTCACGCAGTAGGCTAAAACCCTAAGGTGAGCCGTAAAAAACGAATCTTTAATAGGGATCTATTTTCAATCCCTCTTCGATTGGATCGTTTCACGTCATGCCCACAGCAGCACAGGGACATACCTCCTTGTGCTCACGAAAATGTGTTACCTAAAGGGTAGGCTGAAAACAAATGCACACATTCTTGTAGGCCACCAACAAAATGACCTTCAGAAGCACTCCTGGTGGCATGTGGAAGTAACATTCCCCCCTCAAAACGCCTCCATACTTCCACTTCTCAAAATACACTGGATGAATGAAACGACCTCAAACCTGCGCCTGCGTGTTGAGGGGGAATGTTACTTCCACATGCCACCAGGAGTGCTTCTTGAGGTCATTTTTTTGTGCTCTTGCTTGTGTGCATTAGTTAACAGCCTAACCTCGTATAATAAAATGCTGATAACATTCGCAGACTGAAGAGATTCTTGGATAAGTCGACGGAATAGGCACATGTTACCCTAAGGCGTTACTCTCGAAAAAGACACAACTTCAATTGAAATGGACAGAACGCTAGGCAGGCAAAAATAAGACGTTTAGCCCACATTTCAAACATACAGCAAACCAATTAAATCCGGATTAGCAGTTGGGGCTTATATATCAGGCCATTTCGTAGGACACTTCCTGAGGAAACAGCAGCAAATAATATGGACAGCAAGGAGTAACAAATGATGTGCTCTCTTCATGCGCTCAAGTGCAAATAAAATAGCATTCCGTTGCAAAGCATGCACGTGCGTACGTAGAATATTCTCCATTGACAATTTTAACAAATCTATACAATTAAGTCATTGAAAACGTATTTCCTTAGGCATGTGCTCACATTGCTACGAATTTCTTATCGGAGCCATTTCGTCCCCCACGCCCAAAATCTTTTTAAATCAGTAGAATAAAATACACCAGAAGAGTGAGCAGTGAGGAAGTGGTTTTCTGGTGCGAGGAGTAGATAAGAAAACAGAATTATCACAAATTAGAACACTAATTGGTATGGCTGTCCACTGAAACGAGAGCTGATACAATGATAACCCTTCCCGATGGCCAAAAGAGAGTTAGAGAGTAATTAAGGAAAAGAACGGCGAACGGCAACAAGAAAATGCCATAATTGACGCACACAACTCATGAGGAACTATAGACAGAGAATCTGTTTTCAACGCTGCTCAAAGTTTCCCCTTCACGAATCAATGGACAAGGCAAACGGCCAATGTAACGTTACATCATTAAAATGAAAAGCGCTTAATTTACGCACCGGAACGCAATACGATATACTATCATGAATCAAAACGAGACACGTACGGTGTAGAGATGCCTCATAATAAAATACAATTTAAATTTTTGGCTTATTTCCTATGCTATTTCTGTTACAGACAACAATGAACACCATAGCCAAAGTGGGCGGAGTACTACCCATATTTCACAAAAATATAATTGATATTTTTAGCATTCCTTCACTCAAATTCCAAACCACTGCGGAAGATGGTCGGTATGAAGTCGGTATCATAACTAGATATATCCATTATGAGTAGTTCATTAGTGTCATTTCTACAGAGAATAAGTCGGAATCTAGCCCGACCTGAAGGGAGGTGAATAAATTGTGGCCCAATAAAATCCTCGACACCAACAGAGGTGATCAATTCCGTGGTTGGCTTGACACGGCTACAGATCACCTATTGGTGGTTTGTAGAAGCAGATTTTCGGTACCGCATTGTTAAATTCATGTATTCAGCTAAAATATTAAATAATCACGTAAACTTGCACGAGTGACAATGTAATTTTACATAATGGTTACCTGAAAAACATTAAATCCAACAAATCCTCCGGGCCCGATCAAAATATCACCTCACATATTTAAGGAACTAGCGTCGCAAATCGTACCGTATAAGAAATCACATTTATGAAGTCTTAATAAATCAAAGGTTTTCAGGGACTGGAAAACGGCTATCGTAAATATTCAAACGCGGAGAGAGAGAGAACCGAGGAATTACAGAGCAATATCCTTCACATCCATAAAAATCAAGATTATGGAACATAACTGCATAATTTTTACTTCGGTAATGAGGCAACAACATGGTCAAAGAGTCAAGAGAGAGGGATATTGATGAAAAACCGGCCCCCAGCTTCCGAAAGGGTAGATCCTGCGAGACACCTCGCGCTTTTTGCTCGCGATATTTTTGGTTTGGGAGAAAATAATGTTCCAGGAGACGCAGTTTTCCTAGACTGAAAAAAAACTTCCACACAGTGTCTCATAGTAAGAAACTCACAAAGCTACAAGCATATGGCAGAGATAAAAATATCCTGGGTTGCATTATAGACTTTTTGAATTGGCGGATGCAAAGAGTGATCATAGATAGAGTTAGCTCGAATGCAGTGTAAATTACTTCAAATGTTCATCAGGGAGGTGCCATCGGAACTCTTTTATGCCCACTTTACGCTAACGACAGTGACTCCGTAGTCTCTAGGAAGATACGTTTATTCGCCGACGATGCAGCGGTTTACCGTGATATCCGTGATCCTGAGGACAAGGCAGCTTTGTAATATGACCTTGATTCTCTACAACGATAGTGCGACACTTGGCAATTAGAATTAAACTTAAAAAAGTGTGTATGATGAGCATGAATTTTTGGAAAAGAGCAATTCCCACCCGAACGCCTACTGCATTGGGAACACCGAAATGGAGGGTGTAGACTCGATTAAATACTCTTATTACCCTTATTCACGACCTCTCATACGGGAAAGACATACAGGGAATAAGTGGACAACTTATCAAAATATTAGTATTTATTCGGAGAGTGATAAGGAGAGGATTCATGGGGGAAACGCGAAGAGAAGATCAAAGAGCAATGTTATCACTCGGTGGTTAGGCCTCACTTAGAATATTTTGCTAGTATAAGAGATCCTCACGAAGTTAAATTGATTGACGAATTGGATCGCGTGCAGAGTAGAAGAGACTGATTTGTATAACTTCGTCATGATAAACTGAGTGGCGTGTCAAGATTATTAAAACTAGGTTGGAATCATTCACGGAGCGAAGGTTAAATTACAGATTAAATCTCTCGCATAAATTGAAAGGAAGTCTCTTTAGGGATGATGCTGAAAATGTATTATTAGCCCCATCGTATAACTATACAAGTAGTATGAGAGATCATGTCAATAAAATTTGGGAGATTAAGTGGAGAGCAGAGAGATTTAAGATCCCATTTTTCCCACGAACGATAAGGGATCAGAATAACGATGTCCGACCAAGCTAGGGAAGAAAATCATTTTCTTTTTTTTTCATACTGAATAGCCTAGCATGCCGTCATAATACCACCTAACCCTAGGTTTTTCCCTTCTTATAGCACTAGTAGCTCGTATCGCATGAACAGAAAAGATAATCACTTAGATACCACAGTGCACCTGTAGTTTTCATTAACTACATCATTTGAATTATTATTTCATACGCAGACATCGTAACTAAGATTTAAGGAGAACTTAATGTCTAATGCTGGATACCTGGTGCTGAATCACCCCCTGCCACACGCCCAAGCGGCGGCTTGCAGTGTCTCTTGTAGAAGTAGATTAACCAACCAACAACAGAAACTCATTTTAAAATTTAATTCTCGAGAAATTAACCGAATTTTCCAAACCCTAGCGCGTGGAAATAAGCTCTCCACTACCTTAACAGAGACTCCTCTTCACCAGCAACACACTATTCAACCTGGTCACTACTCCAAGTGGTGCGATGGAGCTAGATCCTCGTCGGAGCTTCATCGAATCCCGAGGGACACCCGTCCCGTGGGAGAGTGAGGGCGAAAGGAAGGAGATGGTGAGCGCAGACAGATCTCCAAGAATCCGCGGGCTCATCGCTGGAAAACGCTTGAGGGGGCACGAAGGGCCCGAATTGAGAAGCCCTTAGCAAGCACCCCGTCGGGTCCTTCGCCAAAAGAAGGATTCGGAGAAGTGGGCGAGGCAGAGGAGGGGGTGGGGGGGAGGGAGGGAGGGAGAGGAGCGGGCGGGTGAAAGAAGGCTTTATCAAGAAAGGTGAGGCGAGATAAGGGAGAGGAAGACGGTCTCGGGAGGTGGGACCGGGAGGATGGAAGGGCGAAAAAAAGGGGGGCAGGAAGTGAGTTAGATCGCAAAACAGCCCGACTTGGCACCTTGGACTGTCTAGACGGGGTAAAAAAAGTAGGAGGGTGGAGGGAGAGAGGGGTGTGGGGCACGCGTGGAGTGAAAGCGAGACGGTGGGATGGGCGAGGGAATTTGGGGAGGCGAGAAACGGCATGCAGGGGGAGCAAGTGGGCACCGGGAGCCCTCCCTCCAGCAGCCAGCAAGCCCCCCCCCCCCCGCCGCCCGCCGTTTCATGTGGAAGGGAAGAAGGGATCCGGTGCCCTTTTCGCGGTGCATGGGTTAAATCGGCCGGATTGGATCTTCCGGAAAAAAAAGAATGGAAAAAAACGGACGAAAACCAAAAAAGCACCGAGGGATGTGAGGAAATGAAAAAAAAGCAACCCACCAGGAGTGACATTACATTGGCACATCACCACAAAAGACTGCAGGGGGGGGGGGGAACAGATTTCTAAACAGATGATTCCGGGGTCGAGGGAAGTGGTTAGTTGCTTCCGACTGAGTCGCTGTTTGGGACCCATGAGAGAAGAGAGCTGCCTTGCTTGCCAGGTGTCTCCCAGCGTTAATTGCAGGTGTTTCGGAAAAAATTAACCACAATGATCCCAATGAATGCGCTTGCACGGACGAGAGGTTATCCTTAAAAAACACTCCTCGGATCCGTAATGAGTAACAAATGCTCTGCAAGCCTGCAATCGAAATTTGCTCTCACGGAATAATTTGACAGGGAAATTTTAAAAAACTTAATGAACAAATAGCCCATTATAATGTATGCTGGGCTATTGTAATTTGTTGTTTGAATGATATTAGGAACTTGTTTCATTTACATCTACGTGAAGCATTCCAGAAGACATTAATTCCGAGAAACGCCGGAAAACAAGAGAGGAACTTCGCTGATGAGTCTATCGCTGCTCCCAAAGTTTAAAGCGAATATTAACGGGTGATTGAAGAATTCGATTGGGTATGCATGAGTGAAAACTTGAGTATCGCCTCTTTCTATCAACGAAACTCCACTGGTGCATCCATACCATTCAGGCACCAGCACAGAAAATACACCCACCTAATACAGCGCTGCAGGAAAACCTCTGCAGCACTCATGCACGCACGCAAATCTCTACATCCACTGATATTGTTAAATTAAGAAATATTAGCCCCAAATTCTACCCAACTCGTGACCATTGAGGAAAACTTACCAACCGTAGCATTACGTGTATATATATATATATATATATATATATATATATATATATATATATATATATATATATATATATATATATATATACGGCGCAGACAAAATTATAGCACCCAATAATAATATTGGAATACGAAAGTTGAACAGAGGGAGATATATTTTCCATTTTCATGAAAATTTTCAATAGGTCGCGGATAAATACATTATTAATCGACATGCAAAATAAACCAAGAGCATCAAAATGTGGAGAAGGGCCAAGGGATCTCATAATTAACCGAAGATGGCTGCTCTGTGGAGGTGCGATTACCAGACGGGCATTCACGGCACTGACATCATCCGCGAAAGATATGGCGAAACTCGTGGAGAATGCCTTACGGCATGCAACCCCCCATAAAGTTATATAGTATGTCTTTTAAGGCATTAGGAAGAAAACATCGCCTTGTGAACACTGGCAATTGAACCAAATTCTCGCCAGAACTTCCGGGAACACCGATGTAGTTCAGGACGCAAAAGAATGCCTTCCTGCCCGCGTGTATCCCTGGAGCAGCGGTTTAGTGTAAATGATTTAAACACAAGAGAAGGTTGACGAACTCCAGACAGGGTGTGCGCGGGGGCTCAGGACACCTTGTTTTTGGCCCTCTAGTGGGAAACCCATCGTGAGAATCAACTGAGAACTCTCCAGCTAGAACAAGGAAAAATTTTTCCAGAAACGGCAAAGGGGGGGGGGGAGCATGGAGAACGAAGGAATCATGGGTAAATCACAATGGAACGTTACGGGGAAGGAAGACGCGCCCTTGAATACGGAAGCTGTAGCAGAATGCACTCTCACACAGAGATTAAGGAGATCTCAACAGATAAGAACTATCAGTCTTCTGTTCCCTTCAGTTAACATCACAAAATGTAAAAACTGGCAATAACTCCTTAAAAGTAAAAAAATCAACGGTACTGACTTCCGCAATAGATCTGAGAGTGTTCGAGATATGCAAGTCATCTCGCACAGTAATTCGGCCACGAAATGAAATACCGATGTCATTGCTTAGAGGTGCAATGCGTGGACCAGATAGGGTACGCGGGAGTTTCACTCGGATCCGCCAGTGCCGTGAGATGACCGACAACCAAAATGATACGAAATACATTTTAAGAAAACCATTCTCTTTGCCATTTCCACTGTGATTTCCCAAGTGGTTGATTTGGATGGAGTCCAGTGCGGATAATTACTTGACAGGCGCTCAATGTCATTTATGGTAAACAGCCCTTGACAAGCATAGGTTCTGCAGAAACAATCATTACGGTTTAAATACGATTCACCACATGATATAAATTCAGACGAGATCTAAAGAAAAGATGCGGGGTTACCAGAACTTAGTTGACAAAATATTATCCCGTAAATACTATGATCACAATGAAGAAATTTAAAAATCTTCAGCACAATTGCGAATCATGGAACACTTCGAAGTGGTAACAGAGGATGCCGTAAAGGCTGATTCTTGAGCATTAACTTTCTAAAGGAAACGTCGCGAATATTTTTGAGGACGCGATTCCAATGGAAATGACGCCCCCCGCCCCCATTCGACTTGTTGCTCCAAAGTTGGCTAAGTCGATGCACCGCGAGGGAATGAATCTGTCATGATGTTCCGAAATTCTCTTCAAACAGACCGTGCCTCCTTATTTTTAAGCGCGGTCCATCTGTTGCGGGACATTAGCCAATTTCGAAAAGATTTTCGCAACGTTGTGAAATAAGGATAAAACACAAGAGGCAGTCGCAACCAATAAACAATTTTCTGGCCAAGCTTTGCGAAGATTTAATTTTCACATCACTATCAATTAAATTTGATAAAGTTTATGTTCTTGAGAGGAAATAACACGCTCTTAAATTCAGCAGATGGAGTTAATTTTGAAGAAATTATTTCATCCATATCTTTGCATTATTAATGAGATGTTGAAATACTTTTTACCAAAAAAATTTGGTTCAAAGCGATGAAATTAGTATGAAAATTCATTTGTACCGAAAATGAAAGCTAGCAAAAGCGCGTCCGCGAGTAAATCGAAAATAAGTCTGCTGATTTTGCGAAATCACAAAAAAAAACAAGTTCATCGGCCTTCTAAGATCCGACAGTAGGGAAACGGCCGTGTGTGTGACTGCGACACGTCTCGCAATTCTCGCATTACGAAACTGAAGTAGATTGTTCATCCCGAAACCTCATTTCGGAAGAAATGAAGCTCAAAATAAGCAGCTGAGGGCAAAGGAAAAGTAGAACAAGATTGACGAGAATAATACGGCGAAAGCCACCATGTTGGAGATCGGCAACTCTGATAGTTTGGAAGAAAAGATTAATAAATGAAAAACGCTCCAATTACCACAAAAATATCATCCGAGGACGCAAAGCTTAAAGTTCTTACATCAATGGAAACTTTATGCGATTATGGCAGATAGTAATCACTACTGACAAGAGATGAAGAGAGACTGGGTGGACCACAACTGACATCCAGAGGGCCATCGACGAACAGAAAACGACCCGACGAAACAAATCAGAAGCGGCTAAGCACACGCGCAAGGCTTTCCATAGAGACGAAAAGTATCCACTTCTAAAACTTCTCTTCATTGGCAAAGCATACATAAAATATGACTCAGAAACAGAATTTCAAGGCATGCCATTGATTTGCCTAAACTTGGTCGCATTTGTAACGAACTTCGAGCACTGTAAATGGATTAAAGTTGAATTAATGTCACATTCCAAGAAACACTGCCGCGAGGCAGAAAATTTACCTAGTCGAAAGGGAACGGCCTGTGGCATAAAGAATGACCCTGGGACCCCACCCGCATGTCCCGTGGGGCAGACTTGGTCTAGTCCTCGGGAAGGAACGCTTCTGCCCCTTACGGAAAAGGGAACACATGACGAGGGCACTGAAAAAGGGTTGTCACGGCGTGCTCAATGAAGGGGAGCCACGGGGTAAATAAGACGAAGAGAAGTAGGTAAAGGACTTGCCCAAACAGCGTGACGGGAAAACAAGTCACACTTTCTGCTGTAAAGCGTCCAACTTTCGAATTCCAGCTCATGGCTTTTCCTGGGAAGCAACGACAAGCAACTGCATCTTTCCGCACAATATATTCTTAGAAATAAATCCCAACACCCGATTCCACCGAGAAGAACCGTCCACGCTTCGAAATCTTTTAGGAGTCATAAACCTCCCTGAATGACATTCATAAACCTCAAGTTCAAAACGAGCTTTTAGGAACTAGGGAGCTTTTCTGGAAACCGTAAAAAGGGAACAAATAGAAACTATTGGCAATATTTATGAACTGGTTGGAAGAGAGAGATATAAAGGTTGAGATCAGAGAGTACTAATGATGGCCTCTTTGGGATTAGTGGCCCGGCACACGAAGTGATATGCGTGGGGCATACGTGCAGCGCGTAAATGGACATGCGTGCAACTTGAGAACCATACAAAATTATACACATCGCACATATTAATGCTTTAACAAATTAAATCGATTTTGTTTAACTTAAAATCGGATTGGCGGACCAAACAGGGAACACCAAGAACAGTGACGAGATGAATAAGGTACGATAGGAACTTGAGAGTGATCATTACAAAAAACAGGAAAAATGCACAAGAGTTGCGATGAAAACAAAAAAAACCTAATGTCGCCCGCAAAGATGCAGACGCACTTAAATCGCAGGCGTTCTACCTAGAAACGCAACGAGAATTCGTGAAGAAGGTCAATTCCCGGAAAGCTGGAAACTGCATTCTCCGCATCCCCTTTCTCCTTCAAGAGATCAACTTAAAGAAATAAAACCACTTTTTGCCCAGTGGCATCCGCCGAGCATGAGTAGGCGAAAACGATGAGGCCACCAAGAGTCGAAATAGAAACGAGAGGAGAGGAAGAAGGGTAAGGGGGGCGCAGGAGAGAGGGACAAGGGAACATCATCCATCCACAGCACCACAATGCACCACTCCCCGTGCCCATCCCGCACTCCCCCTCCACGACACGAACGACGAAAAAAACCCGCAAGCCAGCACACGCCCCCTTGCCCCTCCCTCCCGCCGGCACTGGGGAGAAGGGGCCGGGGAAGGCGCTTTGCGGTTCCCGAGACGTGGCACGTGGGAAAAACAATAAAATGCCTAAAATGAGAGGAGCCAAAGGGGAGGGGGAAGATGGGTGGCACCGGAAAGGATGCAGAGGAGGAAATGAGGGAAGGAGGAGGTGGGTGGGAGGGGAGGTGAAGAGAGCAGTGATTAAAGAGGGAGAAACCTTGTGGGGGATCAACCACGCACTGTTCGGGAACAGATGCCCGTGTACTTGCAGCCTGGACCGATGTGAAACCAAAACTTCCTTAAGCTACTTACTTGACTGCAAAGTCTCAGTATAAGGTCAACCACCATAGAAAGTTTGAAGTTAATGCGATTACGCAAAATACACACAAAAACAATACTCCTACGATAACTTTATTGCGAATTGAAGACGTAATCAAGGAAGCATAAAACCGCCACCACTGCCAAACTCCTTTCCAGATTTCCGCGGAAGCACAAATGCTGCGATATGATTGAAATTTTTTCAGGGAAATTTCTGTTCGGTCTCCCGGTTTTATTTTCACGAAGATCGATCATTTTAAGCTCCATCGCAGCAATGACGTGTGAGAAAAAACGCGAATAGCGACGGACCAAGCAACGTTGATGTGCTTAGGGAGCGAAAGGCATTTTAAGAAATAATGGAGTAAAGACCAATGAGGGGCGTAAGAAAGAATAGTGAGAGCGTGACACTGTTACTTACAGCCACGGGGATTCCGAGCTAAGAGCATATATATTGGCAATATCCCTTAATGCCCGGCGAGGGTAACAATTAACATGATCTCAACCCTCTGATCGTGTTTACGTAGATAATCGATCCATAACCAGTTTTTGACTATTCTCGGCTTGAATCTATTCAAATTTCCAGAGCCAATTTGTCGAAATGTCGGCACAGGGTAATAACGAATCTCTTAAGTTAAATTTTATTTTATTCGGTGTGACTTTTTATGGAAATGGAAGTCGAGTAGGTTGAGCATATAAAAGATAAAAAATTTATTAACTGGCGAGCGCCAAAACATATTTTTTTCATTTTTGGTCTCCATAAAATACCATCACGATGACACAATATGGCCAATTCATAAAGGTGAGCAATTTTAATGACATAGGCACATATATGGCCGGCACAATGATTGCTTTACAGCAGGACAACGGCCATAAAATAATGAATAGGAGAAGACTACGTGGCTAGGGCAGACAGAAAGAAGCGATTATAGAAAGGAAAATCTTCCAGGGAACATTAAAACACCAAAAAAAGTGCACATAGTCGTTCAAATAAGGACGGCGTAGTAGGAATGACATAAGCAGTAAGATGGAAAGTGAAAGAGGCTCATGGGAAAAATGAGTAATCGCCGGCCAGAACAAGTATGAGCATATATCTACTAAATTCAATTTAGACAATCTTTTCCAAAGTACCATAGACGACGGGCGCCTGGAGGACTGCTCGCCTTTGTCTCGGTTGGAAGAAATTTGAGGAATATCTCGAAAGCAGAATCAAGTCACGAGAAAGTTTCCTGAAACGCGGCGTAATTAGAAAATTATGATTTGGGAACGAATTGCCAAACTATTGGAATACAAAATGCAGCCATAGAAAATCACCGAATCCGGTGGAGACATTCACTGAGAAAAAATCAATTTAAACGAACGGCTTCGATCATCGGATTCGCGCATCAGAATGTTGTGTTAACTTGCTCCGGGTCTAAGCCGTCTTCATTCAAAGAGAACATCAAACTGTATCAATATGAACTAGTTGAACGTGAGCTATTCGTGCAAGGTGCATGTTCCCCATCGGTAAAGAAGGTGAGCAAATACGTCAGGCTTGACAAATCGCCGTGGAGCAGAAGAAGAGCATCAAATTGACCTCGACCAACCAGAAAGTAAAGGTGATCTACTAAAAACAAATCAACTAGAAAGCTATAAAGAGGAGGCGTATATGGAGCGGCTGGAAATGGATAATATTTAAGCCGAGACAGAAACCACGAGAGCTCTTTTAAGGAGCTGAGGGGGGGCGGGAAGAGAGGAGAGGGGACGTGAAGGGGAGGCGATTCAGACTCCTCCGCCGGTGGGGCCCCACTCCTCCTCCCCGCGGGACGGATCGCCCTTTCAACCCCATTCCGTCTCACTCCTCGACTGCGCCCTCACTCATTCCCCCTGACCCACTCGGATGCACTCAATCCTTTCCCGAGGGCAGGACGCATTTCTGTTCCCAGGTATTTTATCCTTGGAGCGAGGGGAAATTGTAAATTTGGAGAGGTTTGAATGATCAGGCGAAGGATGCGTCACATTTGGATTTCCAATTACAAGGTAATGGACCTGCCTAGGTAGCATCTCGCGAAAATAGGTGGCGACGTATCCCCAGTGAAGTAGATTCAATTGAGATGGTAAAATATTTAGATCTGAACGCATCACCGCCGCACAAGAATTCAGCTTAAATAAAATACTTACACAAACTACTTAAGCAATAACGCTTTAAAAAGCACTTTTCTTGCCAATAATATCCAGCCTAAGTCCGAGGTGAGAGCCAACAATGATTTGCCATTCATGCAGACTCTGTAAAATATTTCATCACCACCAATTATAATAATTTTACGATGTAAAAGTGTAGCGAATGGACATTCCTTTGTGTTTCTTCAGGCACAATAGTTCATTCTCTACAAAAGGTTATATCGTTTTTTTTTTTAATTTCAAGAGTTAAAAGTTTAGAGATCACTTACACGGGAGATATCGTTAATTCAAAATCGCGAGGACGTGGAACTCCTTGATCACGGCAATTCTTCGTTCCGTTAATCACAAGAAAAAAATAATTTCAAAAGGATTGCTTCCCATGAAACCTTTTGACTTAAAAATACCCATACCGTGCGCATGCATGAGCCTCTATAGCTATTTCCGCTCTTCTTGGACCACCAAACTGTACATATCTCTGAAGACAGAGTTTCTTAATCCGCTCACTTCATTCCTTACCTCTCCCACTTTCAACACACCCTCTTCCTTCACGCGTGTGCCTGGAGACCGCCCACACTCGCGCAATGACCGAATATTGCTGTCCGCCCGCAGTCCACGACTCCATTCCCACTCGCACCAAAAAACACCGACGCAGTGCATAGGATTTCCCAAACTCGCAACCACTGTTCAAGTGTGCGACACTTCCGCATTGACCACATTCAGCCCACCCCCTCAATTTGTTAGCGGTGTAAGCATATGTACTTGGCACACTTTACATTTCATTCAAAACGTTTCGCAATGGAAATTAGAAGAAAACAATTTCCCTAGTCCCGCACAAAAATTCAAAGTTGGCAATAAGAGTCCGGAAGAGTTTGCGGAAATCAACTTCAGGGAAGGAATACATTGAATGAGAGCTACCAGTTTTCCATATTTTTATCCATAAAGCAATGTCATTTTAAACTTTCATTTCTTATTTTTAATATTCATTATGATAACTTTCTACTATTATTCCACACTCCGTACATTTATGCTCGAAAAGGCTGGACTACACATGTAAACTCAGCCCTCCATCCAATACGAATCGACGCAATATGGAACAAAGTCGTTTGCTGATAAATTCAAACGCGTATTCGTTCCTTATTACGCCAGGAGTCGAGACGAACAACAAAGATTTTAAAACAGGATTAAATCCTTCCCTGTATTCATCACTAAAATTAAGCCAGTTATACTATGGGTTCTCCCATAGCTTCTAAAAATAAATAATGAGTTCCACGGTATCAAAAACTCTGCCACATGCGTGAGTGCTCACGAAGCGCACCGGCCTTGCTCATCACGGCTCGAGAAACGAAAGATAAGGTATTCGTACTACGGCAGATCAATGAAAAATGTAGTGGGCAGGTACTGAAAAATATTTTGCCTCGTTAAAAACAAGCGCAATGCTTTAGTTACGGTTGACAAGCTAAGTTCTCGTGGAGATATGATATTTCGCACAAATAAATTGCCATATCAGCTTTGGTGGCAGTAACTACAAATTTACAGTGCACAGACCCGCACCCGGGCTTGGCAAACTCTCAAGAATACGAAGAGCATCAAACAAGTTAGGTACAAAGGTGCCGACACACACTGAAATTATACGTTGGGAAACGGTTAAGAAGATGTGCAGCGGCACAAATTGAATTTAGTTCAACAGTATTATGCATATGTCATTACGCAAAAAAAAACCTCGGTAACATTATGGTCGGATCGGGACGCGTGGGTATAGGAAACCCATTTGGTCGTTAAAAATAGAAGATTCACGAGCCGCTGGCGCAAGCAGGGCACGCGTCAAACACCGAGCGCGAGGACCGAGTGCGCTGCTCCAGGGATTGCTAAGCAACGTCTCCCGCCATTCCTCAAAACAAAATAAAAGAAACAGCCGATTACGGGATAAATCACCCGGCCGTTGCTCCACGGCAATGTCGCAAACCGGGACCACCCCTTTCGATGCGATCAACCAAGATCCTCGCAGGAATCCGAGGGATTGACCCAAGAGCTTAGTTAGTGTGTTCATGATGGGTCATCATCCACGGGGTTAATACCCTAATTAAAAATCTGACTGAAAAGAGAACGCCTAGTTTCTACGGCGTTATCACACCATTTTTCAAAACTAAAGGCGACTAGGGAGAAACTAAAGAATACAGGAATGCCACATTAATCATTCAAGCACTCCCGCTTGGGAGTTGATCGCCGATTTTCGCCATAGCACTCGCTCGAAAGCATCGTCCCTAAGTATCGCCGAAGAAAATTAGTCATGACGAAAGATGGTGGAATGTTTTCAAAAATAGAAGACGTGAGCAATGAATTGCGCACTACATCTCTATGCTGTACCTTTTCCATTCACCTGTGGATTTAAATAAATCAAATGAGCACAGCAATTGAGAATTTCGAAATTATTACAAAGTCAACTATATGAAAATGTCTCTTGATGCTTTTTTCAAAGCTAAGAAGTTATATCTGAGTATATTTTCTATAAACAAATATTTAAAGAGTATCCACAGTCCACAAATTCTTACAAGTCATCAAAATCAGAAAACGTCGGGCACTTCTCCCGGGACACCTTAAATATTACAATGAACATATAAAAAACTGGATCAATAATTTTTTTTTAAATCGAGGTAGAGATTTTATCTTTTCAATCGTAATGCTACTTCCACGAGCGTTAAAAAAATAGGAATGGTGAAAACGTTTTTTGGGGGAGTCATTACACCATTAGCGGGCTTTGGTTATGTTATGGTAAACGCACATATATATTTAAATGCAAAACTCAAAAATGTTCAGTTTTTTCTCGCAATAAAGCTATTTTCCTTTTTCCTCTTGAACCTACATGAAAATGTTTGCAACCAGTAGAAAAATAGGTGTTTATGACTCGATGCGATGAGTTATTTCCAAATATACCTATAGTTACTCTCTATTACTCACAGTTCAATCAGAAATCTAATCGCATTGCAGCTTATGTATCAATGAAAGATTTTATCGCATCTTATACAAATATTAATTCTAATGATTCTGATTTATTTCACATATTATAAGGTTATCTTATCGCTGCAGTACTACCGCCATTGCCACAGCTAATTAACGTAGTCTTTCTATTATTTTATTCTGCCTTGTTATGCCATTTGACAAGTAACAATTGCAATTTCATGCACACTGCATTAAATCATTTGAGGTAGTCACTGCTCTGACGGTGTTAGCTACCTACTCATATCTGTGATACGCTCTGACATTACCTTAAAAATGTATAAAATATAGAAAATTGGCGTAAAAAATCCGGAAGGTTTGTTTCGAGTGGGGAGGTCTCACTTTGAATTGCGCCTCGGATTTTTATTTGGGAGGTCAAGACAAGTTGATGGATTTTCGTTCAAGTTAAGGTATAGTTGCCAGCAATTTAAGAAAATGGCTAAACGTAATAAAAATACACTTCAATTATATACAAAATTTTAAATTATGTGCCGTGTACGCCGTTGTGAACGATTCCGCAAAAACACAATTCTAATGAGTGTATCAGTAAGAGTGACAGCACCGATTATAACTCGGGGCATAACATCGCACCTAATCCCAAGCGATGCCCCTTTCCCCGTTCTCTCATCTAAGAGATGGCGTTCCCCTAAGACTGCAGGGGACGCAAGATGAGAAAAAGACGATACGCATAGAGATAACCACCAGATAGCCAGCCAATGGGTTGTTACCGTGCAACAGCTATACAAACAAACACTAAACCAAACGTTTCAGTAGAATGGCCGCGAGAAATCGCTTTAAGTGAATTAGGGTATGTAACGGATGTAAAATAGGTTTTGATCCCGCCTCTGCCAGAGGAAGACACCACGCACAGCAAACCAACTCCAGCTGCCTGACAAAATCCATCCGGATTGAAAATCCTTCAATTAGCATCCAGATCCAACAGTGGAGAAGTTACCAGTCCTATATTAATTTGACTCCAGTCACGATGTGGTGAAAATGCACTAATGTCCTTTCCTCTTGCGCCGACGTACTTTTTCAACCAATGGATAGTGTCCGTCAAATTATACCAGCCAATCGCTATTGAAATCAATAGTCAAAAACGATAGTTCGATTTTTCAGCGCCTCATCAAGGATAGGTTTTGGATACAATATTGATAAAAATTCCTGGAATTCCTATGAAACGGCAATACATGTGAATTTTCCTAACTTTCACAGTCCCGATTCTGCATTTCTTTCAGGAGGATCGAAGTGAGAGTTCAGAGGCAGCCTACACTCCTCATCTGACAAAGGAATATAAACGCGTTAAAAAATCAAGGTCGTCGAGACTTATCATAAGGGAATTTGGCCAAAATACTCTGAAAGGAGTACATTATAAGCAATGATAACAAACGTTTACACTTGGAACTCTTCAAAAGATCTAAACTGAGAAAAAAGACTACTCAAGGATTCCACTATTGCCCACAATATCTCAGACGAATTGGTCCCCCTCATCAAAATGACAGTTAACCAGAATTATTTTAGTTTCAACCACACTCTTTACAGCCAAACGGATGGGTTAGCTATGGGTTCCCCACTGTCCCCCTTCCTAGCCGAAGTCTTCCTCAATTCTGTAGAAGAACATCTTTTTAATGCTGACAATCAGCATAACAAAAACGTGGGCTATTGGTTTCGTTACGTTGACGATATACTATGCCTATGGACTGGAACTAACTGACAGTTAGACTCCTTCCTTAATTTCCTAAACACTCTTCATCGGAATATCTCCTTCTCCATGGAAAAAGACGTCAACGGCACCATCAACTTCCTTGACTTGACAATCACAATTAGGGATAATAGACACGAATTTGCAATTTATAGGAAACCCACATATACAGACCATATAATTTCTAATGATTCCGCACACCACTTTTCTCACAAACACGCAGCCCTCCACTCCATGATCCACCGCCTCCTACACATCCCCCTTTCCCCCAAAAACTTCAAAATTGAACTCGTGAATATCACCAATATAGCTACCAACAATGGTTTCAACCCCAAACTAGTTGACACATTAGTACGGAAAAAACAAAAAGCAATGGCCATAAAAAGCATTTTCGTATCACAGCCCGCAGTATCTAAAGATTTTAAGTGGTGCTCGATCCCGTTTCTGGGAGATCTTTCATATAGGATTTCCAACTGCCTACCCACCTCTCTCAAAGCAGCCTTCTACCCACCCATAACCCTCTCCAAACTTCTAGCCAATGGAAAAGACACCCAGGATAGCCTTCTCAAATCAGGCATTTATAAACTGAAATGCGAGGATTGCAACAGCGTTTATGTCGGTCAGACCGGCAGGAATATCAAGTTACGAGTCAAGGAACACGCAAGGTGTCACAAAAATCAGACTAACAACTCTCTCTTCGCCAAGCATTTACTAGAATTCGACCACAGCAGTGACTTTGTCCCAGAGATATTACACACACTCCCAAAAGGATTAAAAATGGACGCTCTCGAGCAATTAGAGATTAGAAGGCACTTGGTGAACCCCAACATGACACTTTGTAATGAGCAATTATTCCCATACCCCTCTCCACTCCTCTCCGAGAAATTAGCCTGGAAATGGTCAAAACAATCCATCAACGCACCTGCGAGCCCCCACCCCTCTCAAATCCTCCCAACCCTCCCCGCCCCCACTCTGTCCTGAGGGTATACTATATGCTTGCTCTGTCTGTTTTGCAAATTTGTACCTGATGATGCCGCAAGTCGGTGAAACGCGTTGTACCGTATAATAAAATCTGTGGAAAAGTACGAGTCTTTCTTTCTTTTTTAGTAATGGATGAGAAAAAAGAATTTAAAATTATGATGTTAGAGGATGTAGCTTTTAAAAAATGGGCATTTCGGTGCATATCCCAGAATGACAAGATTTTCCAGAAGCAATTCTTAAATTTTCTGACCAAGTGTTATTAAAAAGTTCACTCTAATAGAATAATCCCTGTTATCACTACGGACACCAAAATCAGAATGCTAATTGCGTAACTACTTTCCGTAATTTTACGTCCGACTCCACTTTTGCTAAGGCATTTCTCTCTGCGGAACCCTCCATTCCGCCGCTCGCGAAAGCGAATCCCTATGAAATTCCACCACGTACTATTTTCCACAACCCTCCCTAGCCGTCACTGGCCATTTCTCGAGAATTTATTCCCTTCCTCTTCACCCGCCAGCCCTCCCCTTTCCTACTCCCATTAAACACTCCTCCCCATCCCAACTGGGTCGTTTTAACTTCCCATAACCATGCATCTGGAAAAACTCACAACGGAAATTGGATTCCTCCGTTGAGGAAATGTGAAAATGCTGCGAATTTGGCCGTCGGATATTCAAGACAGCGCTCAGGGTATCATTAAAAGATATGAGACGAATGCGACTAAACGAGTAATACAACGTTTGAGACAAGAGCTTCTAAAAATATTCCCGGGCACTTCAGCAAGAGTGAATTAGAAACGATGACTTAGAGCGAGTACATTTATTGTGAAATGAAAAACGACTTTATTTTGACACGAATAAATTCTTCATGTAAGGTTTGCGTAGTTTGAGCAGGATTAAAATTACCTGCATCTGGCACCTAAAGACGACGGTTCTATGAACTGAAACGCGTTGTGCGTTACCAATAAAGCTGCGGAAGAGTACATATTTTTTTCCTCACTACGACGAACGTCCACTACACCTCGGCTGAATCTATTGAATGTATTCAAATTACATTTCAAAAATCAGCAAATTAATCATTTCTATTCATTTATTTGACAAATATAAATTTTCCTTCAGTTTGAACATGTTATTTTTGTTAGACCTGATGATGTTACACCATAGCGAAACCTAGGTCGTAAATAAAAGTCTTTTATGTGGAAAAGCCAAGCGGTTTAATTTTAAGGTCAATATGAAGAATTTCCACCAAGTGGCGCCAGAAACTTTTACTTTTTTTTGTTATTTTTAAATTTAGATTTGATCTGATTTCACAGGATCGTAGTACTGGGTCTACAGAGCGATGGCACTTCATAATAACAATGAAAATGTAAATTAACTAGCAATATTTTTCCATTTCAATAGTTAATAACTTCTGCTTCAGGAGTAGGACTGGGCGCACCAGCAAAAGGGCGCCCTTGGTGCTATACTGGGACTCCCATTAATTTTCCCCACACAAGCGGCACTTTGATTACCTACAATTTTAATTGGGACCAAGACTCATTAGTTGAGGAAAGTACGTTATAATATCACATTAAGGCTTTTAGTATCTCAACACTCTCCGTAACTGCGACTCAAATGTTAGATAATGGAATTAAAATGCATAATTATAATATCTTGTTCCTGGTATGATTACATTTAGAGCGACTTCCTTACAAAGAATAGATAAGAATTCAGCTCATCACCCATTTACGAGAATCAAATCCTTAACGAGGCGAAAAAATAAATCAAGAGAAGTTATAATAGAGACCCAATTCATTCCGTGATTTATTCAAACATGCAAAGAATGCTACTATGGAAATGTGAAGCCATGTAATTATTAGGACGGAAAATCGCAGAATAGCGAAGTGCCATCTCAGTGACTTTACTTCCACGCATGAAATGTTAGCTAACCCGTAATCGGAGAACCAACGCTGAATGGAAATTTGGGAATACCGCAAGGGATAAGATTCTCTCTCAGGTCGCTTCCTCCTCAGGTTGCGTTTTACTTTAGAACTGTAGATAGCAGACTTGACAGAGCGATGTAATTTTCTTATGTCAGATGGGATGGAACAGACATTAGGATTAGCCAAAAGGCATGTTACTCAATACAATAATGAGTTAAGTTTCAATTTTACAAGAAATATAACTGTCCTACGATATCGTCAAAAATGAAGCCATTGATGAAACATTAGGCAGTTCTTGAGTATCTATTCCAACTCACCGACCATGGTCATTTATCCCCTGCGTTGCATTTACCCTCACCAACAGCCTGTCTGCATTTATTTCGGTCTTCGTCAGTGATGCACAACGGGCTCATGTGCTAACTTCACCTGCAATCACGTGGCGCGCCCATCTCATCCTTCTCAAAGCAATGAGCGCCTCGTGTTCGTCATTTTTGATTCCCTAACGCATGTAATATTGTTTTTGCTATTTGATTTTTAAGCCTACTCACGGATGTTTTTCTCAATGTTTTTCGCCGATTCTTTTCGTTCTTCTTTGGTTTCTGCCAATATTACCAACTCATCTACAAAGCCAGGAACTGTTATTGTTTGTTTAGTTTCCATGAAAAAGTCTGCTATCCTCACTTACTTCAGCGCTCCTTCTAGAGAAGAGTTTTAAATTATTGAAAGAAGCGATTTATTCGTCTTACTTCAGTTTTTACTTCAAAAGAAAGGAAGACTACTCATTTGCAAATTTGACCGTGACCCTGGAATCCGTTACTCTTCATTCTGCTTGTCTTACGGATTTGTCATTTTGGTTAAAGCATATCTCTCCATTTTTCCCCTGTCGGCACTGCCATACGCTTCGCTAAACTCCACATACTCGCAAAAGAATTCTTTGTTGAATTATCAGTATTTTCATACGGCTTCTCGGAAGATGTGTATCTGGTCTGTTGTACACCGCCCTTTCTTAAACCCGCTGGTTGGCCTTCTAACATTGCCTTTTGGTATGTTTTTAGCCTTCTCTGCCAAATGTTGCTGGCATCATATCATTCGGCAATTCTCCTTTTCCACGATTCGTTGAATTAGCTTGTGCATTCGGGTGACGTTTCCCTAGCCTCCAGCTTGTAGTTCTTTGATACAGATGCCGTTCCCTCCCCCACAGGGGCCTTGCTCTTTATTTCATATACTCTTGATTGTTTTTTCTAATTCTTCCACGCTGAGCTGTACACACTTAATGTTCATGAGTAAGCACCCTATCCGAAAATTCATCCTCTTCATTTTAATTCTGAAGGAAGTACTCTTCCTATTATTTTAAGACTCATTGCTTCTCCAAAAATATTTATTCATCCTGTTTCAGCCAAAAACGATTTAGAGTGGAGCCTCTTTTAAATTCAACAGGCCTTTAAAAAAGTACTATTTCCAACTCGTTTCACCGATTACAGTATTCGAAACGAATAAAATGTGCTGCGAATCAAATTTCCATTCCGTTTGCAGTTGCACGCAGGGCCACCACTCCCCTTTTGACCTGTGAATAGTCCCGACTTCGGTCATAGGACTCTCCACATGTACGAATAATACTGAAAACGTCTTACTGAACAACTGAACAATTCAGGCAAACAGCTGAGTGTAATTCATGACAGTTCATAGAGTATGCAAAAATTCAAAAGCGCCATTCAGAATGATGAAAAGAACAATCAGAATACTAAAGCCCAAAATCATTTGAAAATCGTCCCAGAACTATTTTTCCACTACACCTAAGCTAATTTGCATTTCTTTATTTGGCTTGTGACACCAGTTGTACCCAGTATTAAATACCTAATGTGCCATTTTCTTCTTCAAGTAAGACCTTACATGAAGACCTCGGAGAAGTAACAGTAAAAAGGACACTTTTAAGTGTTATTATCTTATTTGAGTTCTATTGTGCCCTACAAATATTATACTGCTCGTGTGTTTCTATATCATGGATACATATATATATATATATATATATATATATATATATATATATATATATATATATATATTTATTTATTTATTTATTTATATTTATATATATATACACACACATATATTTACATGCATACATATACACATATATATGTATATACATATATATATATATATATATATATATATATATATATATATATATATATATATATATATATATATATATATAGATATGGAAAGTCTGCAGAGGAAGGGTGAAATCGGTGCGCTGTACAGCAAAGTTAAATCGCTATCGGGAAGTAAGAAAGGAAGATCCATGCTAACAGCTATAAGGCGGGTAAGGTAACAGTTGACACAGGAAAGATCCAAGAGAGATGAAATGACTTTTTAGAAGAACTGTTTAGTAAAGAACTTCGACCAACAAAGTTAGACGCAGAGGAAGACAGCTTAGGTCCAGGCATACTAGACGAAGAGATAGAAAGGGTATTAAGGGAGATGAAACTAAATAAGGCCGTGGGGGTGGATAACATTCCCGCGGAACTATTGAAATGTTAGGGAAAATATGGGAGGAAGAGGCTATATGGGCTGATTCGTAGTTCCTGTATTTATGAGGAAGGAATCTGGCCGGAAGACTTTATGAGATCAGTTTTAGTTCCTATTCCGAAAAAGGTAAAGGTTACATGATGTGAGGACTACAGGGCAATAAGTTTGATATCCCACGCCGCCAAAGTTGTTCTAAAGATCATAAACAAAAGGACGGAGAGTAGGGTGAATGATTACTTAGGGGATGACCAGTTTGGGTTTAGAAAGCGGAGAGGTACGCGTGATGCCATTGCAGTAATGAGATTATTAATCGAGAGGAATGTAGAATACAACCAGGAGGTATTTGCCTGTTTCGTAGATTTCGAAAAAGCGTTTGATAGAGTTAATTGGGAAAAACTAATGAGTATATTGCAGAAAATATGAATAGATTGGAGGGAACGGAACCCAAGCCAAGGGTCAGCCAAGGGTTTGCAAGCATTGCTGAGTGAAGTGGAAATTCAGTGCGACAGATATGGGATGAGAATCAATATTAATAAAACAAAGGTTATGCGATTTTCTAGAAAGAAAAAGGCTAAGCTAAACATTAAAATAAGTGGGCAAAAACTAGAGCAGGTAGAACAGTTTAAGTATCTCGGAAGTGTTTTGGACCAACACGGTCAAAGTAGTATGGACGTTGGGAGAAAAATTGCGCTAGGCAAAGAGGCTTTCACAAGGAGGAGGGAGTTGATGACGGGGACGTTGAGTAAGGACGTTAAGAAAAGACTCGTAAAAACTTTCATATGGAGCGTAGCTATGTACGGCGCGGAAACGTGGTCATTTAAGCAGGAGGATAGACGTAGACTGGAGGCTTTTGAAATGTGGGTGTGGAGAAGAATGGAGAAGGTGAAATGGACAGAGAAGAAAACAAATGAGGAAGTACTTGGTATGGTGGGCGAAGAGAGGGGTTTGTTGGGAGAAATCCTATGGAGGCAGGAAAAGTGGATGAAGGGGGTGTTGACCGGCAGTGGGATGTTGAAGACTGTAATAGAGGGGAGAATGGTAGGCAAACGAGGAAAGGGCAGGAACGTCATAGCAATGTTGGACGGGATGAAGGGAGGAAGGAAGTACACAGAGATGAAAAAGGGCTTGATTTTGAGTACTTTGCTGATTGTATTTTGTTGGAAGCCATAAAATATTTATTTGGTAGTCGTGTCCGTCCAATTCCTACCTTAACCAGTGGATTAATTAATAATAATATCCATTATCCTTATATTTATATCCATTTGTTCGACAACTTTGCTAAGCTGATGCTAGAAATTTATTTTTTGCTCGGTTAAAAATTGCTGCAGTTCATGTGCTTCACTCAAAATTTTCAAGTTTCATCATTGCACTTTCCACTAATAAAAACTGTTCTCAGAAATTAACATAGTTGTTACTGATACTTACACATTCACCTAATACACTAATTTGAACCGATTGTCCACCAGAATATTTTTTTAAACTGCATGACATAATAATCAAGCTGAAGGAGCACATGAATCTAATCTCAGTCCTCTCAACTATTCTTAAAACGATATTTAAGAGTCACAGACGGCGAGACGTAAAATCCACCTTGGTGGAAAATATTGGTAAACATAAAATAAACTCGAGCAATTCCAGTTTGGGTACCAATGAAATTGTACGACCATAATAACTCTTGGAAAAGCTGGAGCGCTGGAGCGCCAAGGGACTGTTAAATCCTCCAATGGCAAAGGGTAATTGCCAACCACAATCCGCGCCGGTAACTAAATCGCATAATGACTGTGCCCCACGCTAGGAATTGGGTCAGGCACTGACCACTAAATCATTCAGAACAACAATAGGGACCGTCGGTAGGCTGCATCTCCAGCCGGAGCCAAAGAATACCAAAAACAAAACTGAGGGCGGTGGGAGAGAGACATCTGCCGGACCAATCAGGGGCGAACCTCTGCCCAGGGTAACGACGGAGAATCCGGAAATTGCGATGCCCGGCGAAGGCACGTCCGGAAAAAATCAGTCCAGCTGCTTCAGCACGCCCCCCTAAAAAACCAATGGGCCTTCCTCCCCATCTCTCCCCCGCCGTTCTTTTTTTTCCTCTTTTTTCCGAATTGGGACTTCCTCGCCTGAGAAAGCAGATGGGGTTCTCAGGCTCCCTCCTCCCCTATACGAGGAGACCCTAAAGAAGCCGATGGCTTTACGCTCATCAGAGGACTGTAAAACAAGGGAAGCGAAAGAACGGGAAAATGATAAAGCTACAACGGTACCCTGGAGGAAGGACGTGGTTGTTTGGACTGGCGAATATTTTAAGCTCTGAGCCGGAAGGGGGACTGACGAGTAAAAACACACGCTTTTGCCCATAACGAGCTGGCTTTTAAAGACCATCGCAAATGGCGGCCTTTGAACACGTGCCACACGGCCGTAGACATCTTTTAAAAAATTAATTTTTTTGAGCCTTACTACCGAGATTTCTTCCTTCACCCTTATTTCCATTACAGCATACCCCTGGCTAAATTAAAGTTTTCTCTCTAATTTCATGGGAATGCCAAAAGCAAAAGCATTTTTTTAAAAATTAAAAACAATTATTATATATAAAACTCCTCCATTGGCTAACAGGCTAAAATTCAAGGCTACGGAGTTACCAGCGTTAATTATTAAGCAAGCGGCGCTCGCGGGGAGTAGAAAGCCCGTACTGTGAATTTCATTTCTCACGAGTTCAATCATCATCAGCTGTTATCAATTCAGTTGTTTTTCTATTTATTCATCCTACCTAAGACTCTTCAATCCTTCATAATTTCCTATAATTAAATATCACGTTGATTCCTCTGAACTATCTCTTCTTAGTCTTCCTCTGCTCCTAGAATTTCTTCGATACGTTATATTTCAGTCAAGCTTAATTGCCTGGATTTGTTATCTACGCATATGAAATATTTTATTAGCATAATGGGTCGTCCAAACACCGCAAAAATCATTGTATGGATGAACCGTGATTAATTTTGTTCAGTTAAAGGGATGGTACGTACTTAAGTACACATGAAACGATGCGATGCATTTTAAAATTTCGTTTATGGAAATCCTCGAATCCTGGGATTTTTACCGTAAACGAAATTAGAAAATGAAGGATTGAAAAAAGTCCAAAGTGAAAAACGGCAAGAACTGCCAAATGTAAAAGAAAGTTTAAGACAAAAAATATCTGACTGATGATGCAAGAAAACAGGTGTGGTTGGGTCACTTAGAATGTCATGATGTGAGCTAGTCTAGCAAATAAAGGCTCAAGACGTCTCCGACACTTAACGACGCATACACACGTATGTGGACCACTCGACTTTAAGGTAATTCTCTATGATCTAGGCACCTGATACTCGCACTGAATCAACACGTCAGACCGATAGGACGAAATAAAAAGGTTGGGATTACTTTTTCCTCGCCCTGTGACTGCCACAAAACCAAGGTTAAATACCCTCACGCTTGTGGTATTAGAATTTGTCGCCTGCTTCCTTTTGGGCACTCGTTGAAACAAATTACCAACTCCCCGCAGTTGCGCCATTACAACCTGATGTCGCAATACCTCCCCGCTAGCGGCGGCGTCGATGTCGCCGCTAGCGGGGGAACGTTGCGGAAGCGGGATCGCCGTCTTAGACAGGCGAGGAACCATTAATTTTCAGCATCGATTAAAAGACCGCGTCGGACATCCAAATTGATAGGCGATAATTTGTCTTCACGGAAAGACACGTTCAAAATCAATGACAGAGAGTCCCAAACCTCAGTAAACCAATCAAGGATGTCCGTCCCTCTCTTGAATCACGCCTTGGGAGGCCTGTCCACGGGCGGCTGTCCCGCCGCTATGGCCAATATTTTATAAGAGTGAAAAAACGACCCTTCCGACAATAACCGCGTCACAGCGCGGCCAATGGCGGGAGGAAAGTCATTTATCACTCAACTGTGCAATCAGGTCAATGTCCCCTTCCACTCACTTCAGAGCCCCGAATGTCATGCCAAGGTCGCAATCTGAATCGCGAGCATACCGAAAGGGAAAGAATTGCGATCTCGGACAAGTCAGTTCCCTTTGAGTGAATGCAGAGCGCGGGAGCGAAGAAGGAAAAAATATACACCAGCATCGCAAAAGGAAGACAGGTCGTGCTCATAGCTTATATTCCCATGAATCTAGGCGACACTTCTGATGATGAATACGCATGGGAAGTTTCTGAACAAGTAAAGGCGCTGTTCCATCAATAGTATACGTGTCTAAGGACAGATGAGAATTATATTAAGTTTCGGTGGGCATCGCAATGTGAAAGGAGAATTTAAAATGAAATTATAGCAACTTTGCCAAGCAATACGAAGTGTATTATCGCCTCAAATAAAATACAGGCCAATAAATTAGTTTCGGTGATTGACGTGAATGTTCCTATGGAATACCGACCGTAGTTCCACTTAACTAAATACTTCCAGTTTTGATTGAAATAAATCCACTTCCGACTAATGAAACACATACACAGGGCATCGATAGATTTCTCAGAAAAAATTGCACGTTTTTTTTTAATTTCAGAACCTGCCGTTCGAAGTCAAAACAGATACAATTTTTCAAAGCATTAGGACAACACTACCATTACTTTAAAAAAACATCGATTACAAAATTAACTGACCAATTAATCGGCGACTCAATGTAATAATATACTTATAAAAACAAGAAAACCAATCGCAACCCATGGTTAATTAGTGTGGCGTGGTGAAGGAGTTTCTACCCGTTTTAATCCCCTGGGGGACACCGCACCTGATAAATCGTCAATACGGTTCCCCTGAAAATGCATTACGAGTCCCCTTAGGAAGGAAGCGTTTCGCTCTGGTTTCGTAATTCTGATCAGAGGCGGCTTTGGAGCTTTGGCCTCCCTTGGGCAGCCACAGTCTCCAAAGCCACGAGGTGAGACCAATCGTGGAAGTAATCGATCGTGAAGCACGATGACGCAACACCATGGAAAAAAGCACTTATCAAGGAACGAGTAGGCCACGAAAAACTACTTACGCCTCGGAAACTATTCCACCACATCGCCCCGCACCGCAGTGCACCACCTTCCATTCTGCTTACCGACGAGTTCCCACGAGAAAACTTGCCCGAATGAAAACCATGAACGGAACGGAGAATAATGCCAGATGAGGGGGATATGAATCAGTACACAACGGAGTTCATGTAGCTCTCCTGATTTAAGAATGAGAAGTTGAAAAAGAAAGCGAAAAAATCATCTAATGGAAAATCTATAATGTTTACTCTTCGCAAATTTAATAAAACATTAGATAGAATAGAAGTGTACTAATAAGATGATGAAGGCGCCCTTAAAAAGTTATCACAAAAATGACTATTTTTATTGATATCCTCAACGATTCAGTTCGAAAACCCACAGAATTAGCAGTGCACACTAAATTGTCGCAGAGGGTAGGGATCTGAAATCAACATATAAAATTCCAACTACGTAATTTCCGTAACTTGGAGTTTTTATTATTAGTTTAAATTCTGGAAAGGAAAAATTGAACATCAGGACGCATACACATATTCTGTGTAGAATAAGAAAAAATTCGATTTAAAAATACTGCGCACACCCATAAAAACTTCCAATTCTGAATTTTTAAATGATTTTTTTGCTCCAAGTGCTTTATTTATTCCGCGAATTTAATTTTCCGGTGAAGAGCACAGCCCCATTTTCCCCTCGAAAACGAAATCACTTCAACACACTGATTATAGCACAAGCATACTTCCTCTGCCCCGGCCCCAGGACACGAATCCGGCGCCCAGACTTCGACCCCGTTTGAAACATCACCTGCTTCCAGGGGGCGTCAAAACGACCCTCCCTGAACCTTTGATCCGTTTTACTCAAAAATGACCCCGGCCCAACCAATTGTCCACACATTTTTCCTGCTCCTTCTATCTATGCGTGCTCATGACACCAACTGCTAACGCGGACGAGAATGGGACGGGAGGAACCGGGGCCACACCACGTATGCCTCGCAGCAAAAACAAAGGGTGATCCACCCTTGATGGTCAGTTGTTGTGAGAAGGGCAGCTGAGGGTCTTCTCTGACCCTTAGCCAACGCCCCCTTATTTGCAGGGTGGAAACTCTGGCAATGATCCTTTTTCCAACTCATTCTCAAGAGTCTACATTTGTCTTTCAAGCCTTACACAAATTTTCCATCCCTAGGTCCATTCTCTGCCTCCTACCGATAAATAAATGCCAGGTCACTTCCTCTTTTTGGTTGGTTGCATGCCCCAAATTGGTTAATCAACATTGTTTTGTGCCCCGCAATAAAGAGCAATTAAATGTGAAACATGATAATAACTCAATGAATAGTAAACAAGCGAGATGACAGACATTTCTCTCAAATTGTTTTCACGTAATAATTTTCCACCAACAGCACCACTCAGTTTAAAATAAGTGTAACTTAAGCATGTGAAAAAAGACAATGCCATTGTCAACGTTTAATGCAAATAGTGTCAACATTTTCAAATAAAATCTATGCACTTCACCATATAGCACGAAGAGTAAGACAAAAAAGTTACTTAAATACTCGTAATTTGGAAACCGACGCTTATTAACTACGAATACAAAAAATGACTACGTTTCACTTCACATGTAATTTTTTAGTTGCATGTGTATTAGAATGTAAAACCCTCACGACATGTAATTCACCAACAAATAGGTTTCCGTTAACTTAATTAGAGTTCTTTCGATGGACAGCTGAATGTGTTGAAAATGCGATAAAATATACTACTGCCGTGCGAGTATCTCCTCGGCGTTTTCGGGGGCCATGAATCTGATAAACCACGGAAAAGACCGAAAACGTCTTAATTATTTGTCCCTGATTAATGCTGAGGTCGATTAACTAAAGTGGAAAGTCGGAGGGCAGGGAACATAAAAAAGATAGCCAATAAGAAGTTGAGCAGGGCTACAGGGTTAACTATGGATAGGGAAAAGGCTCGCAGGAGGTGAGAGGTGCAATCTGAACCACGCAAGTCATCGCCCGTAGGACTCAATCAAGGTTTTGATGCATTTCACATCAGCTTGGAAACAAGAGAGGAATGTACTGAGTCCAAGTACAAGTAGTCCAACATCGTGGCGATGAATTTAGTACAGTGAACTATTCGGCATGTTTAAACGTGTTCCAACTTCCATGCTCACTTTTTCGACAATTTTAATTGACCTGAGTGTTATTTGAGTAATTTTGAAATTTCTCAGAGACAAGGGATCCTCGTGAAGTTGGATTTATTGCAGAATTATATCGCGTGCTGTGTAAAAGAGATTCGTAAAAAGTTATAATAAAATGAGCATTGCATCAAAATTATTGGTAGAACTGGGTTGGGAATCAATCATGGAGGGAAGGTTAAATGATAAGAGTCAAAACCCCCTGGTATTAATTGAAAGCAGCTCTCTTTAGCGATGATGTTGAGAATATATTATTAGTACCAACGTACTAAGGTAGGAGAGATCATGTCAGTGAGATTAGAGAGATTAAGCGTAGCACAGATAAATTTTAAGAGGTCATTTTTCCCACGAACGATAAGGGAGCAGAGAATAACTGTCGGCGACCTCTCAACAATTTAAAAAATCGGTAGAATTACTAGGCAAAAGACTGCATACATTGCGAAGAAAGCAACAGATTTTCTCATCGGTTATTCAATTTTCCATTTAACGTACATACGCCAAATGGAAATTTATCACAGACATTCGCAGGCATCAGAACAAATTATGTTACTCGACGGAAGGTTCAGACCACACTTGATTATTCCATTTTCTTCGCATATTCTCATCCCTTCAGCGCCCTTCAGCGACGAAGTTGACTGCCGATTGCTATGAGGGTTCGCGGACACCGTCAAGTGTGGGATAGCACCCCATTTAATTACCACAAATCACGCAAAGGTGCTTCGTAATACTATGCGCTATGCATTATGCATTATACATTATATATATATATATACATATACATATATATATATATACATATACATATATATATATATACATATACATATATATATATATATATATATATATATATATATACATATACATATATATATATATATACATATATATATATATACATATACATATATATATATATATATATATATATATATATATATATATATATACATACATACATATATATATACATATATATGTATATATATATACATATATATACATATATATATATATATACATATATACAAATGTATATATATTTATTTATTTATTATTGTAAAGCAAAATTGTGCATTTCAAATAAGTCTCCCGACGGAAGGTAAATCATAATTTCATAATTACGATCACCACACTAGGTGGTTGAATGCAGCGGTGCAACAACTGACAAGCACTTCACTTGCGCGTCCCAATGTCCAGCACGTTTTTAAAAAATCTAGAAGACGTTCAGAATGGCGGGTAGAGAGCGGATTGATCCGGACCCAAGCGTTTGGAAGGGCCTCTTTCGTTTCCCCCACGCACCGGTGCAAGCCAGGGCCACGCAGCGAGAACCGCCGCCGCCCAAGAGAACGCGCGGATGGGGGTGGACTGCAGCAGGCAACGGTCAGAGAGAGATAAAAAAAAAGGAGAAGGGCTTGGTTATAGTCTTGAATAAGGATGCGGGTGGGACTTGGTAACGTTGGTGTGGGGATAATGACTCGCATGGGGGCGAATGCCATTTGGGTGGCAAAAGGGTTTCATAAACGAAACTGCCGCCCGGGGAAGGAAAATATGGAAACGGCTGCTGCGAGAAAGCAATCCACCCACCCTATTATTGAATCAAAACCCTCATTTGCCGCATTAAAAAGGAAATATGTTCTTTTTTTTATCCTACAAAATGCTTATTAAAGTGTGGGGTCTCCCCCAACTTGAAAACTCACCATATTTCTATTTTTTTTAAATTCAGATTTCGTGCTCGTTCCGAGCCGAAGACAAAGAGGGGAGGGAGTGATTACGAAGCCATTGAAATTACGATTACAACACGGCCGTCTAGACCGTGGGTTGGTAACCACAACAACCAAAAGTTATTCCTCCATATTGCCACGTCACAGAATACTGAAGAGGGGATAGTCATGATTACTAAAACCAAAAAAGCAATTGTGCAAAAGTTACAAAAACGGCTACCGATGGGGGAGATTTTGCATAAATGCAGTGCGGTGAAAAGGCGTGAAAATACGAAATGAAAGACGTATCGCACAATTGTGCAAGCAGCACTAAATATCGAAGGAAATCTTCACCGAGAGTACTAAGTTCGCAAAATAAGGAAGAATAATTGGCATGCCGCATCATGGGAGCGCTTTTTAGCACATGCTGCCTGAAATTCTGTCTAGCATGAAATAGTTAACAACAGAGTCTAACCAGATGGCATCCAAGAAGTGAAATGATAGTAATATGAGTTTGCTTCACCTCATAAGGCTTCAACAAGAGTTAAGTGTCAGTGTTTAGCTAAATGAATAAAATAGGAATAAACAAAGGCAAACAATTCTATATTGGCCAAATTTTATTAGTCAATATATTGAGATTCATTATACGATGACGAAAGACATTATTCGCAATTATTATACTTTTCACTCCAATATACTAAAATAATTTATTATACATCTATTTATCACCTACTTTCAAAGAAGCCTACAGACATATGTCGGACCAATCACATTCTCTACGATGTGTTGGCGCAGGGGTGCACACGGTGGAAAGTACTTGAGAACGCAAACTACGCCATTAAATATATCCCGCGGGCGGGACGAAGTAAAACAAGACAAGGCCTTTAAGTGTGATACGTGTAACACGAGTACATCCGATTTTTTGGGGTTGGTTGGTTGGTGGGGAGTGAATTGGTTCGATTGGGGAGTTACTTCGTACACGGGGATCGGAGGGGGTAGCACCCCAGGGTTTGAAAGCAATTAAACAACAGTAAAGAAAGGGTTGTCGCGTGTAATATCATTTCAGTTCACTTATAAATGCTATAAGCTCTCTGCATTTAAACGACTAGTTTTTCCACTCGGTGAAATAGCAGATACAGCGACACATTCACGGAAAATTATATTGCTGTGCTTGATAACTGAGAGAGGACAGTGCGTATTTTACCAAACGGACACTTTAAGGCGTAATTTCTGAGTGTATATATTAAAAGAAGTTTTCGGTGGGATCATAGGTGGTTAGCACCTGCAACGTTGGGTCGCAATCCCTGCCTTTCACTGTCTTCTCGGTGGGGAGAGCATTTTGTGTTGCATGTTCATGTGGTGGTGGAGTTTCGCATTCTTGCTTTTTGTGTCCTGGCTTGGGTGTTGTTGGATTGCTTTCGTGCTGCATCCTGGGGTGCAGTTGTTTGTTGGTTTACGGTACATGTGTTTGCATGAGTGTTGGATGAAGGGATTTTTACATGAGTGCGTGCGCCGTTGTGGGTATAGTTTTCCGTGTTGTAATTTTTGCATATGGTTTGCATTTTGTCATATTTTAAGGGTGGTGACCTAACAGCCCCCTCCACACGCCCTTGCGGCGGCTTGCGGGGTAGTATGTAGCCGTAGATGTAGCAAAAGTTGATACAAACATTTAACTGATACTATGATACACGATGGCATGGGAAAATAATTATTATCGGTAAATACATGGTTCGTTATGAAAGTAAAGCGCATGACTTTATTGTGCCGCGACTATCCAGTGCAGCGCGGTAAAAGCGGTCGGGAAATGAGGTGGGAGGTCTGCCCTTTCAGCGCAGCCGGTCACCAGTTTGCTTCGAGCAGTCTGAGCGGAAATACGTGCCTCCGCGTACAGTGTTTTTCGACCTTGTAACACGGCGTGATGGAGCGCCCAGCCACACGTCCTTCATCGTTACCCACTTCCTGGCCCGAAGAACCATTCCGGTGGTACCCCGGCCCCTTTACAGTCCCGACTTGGCTCCGTGTGACTTTTTTTTGTTCCCCCGACTGAAGAGAGCGCAGAAAGGATAGCATTGAGAGGCCGTGGAAAACATCCAAAAGCATGTTACAACGTTCTTGAGAGATATTCCCGTCGAGGAGTTCCAGGGTGCCTTCAGGGGCGTGGCAGACACGTCTCCGAAAGTGTATTATTGATGCAGGGGGAGAGTATTTCGAGGAATTATCAAGCATTTGTACAAGTACGTAAATCAAATAAATCTATTTTTCCCAGGGAATGCGCATTACGTTTATAGTGATCCCTGTATATCCTCAATTGTGTTCCAAATTCCATATGAATGCTCCATATAGTTGTAGATTCCAAATGAAACTGAAAAGGAACTGGCAATCAAAATTTCAAGGTATAACTACAATTAACTTAACCTTGAACTAATATCTACCACATTAATTACCATGATCCGATCTTTTATTGTACCTGGGCTCGTGTGTTACTGCGAAAACAAGTCCATGCTCGTCGATGCGGCATTAAAAAGTGGCACAATGCTTCTTCCCCTCCCCTTCCTCTCCCCGTTCACCCTCGGGTATTATGAATTCCGGCACGCTAAGCGAACCCCGCCGGCGCTGACGTAATTAAGGGGTCAGGACAACTCCGCGACGTCGCGGTGCAAAAAGCGACAAAAAGAGAAATTAATTTCCTTCGTCGGGGAACGAAATACGAGAATTGCGAGTGATGGATGTGTGACAATACCCATACGCTCGTCCATTGTAAATAAAACTCGGGAGAAAAAAAACCCGCCGTGCCATGAGCACTACGATATGTTTTCCCTGTACTGTCGCAAATTTTCTCCGCTGCGCTGAAAACTTAATAATTAGCGAGGCATGACATAAAACAATGCAATGAATGTGGCAATTCCCGCGAGTGAGCTGCAATTTGCTCACGGCTGAAACCGTTTGTGCTTGAGAGGCAGCGAAAAAGCTTTCTTCGTAAAAATATCTCCCTTTATATTTCTTTACTCATAAGTAATATATTACAGTTAGTTGGGATAGTCATACGCTCCGTATTTGCGAATAACGAATGCTGCAACGAGCCACACCTCTTTGAAATGATTGCGGGGAAAAGCAATGGGAAAGTGAAGAAATACGATAATTCGTTCAGGTGCCGCGGCATGTTTGGACCATGCGACCACCAGTTTCATTGGAGATCCATCGGAGAAAGAGTTGAGGCATTATAGTACAAAGCAATCCGCTAGATTTACGCGAAATTGTAACGAAGAAAAGGGAAACGGAGGTGCTGGAGAAAATATTATTCAGCCATAAATAACAGCATACGTGACTAGAAATTTCAAAAAGGGACAAGACAATTGAGTTACATTGTAATACCGAAGGAATTAGCATTGTACCAAAGTATATCGGCATGTCTGACCAACCGCAAACAAATAAAGGAAGACAAAATCCACGAGGGACCAATTCAATGGCATCAGGCTCAACCTTGTGAAATTGCAATTTTAAGAATTAGAAAAAAATATAAATTATATCTTAAACTATCTTCCATCCCTCGCTAAATTCGCAACACCAACAAAACCAACTCTGCCCAACAACTACGATAGAAGAACCAAACAGTACGACATCCCAACTACCGGCACCTCACATCGACTATAGAGCACCCAAGGTGCTAACGTTTCCACGTGACCCAGTCGCGTGCATAACACATATGTAGATCTATATCGAATATTAAAATCCGTCACGAGGATGAGTGGCAGGGTGTGTTAGATCACCAGGCATTAGAGAGCCATTAGTGATTATTGATGTTGAGCATAGCTTTCTTAGTTTAGGCTGAGAGCTGGTGCCGAAGCAAATTTCGCGGATGTGCCGAAGCAGAGTATCGCATTTTCTTCGTTAAGTAAGGCAACGGATGAACAATAGGTGCTGCGTCTCCCTTGACCTCCGCAGAAAGAACGACATGTTTCAAATAATACACAGATGAATGAAGTATTAACTAGTGGGACCAAAATGTGCATTCAGTGGTAAGCATTTTTTCACATTGCAACAAAACGACTAGGCAATAAAAATGAAAATTAATGGGCTATAAGTCACACATTCAATGGGTGCGAACATTTCTGATAAAGCGAAACATTTACAGCTAAACAACCAACTTTCAATTCAATACATCGGCTTTATGTACAGAAATAATGGCGGGTGGGGTCGTCAGAAAACAATCCGCCAACAAGCATCGTACTTTTCATATTATGAGGAATTGTACACTAATTACGCAACTCTTTCGTAGAAAGAGGGTTTGAAGCTGACGCTTACTTTTACTAACCGGAAGAAGGAAATAATCAACCAACAGCGCGATACAACGCACGGTAAAAAATATATTTTAGCGCTCAAAATGCAGAACGCAGAGTGAAAGCATTAAGCGCACAATCTTTCAGCCGTTCCATTACGCAAGCTTCTCCCTGCGGCGAAGTAGCAGACAGGTAATATTTTTGGTTCGACGGCAATGAGCCATGAGTTATGCTTTGCCACCGAGGTAATGAAAAAAATATAGCTAAAAAATTGAGCTGCACATTAATGGACGCATCCGAATTTGTTACATTCCATACTCCAAGACCTCACGCCATGCGCAAGCAAATACTCTACGCCGAGCAAGCAAAAGGACAAAATCAAATACATACCATTCCCGTGTGATCCCATTGAGATGGCCGCAGCTTTCGTGGTTCCAGGCGTCGTCTTGCCACCCCGCGGTCGGTGCGAGTGCGTCTTCGGTATCCTGGGAGACCCCGGAGAGCCCCCGGATGACCCCGAGGGCGAGAGAGGGGCCTCACCCATGAGGAGGCTTTCCGATCCGCCCCTGCCTCGCCCGCGGATGGTGCTCCGGCTCCCTCGGCCGCCCCGGCTCCCGGGCCCTCCGCCTCCACCCCGGGGCCGACCCCGCTTGCCCCCTCGGCGCGGCTTCAGCACCAGTTCACCGTCTGCAAGGTAATTGACAATGCGGAGACAGATTAGGAAAAGAGGCAAAGAAGCACGGATTTGTTCAATCGGTGTTCATCCAAAACCTAGCTCAAACAGTGCACGATGAAATTAAAATGAACGTCCGAGAGCAAAGATAAACTATTCCCTTCTCATTAGGGTTGGAAAACAAATTTATAAAATTATAGATATGGAAAAATTATCAAGAAAGTAGGTCCAGAAATATGTGCCTATTATTTTTTTAAATATGTGATAGAGGGGAGAATGTTAGGCAAACGAGGAAAGGGAAGGAACAGGATAGGGATGTTGGACGGGATGAAGGGAAGAAGAAAGTACTCAGAGATGAAGAGGGACCTGATGTAGAGTAGGATGTTGTGTTTTGCTAGAAGTCACAAAATATTTATTTAGGAGCTGTGTCCATCCAAAAACCTACCTCCACAGGTAGATGCCTAATAATAATAATATTCTTTTAACCAGTCTCACAATATTGTTTCATTTTTTCTTTAATCCAGGGACGAAAGAGAATATTTTTTCGAAAAAGAATTTTCCCGTTTTGCTACTAAATTTCTCATTTTGCAACAGACAAAGTACGCACTTTAATCCCGATGAATTTTCTCCTCATTTAATTCTCCTTGGTCGTAAGTTCGAATTCGTTCTAATTTCATTTCGGGAGTCTACAACTTGGAAAACGCCGCAAGTATCTGCCATCCATGGGATAAAATGTTAATAAAGCAATTAATTAAGTTTCAGAGGGCATGTTAGAGCAATTGTATTGGAGCCTCTGGTTCTCGAAGAGGGAAGGAGAGACATATGACTTACTGTAAGGCACAGGTCACCTGAATGTTCTAACGACACTGAGGTAATTATTATGGCACCAAATTACATTGGTAAATTGCGATAGAATAAGACAGATAGGCGCCGCCACGAACAGCTTATAGCACCCGTTCTTCACTCGCATGATACAAAATCATAACAAGCACCCGAATAAATATACTTCGAGACAAACATTTAATGATTAAATCAATTATTTGCACGGTGTAAATAGGATTGAGATAACGTGGAAGTCCAGGGGTAGACCTTAGGACTACTGACCGGAGGGTCCGAGTTCGATTCCCGGGCACGCCACTCTGGTCAGCCTTAGCTTCACCTGAGCTGAGAGATTTTTCGGGAACTTGAACTTCCTGAGAAACCAAAGGCGGCACAAGGACAAGCCCCAAACCTGATGTGTGGATTTCACACGCCGTCGGGCTTAGTACTGGGTGAACTCTATCCTCATCTACCAAACCGAACTTCGGCTGGATGATTATTTATATGACTACTGCGTTTATGGTTATACATAGGCATGAATGTGCACTAGTGATTTTGCATATTACCTAAAATGTCTTGTAATGAAATAATATTGATGCATGCAAGGCTGGTTACCCTTCACACCCCCTTGCGGTGGCATGCGGGGTGAAATAGAATGAAACCAGCCGTGCTTTTTGGATAGGGGGAGGCGAAGCACCCCCACGCTCCGTTGCTCTGAATTCACTCGTGAATGGCATTTAAAAAGATCTCATTTTGAGCGGCATCAGCTCGTTTGACTTTCTGCAAGACGTAGCTTCTTGCATGTCATTGGATAAACTTCTTACTGCATCCTAAGGTTCAATTATCTGTCCGATGATAGAATATGTATTTTCATGCGTGTAAAATGAAAAGATTTTTGCATGAATGCATACGCCACTGTGGGTACAAGATTGCACGCATGCGTTGATTTTGAATGTGGTTCTGTTCCATTTTACGGGTGGTGACCTAACACCCCCCCCACACGCCCTTGCGGCGGCTTGCGCGGTATCATGTAGATGTAGATGTTTCCAATTCCGAGTACGATTTCAATTTTAGGAGCCGTGCAATATCTGCATCTAAATCTCGTTCATTTATAATACACTTGTGGGTGTGTTTTGATTTGGACAGACCATAATTTTTAGAAGGACCAACATAAAATTCATCAATTTTCTTAGTAATTGTGAAATACACGTGAAGCAGTGATAACTCCATCCAATGGCCACGACCGGCAGGAAGTCGTGCGACATGGGAGTCTCCTTTTAAGAGTGCCAAATTAACACGCACACCTTTCGAAAGACCACACCAGATCATGCCCCTGCCCAACACCTGGATCTATGGCCCTTATCGACCCCTCTCAATCTGACCATCACTGACCAACGAGTCGAACTCACTCGCCCCGACCACTTCCATCCCAGCCCCACGAGGACTTTCGAGGATTCACTTCGAAGACAATGACTCCGGGTTCCGGGAACTGTTCCTGAAATAGTGACGGGGACCACGCGCGGCTCGCTACCGCCGAGGGAGCAAAGGTGTGCCCGAAAGGCGAACCTTGGAGGCGCACACCCGCCCCTTCCGTGAGAGCCCAAATGTTACACGGATAGCAACTGCCCCTCCACCCCCGACTCCCACGAGGCGACAGCGTTCACGGGGCAACCCCCAAGGCTGGAGAGAGAGAGAGAAGAGGGGGCAAGGCGGTGGAAAAAAAATAGTTGAAAATATTCACCCGTTGATTTCCCGACGAATGGCCCTTTGGCTGCGAATGCGGGAGGAGGGACCGGGAGGAGCGGCGGCGCAGAGGCATCCCGAGGGCCCAAAGGGTTGAAAGGGCTACTTTTCTCCCACTGTGGGCATTGAGTAATCCGCACGCGTCACCCGAGAGTCCTCTTTTGAGGCGAACAAATGAACTCGGCGGGAGACTTCCGGCGAGATGCACGCACGCATGCAATGGAAACGCAAGCAAGGAAGAGCGGCAGCACCTGGTTGCTACGACGTGCGGAGGGGTGGGTGTGGGAAAGGAGGGATCGTGACGAAGCGGGGCGCGTGGGCTGCGTTTATGGCCTACGTAATTCGTCGCAATGCAAAAGAAAAACACGAGAACTCAAAAGTAATCACGTACGTATGAAAATGATGCGTAAGTATAGATACCAAGCGCAAATTTCATACTTGCCGCGCTGAGTATTAACGAGTTCAATGTCGACGCCATTGATTTTAGTAGTAGTTATAAGGGAAGGACAGCTGAGGTCATTTGCATCATTAGGGATGGATAGGAAAGAATGAAGGGGGAGGGAAACTCGGCGTCGGCATTAGCCTGTTCTTGTCAAAAGGCGCCAAGGGGTCACACAGTTTAACGTCCCATCCGCCGGACGGCGTATTCACTCAAAGTGCTCTCTACAAAGCACCCCAAGTAGGGATCGGGAGACCACTAAAACACATCTGCCACCAACAGGATTCAAACCCGGGTCCTCTGGGTGGGAAGCCAGCACGTTAATTCCCGCACCATCGCGATCCCCGGTTGATTTTAGTCACACAATATAAATTCACCAGAGAACTTAAAAAATGTATTTAAAACTTAACATATATTGTTTCCTTTATTTGGGTAAAATTCAAGACGCTGGTACCAAACCAAAGGAAACTTCTCTTTTTAATATATCACATAAGCTCCAAGGAAAGTAATTTCTCCAGCACTCGACGTACATCCGCCCTCATGGCGACTCGAGGGTTACTCTTAAATATACATTGACATTATTCAATAACACCGAAAGAAATGCCACGGCGACATATTATAAGCAGTCACGCGCACGAGGGTGCAAAATCAATACATGAATTGGAGGAGATTCGCCCTAACAGAGTAGTTGGACTAGACCCGCCATTCGAACAACACGTTTTCGCCACCTCTCCCGATTCCCTGATTGTGTGGGCGGTTGCTCGTTCACATTTCCACCAACTGCAATGCTCCACCCAATAATGGGGTTTAAACAATAGTCACTCTCTCTCTCTCTCTCTCCAAGCTCACGAGTGCTGTCATTCCAAGGCTGCAGACGAACGCGAGTGCTCAGTTTTCTGTATTTTTCCCCATATTTTCTGAGTCTAAATACTTAATTATTCAGTCGAGTCCAACTAATTGAAGTGTGCCATTGATCCACTATGAAATAAACAGTTAAATCGCCATCTGAAACGAGATATATTAAACTCCTGCTATGTCTTACTTCATGGAAACGGATCTCGGCATGGACACCGATATAACATTCCCTTTTGAGATTGCGCTAGTACGAGTTCAACGTTCAATGGCCACTACAGATGAAAATCCTTTTAATATTAATTCTTATCGGAATTGTTACAAAAAGACCTCTGATTTTTGCGAAATGGAATTATTATCCTTGAAGGGATTACATGATCTCCAAAAAGTGGGCATATTTAGATATTCCCTCCTACGCGGATAGCATTAATGAGAAAACCATCGAGGCAACTTCAAATCACCACGGAAGCCTTTACAGCAACATTACTAAATACATTATTACATAATATTTTCATTCTATTATACATTTACTAATATGCTGTAAATGAATTGTGTGTTTCACCCAACTAAATGTGCATTAGTATTTCCCTAAAACATATAGGTATGTTAACGACTTGGGTCACGTCTGCTGTTGCGGCATGCAACCCAATTTCCTCATCGACGGGTAATTATTGACATAATTAATGTACTTACGAGCACGAAAAAGGCATTAATAGCATTAGTGAATGACACGATACTTCAATGTGAAAAAGAAAAGAGTGGCAATATACTTATTTTATAAGAATTGCAAATACCTACAACCAGGCAATAATAGGCAAAAAAAAAAAAGAAGTTAAGTTCCCTCGGAATATGAATTTATCTTTTAAGAAGGGAAATTCGCTCCCTCAATTTATTTCCCAACCATACACAATTTAGATTACAAAATAATAACCGACAAAAAAGGTTATCCCAGATTACACTATAAATTAATATCTTAGCTTTCTAATGCTCGTTCATTAAACCAGAACGTCAAAAAAGGATACATCTCCAAAGCCAGCCGGGGGGCCCCCTTTAAGAATCGAAAATTAAGCTGCTTCCCATTTGACATGAGGCCAAGGACAGAGGAGGCCGTTATCCCCATCTGCTTCTAGTGCGCACGGGCAATGCAAATCCAACGTAAGAGCATTACGCCGAGCCGCGAAAGGGATTAAAAGAGGTGGAACGAATGCTGCTGGAACGAGGATGAAAGGCGGCGAGAGAAGGCGGCGGGGAAGAGACTCGCACCTAAGACTTAAAAGGCGCATTTAAGCCACCGATTGAAACACATATCGGGCCGAACCGGGCTCATAAAGAGGGCTTAAAAGTGAAGGCAAACACAGGCATACGAGGACGAAAATTATCGTGCTTCCGGGAATTATAATACGTCTGGTTATTTCGGTGAGAAGGATTAACTTTTGACAGCAGCGAGAAACAATCCCTGGAATACCTTATGGACGCCACCCGCAAAATCAAATCAAGATTGAAACTATAATCACTCACACAAAATATCATTATTTCTAATTGAACCATCCAATAAATTTAGACTACGCTAACCACATGGAATAAGACTCGTACTTGGCAAACACACAATCAAAAAAAACCTCATAGTTTGAGAAGAACATCACTAAACTACGTAACGTGGACTGAAATATTAGCCCATAAATTGACATTCTCATTGAAACTTACCGCGGCGTAGAGGGCAAGGGAGTTCGGCGTTTTTCCGTCTGAATTATGGTTGACAAGCCATAGTCGATGTCACGGTCGACATACGATAACGATGTACCCGGAAAGGAGCGCATCTCACAACAACCAGCCGTCCACCGGAAAAGAACCTAGCCTCCGGGAAGGGTGGGAGGGGGGCGCCGTGCATCCCGGAAAATAACCCCGAGGGCGCATGACGTCACATCTGTTCGATGCCCTCACCTGGTCTTCCGAAGGCAGATTGATTCCCGCTCGGGCCGTGAAAACCCTCGGCACCCGCCCCGTCCAAACGCCATCCCTCCCTTCCCGAGGGGGTGCGAGGAAGGTGCGTCCACGATTGACCTCCCGAGATTCGAATGGGTAGATAAGGCGAGGGGATGGGAACGAATGGGCAACAATTATCACACTCTCGCCCCTTCGATATTAACATCAGAATAACGACTAAATTACGGCTACATAAGTCATCTGCTGACGAGCACGATGACACGGCAATTTTCTCCCTGAAAAGAGACAGTTGTTTTTTCCGAAACCATCATGATGTCGAATCAAATTTATGAGCATAAAATTACACGTCCATTTCGGAGAAGAGACTAGCTACATAATCTAGCTACATAGCTAAATAATACACTGGCAGAAAAATTCACCGAAATGACGATTTGCATTAATTCCGCTTAAATCAATAAAATTATGAGTCTAACAAACATTATGAGTCCTAAGTGGTATTAACGGATTGCAACCCGTGAAGTAACTTAAGTCATCCAACCCAATATCAATCGTTGAAATAATTTGGCAGATCCTCCCCCTGCGACCTTCCATTGAAACGAAACACGAATTTTCAACCTAACGAAAGGTTTCTAAAAATATCTAGAGACGGAATTTTATTTTAGTAATTTATACAATAAACCTACTGGAAAGTCCCTTCAAACAGCATGCTCAATACCGCTTTTAAATCCATCGCCAAAATAAGCCTATTCAAAAGAGTAATATCGCAAGTAGGTACATTTCGTTTCCTCCATCACCATCCAATTCCTTAAGATTTTTTTTCAATAGTTAACATCGACTCATGGGTTACCAATTTCATTCATTCGCACAACACTCCTTTGCAAACATGTAGTGTACCGGTAATCTCATGCAAAAAGAGGTATGAATGCAAACGAAAATGAAATGAGGCCACCACAAGCCATTCGAAAAGACTTCTGAGGGGGGACGCTTCAACGCGGAAAAGCCACCGCTCCCTCCCCGGAGTGAGTGGGATAGAGACGGGGACTATCAAGTGGGCGTACGAGGAAGTTTCGAGAGGGGATGGAATTATTGAGCGTGGTCGGAGGGAGGATGACTCCGGATGTAGATGGTGTCGCAGATACGCAGCGCTTCGCACGTCTCCATCGGCGGCGGGTGAGTGAAAAGAGCCACGCAAAACGAGCCATGAAAAAAAATATAGGGGGCGACGCCATTGGATTGGGGGAGTGGGACGATAATCCGATTGGGCAAAAAAATTGATAAGTTCATCGCAAGAGCTGGCAACGCAAGCCGAGGCGAGATAATTGGCTGTAACGGCTGGGGTGTGGCACAAGCGGATGGTCGCGATGGGGGAGATGCTGAAAGGATACCGTTTAAGATCGTGAGCTCAGATCCGCCCACTCCCCATCGATCAAGCGATTATCTCCCCCTGCCCTTCCTCCGACGCCACAGCCTCTCGACAGCCGCAAAGGGAACGACCAGCATCACGGGCGCACGCCAAATCCTCCCCGTGCCGCTCAACACCGGCCGACGAACGACGCTCCATTTCGAACATCGCCATGCGACATTACGCCAAGGTTCGACCACAGGCGATGCCGATTCAATACGGCGCATGTACATGAACGACAGGGAACTCGATCCATCGCATCCAATTCAGGGTATTTGATCCGGAAACACGTTTACGGCTATTTGAACCGCTCGGCTGCATGTGGACGAAATAGATACCTTATAGGTAATTGAGATTTTTAAAACTCGTCATACCCGCCGCATATATCCAGTACCTCGATATTTTTCATGCAGACGTTTTGGTGTTGTAGTTGGAATGTCACACGTCCAACAGATATAACATCGCTTCAACGCTAAAATTCGATGCGTGGAACTCCTTAGTGGGTCGACGTCGTACTGCGGTATCGCACATCGCAGTTGATGTATCTCACTGTCGCACGACCCGAATCACGCGGAGACAATGTCGGGGAGGAACGGGGGGGGGGGGGTGCGAACACGGGGACGCATTCTAAGCAGCCGCGCGCCACATAATGAGAAACCACGATCGGTGATGCCCATTAACTTACTCATCACTTTCACGCGACGAAGGAAATTTAAAAACAGATATGCACATTAATTTGTAAAAGAGTAACATATTCACTAGAATCGAATTTTGTTTTGCTTTACCTACAAAACTACTTTCGAATGTCAAGGAGACGAAGGGGTCTACCGATGGAGTAATCTTGCTCCTAGAAACGTGGGACTCAGAACCATGCACGCTTTAAATTTTACCATAGAGCTCCAAAAATTAAGCGAGGGATGCCCAATCGAAATTCATTTTATAGACACTGCAAAATTAATCAGATACATTTAAGCTCAAAAAAAGGGAGGTAGCGAGAAACCAGCCCTTATCATTCCTTCAAATTGATTTCTGAGTAAGGCAAGGTTGAGTCCCGATCCCGATCTACGAAAATATTCGTGAAAATCGCCGATTTACGATTACGGATCTCCGAGACTTGCGACACAGCACTTTGACAAATGACGCAGAATAGCATGCCGGTGTAAGCAAGTGGTTAAATGTAAGGCGGCAGAAATCTTATAATACGGAATTGAAACGCTTGCGTATCGTTAAAATAAATGCCTCAATTTGAATGGCGACTGTGTGGAAAAATAGCTTAAGAATGTGCCTCCCCTATGTATATAATAAAGCTTTGTCTTTTCAATAGGTTCAATATTTGATTCTAAAACGTAAGTTACTTTCTGGACAGCCCCCGTATATTAATATTCATGAAATAAAGCTAAATATATCACCAAAAAGTTCATAAGTTCATATGACAGATTCTGACTCATGACATTATTCATACGCTCTGTACTACAAATTACAGCTCTGTTTACCAATCATTGCGAACACAAATCCATAGATATAAGATTGACTTCATGATTTTTATTACATCTATCGATCATTGAATCATTGAAATTAATACAAATATTATCGTATCGCTGAACTTAGGGCGTAATAGAGCCTTAGACAAAAAATTATCATTCCATCACTTTCTAGTTTTCCCCATGACTTCATTTTTTCTTTGCTTTTGAATACGGAATTGTTTGATGAATTTGTGATGAATGAAAAAAACATTCAGAAACCAAACTACAAATCGACTCTTCAAAAATTTTAACCAAAATATGGGAACAAATAATACATCCAGATTAAAAAAATTAAAAAAGTAAACCCTCCGTAAGCGATAGAGAATAATTCAGGTCCGAGGCGCAAATTTCTTTCATTATTTGCGGAGATTTGAACACCTTCGAGGCATTGTGCAATGAAATATTATCATCCTGCAAACTAAACTAGGTCAGGTAGTTCACCTCCCAGCCAACAAAAAAAACATTTCAACTCTAACGAGCCCCTAGGGTGCTCACAAAAGGCAAGCAACCCAGCCCACAACACACCCACCCACCCACCTTTCCGAAGGGCGGCCAGAAAAATAAACTCGTGCACCTTCCGGGCGCATCTGGTTCGCTTAACCTCACAAAAAAAATTGTGGAGAGCTGCTCCCACCCACACATTGGTGAGCTACCGATTTTCGAATAAATCTTACCCTGAAACGAGTTCAAGAGACATCTGGCCACTGCCACAAAAAAATTGGAACGGGGGAAAGGAAAAAGATAAAATATGGCTACAATAATGACCGATAAAAAGGGAGCAATCAAAAGAAGTAAGGCGTGGAGGCGAAGCAGAGCGCAGGAGGATTTTTTGAAAGGAGAGCGAGGGGAGGAATTGGAGGCAAGAGAGGGCAATCCTCAAGATGATGACTCAAAGAGCTTAATAACCGACAAATCCGAGCGTTGCTTCCCCTGGCGCTGGCCGGAGCCGGCATGAATCGTGAAATTGGGAGAGGAGGGGAGAGGGGGTTGGGGGGGAGATACGTCGCTGGTAACGTCACTCCCTAAGTAGGGGAAGGAATAATGAATGGATTCTTAAGTTTTACTATGATATTTTTTTTCAATCACGTACATCTCTTTCGACAATTGGAAATGGAAGAAGGTAAAACAACTAAATTTTGGCTTATCACACACGCCGAAAGGCATCATGAGCATATATACGTAAGGTACAAATTGACGTTGATGATCCATTTAAAACATTCGTCAAACTACTTCAATATTTTACTAATTTAAGTTTAAAAGTGATATTCACCCATTTTCTTCCTTTCAATTTCTCACTTAAGCAACCACATGGAGTTTCGTGAAAAAAATACATCCCCCATCTTCGTGGCTTTTTTTCTGGCAATCCAAACAACACATGGTGTGCGATAGATTACGGCACACGTTTCTTTGTGCTGCCAGCACATTGAAGATGATCACTAAAATCTCTCAGCGTTCGCGTTTGCATTTCGTGAAAAGTATTCAACTCATCGCTCTTTTGTCACCACAACCAAGTTAAACGCCCATTCCCACGAACACACAACTACCTACTACTACTACGGCACTAAAAAATCAGAGAAAAACATTGGTGAAGAGTCGTGAGTGGAGGATAATGGGAGAAAGTGCGAGTTTCCACAAGTGAGGGCATCTGCAGAATAATAAACCCCGAATAGAGCACGGGGAGCACTATTGTTAATGCTCCATCTGCCGCCGGCCATAACCTTTCATTCTTTGTCCACTCCTCTTTTGTCCAGAGGCAACCGCTCTTGCTCCGCCAATTATTCATGAATTAAATGAACACCACAAAACCAAACTTAAACGTGGCGGATTGAGGACATACTCAAGCGAAACTAATATTACAACATCGTTGAAAAAATAATATCTCAATGCGAAATAATAATGTGAGATATAAGCAAGAATGAAACTGATGCCATCCAGATGGCCCAAGTGAAGACATTCCCATGAATAATTAAAACAATGGCAAGTAGACACCGATGAAAAAACCATTCCATCAAATTAAGAATATGGAAACACGAATAAGCCATCACAACGAACGAAAAATGAAAGCGCCTGCAAAATTGATGTTTGAAAATAAATAATGATACAAACGCCACTGTATTAACGAAAACTAGAGATACACCTATGAAACTGAGGAACAGTAACTTCTTGCTCTATTGCTTCCTCTAAATATGAGCCGAGTCAATCAAAACTTATCCTGGAACTTAGCAATGTTATGTCTATAATAATGTCGTGACGTAAGAATTAAATACTGCTCGATGACTCCTGAATGTGGGAGGAAGCTCCAAGAAAAATATAATTCTAGGGTTGCGAACCCAGGGGTTAATAAATGACATTCCGACGTCCACTTGAGGTGAATTTGAATAGCATCTAACATCTTGCAGTCCTGGCAAAATGAAAAATTAACTGAAGGTCCCTCCATGATTTTCCTTAAAAGTACATATTGGCACGATTTCTCGGCACTTCCCCCTGCAAACATATCTGCCTTATAATTAATTTCCCATTTACTCAACTGCCACGAATGACAATCACCAGAGCCCCCGTCCGAAGCCCCACTATTACGAATACAAAAGAGCGATCGGCTGATTTCACGTGGTAAATTAAGGCACCCCTACTTTGGGGAGAGACCGGGAAGAATTATCCATCATTATTATTATTGGTATTCAACCGTTTACGGTAGGTTTAGGGTGAACACAGTCCATACAAGGGTACTCCGATACATGTCTTTGCCCCTCATAACAAAACACAACCTGACACCCGACACTGCAACAAGCCTCTCTTCGATTCAGGATACTTCTTTCCTCCCTTCATCACGACCAACATGCCACCCCTATTCCTGACCCTTCCTCGCTTGCCTAACATTCTCCCCTCTATCACAGTCTCCAACATCCCACAGCCAATCAACACGCTCTCCATCATTCTTCCCTCCTTCGTTTTGATTTCTACCAACAATCCCCTCTCCTCCCACACCATGCCTAACACTTCTTAGTTTGCTCTCCTTTCAGTCCACTTCTCCTCTTCCGTCCTTCTGCGCACCATATTCCACCAGCCTCCGCTCTAGGTCCATCATCGTCTTGATCCATCCATATATTCATATAAAGTTATGATTGACTCCAGAGGTCCTATCTCTATTGACGACCGGATGAATCTGATGCTTTTTTTTACTATTCTCATAACGTCGAGTAGGGGCAAGTAAGTAAATTGCAAGACGAAACGCTCTCATTAAGACATTACATTCAAGTTGCCGCCACGGAATCAGGTATTTTAAAAAAAATAGTTTAATCAAAACTGGCATTCAATCGAGAAATTAGGGCTGAGAGATTTGATTTTAATTTAATTTAAAATTAAAGTACTAGAATTCCGACGGTTGCACCAATATATGTATCCTGGTCTGGTTGAAAGTCGCCACCAAACCCAGCGTGCCGTGCCTTTGTGGACGGCATGTCCCACTCATAATTCCAATTAGACACCAAAACTCAACGGAAATAATTCCACGACCAAGTGAGAATGATGCATGCCATGGATTACCAACAATTAAACATGGGATGGCGTTGGAGATCTTGTGGCTTCCGTTTTACATTTGTCGCCTAATAAGGAATCCGCTAACAGGCCAATACATATTAGGAATATACACGGTCTGAGAAACAGCACGATTTTTTTAAAATGGAGCGGTAAATATGTCTTTCCCCAGCGTCCAAAATCGTCCTCAGCGGCAAGATGCACAGGACGATATATCGCCGCCAATAGGATGGTTGCTCTACATTTTTAACCGACGGCGTACGGCATGTTACCCTTACATTCAATCAACAATGACTTTGTTTTTTTTAAGTCCCTGTAAGTGGGTAGGGGCGTGAGAAAATACACGATTCCTAATTTTCCGCACGAGGATTGGCTTATATACGAACCGTGACTGCTTTCGTTTTTTCCGGACGATCGCCAGATGCAGCGAACAAAAATCTCTCTCGGACGCTCAAATCCACGCACAAGAGGTTAAGTGAATGTTTGCGAGTCGTACTTTTTTCCGGTTCTCAAAAAATAAATCTGCACCTTATGGTTATCTACCGTGACGACGGATGCTACGACTTAATCGCAGCTTTACTCAAGTACGAGGTCGCTACGAGCAGGGACAACCGACTGAAAGGGAATGAAACGTCACGGTGAACGTCAACGTGATATATGACCCCCAATCTCCCTTCCAATTCCCAAATTCATACGTTATCTCAGAAGATAAGTCCACCAAATTATCCACTTATCATCGAAATATATCTTCAAACACTCTTCCAAAAAAATCATACATGCGCCTCCCGGCTTATCCATTTTCGTTCCTCAGTTGCGTGGATTTCAATTGTCTACTCCGCTATTGCCATCATCCACGTCTCCCAGCCACAAAGAAGATTTTTATGAACATGTATCTGGCCAGTTCAGTACTGCTGCCTCCGTTTGCTAATTGTTTCATTTCGATAGGAAATAATCTTCGCTTGGGGTATTCTTTTCATTTCTCTGCTACTTTCGCCCTTTCCTATCGTCCAGCAGCGTAATTAAGCGTAATTATCAACATTACTCCACTTGTGCAAATGTTTCAACCCTTCATTTTATTTGGCAGTCATCTTCATTGCTTCAGCAATTCATCTGCTGTTTTCGGGTAGTAGTAGTAGTTTTGAGGGGAGGCGACCGACAGCTAGGGTCATTTGCGCCACAGCGAATGGACAGGAAAGGATGAAGGGTGGAGAGAAATCCGGCGTCGGCATTAGCCTACTCTTTACGAAAGGCGCCAAGGGGTCCGCAGCTTTACGTCCCATCCGACGTACGGCGCACTCACTCAAAGTGCCCTCCACAAAGCACCTCAAGTAGGGATCGAGATACCTCTGAAAAATATTCAACACCGCCGGGATTTGAACCCGGGCCCTACGGGTGGGAAGCCAGTACGATAGCCACCGCAACATCTCGATTCCCCTTCGCCCGTTCTCGATCAAACTTTCCTAGTTGAAGCTTGTCAGTCTGGTTTTATTTCCTCGTTAACTTGTACCTCAGGTTAGTTGCTAGAGAAAACAGTGGAACAATGGCAACATTTTTATACGGCTTTTGTTGTAATTCACTTGAAAAAAATACCAAAATTCTAACATTTTGTTCCTGAAAATGTTTTCACGTGTCCCCCACCTGAGTCCATGAATACAAGAACTATCCGGCGAGAACGCCCCCCCCCCATTGGTAAAATTGACCTCGTCAGTCAAACGTGTCTCAAAGTGAATAATATCTGCCATTCAAATCAGAACTTACTTTTTAAGAAAAATACTTTTAAAGAAAGATAAGTTCACTTTAACAAATTATAACAATCAAAGTTCTGAAACAAACTTCAAAATTTTCTGGAAACAAAAACAGCTGCATGGCCGCTATTTAAAATACATAGAGCGTTCTATTTTCTATTGACGACGTTACATGCTTCAAAATACGAAAAATCGTAAATATTATTTCGAAAGATGGCAAAAATGTTTCGAATGTAAATCCATTTTCAAAAAATTCTCCGAGCAACGGAGAATAATTAACGTAGATGCTTCGTTGCTTGCGCTACGAATAAGAAATGATTAAATGCCTTATCAATACATGCACTTGGTGAGTTCTGCTGGCTCGCAACGGAGTAGACGACTCAAATTACGAAATAAACTGATAAATCAGCAAGAACAGCGTCAATCAAGCCTAAGCAGCGAAGCACACAGCATTCAAGATATTGACACAAAAACTATCCGGTGAGAATGATGTGCGAGGCAAGCTAAAACAAAAACTACTTGCACTGAATACCAGAGTAAAATCATTAAAGAACATTTCCTGAAAAATCCAAATGGGTTCATTAAAAAAAAAAAACAGCGAGAATTTAGCTCACTAATAGGAATACTTTCAGACACAGGGAAGTAGAGTATTTTATATTATTATGAATTTCCCCTAGGCGGTGAAATAGTGAACCAATAAACGACAGAGAGCAATAAATAAGGGGGCTTAACACGTCCTAGGCAACGGAAGGCTCGCTCCTCCATCATGGCCGCATCAACCATGTTTGCAATGCCCTTTCCATTCAGGATAATTTACGCCCGAAAATACTTCTGCGTTACCTCATTATCTCAATTCACCAAATCTAGTGCTCTTGCGTCCTTGCCTCTCCCGGGGTAGAAGTAACAAAAAGAAAGGAATGACAGTGATGGCATCAAAATGGGTGAGACTGGAGAGATTGTCAACGAAGAATAAAACCAACTAGCAAAGAAAATGGTACGGCCAGAGAATTGCCCATACACACAAAGAAAGGAGATATTATTAAATTCTGAGACATTTTGTTAAGGGAAGTTTTTAAAAATGTTTACAAACTGAAATCAATCCTCAAAAGTAAGAATGAGTGTAGCATCACACTAAGAGACGGAGAAAAAGAAAAAAAAAACAATGCAACAATTTCAGAGTGTAAAAATCATTCGCCTTGACTGGGATTCGAACCCAGATCCCTCAATATCCGGTCGAGTGCTTTAGCCACTTAAGCTACCGAGGCGTCCTCTTAAACTCTGAAATTTTGGGGCTTTCATTCGTTAAAAGTTACTGTTGCGGCATCTCCCGCAGTTTCTTTGGAATTTGTCAAAGTGAAAACACCATAAGTGTTTAAAGTTGGCTTTAACCTCGTGGACTGTGGCGCCTCGCGCACGACTACGAATGCCTGTGACATTGTATGTACGGTATTTCGTCACAACATCTTGTTCCTTTGAAAGCCCCAACATTTCAGAGTTTAAGAGGACGCCTCGGTAGCTTAAGTGGCTAAAGCACTAGACCGGATATTGAGGGATCTGGGTTCGAATCCCAGTCAAGGCGAATGATTTTTACACTCTGAAATTGTTGCATTGAAATGCACATTAGCGGATGACTCCGTTAAAAGTTACTGTTGCGGCATCTCCCGCAGTTTCTTTGGAATTAAAAAAAAAAACAATTTCCCAGGGAAGGGATGACAAAATATCTTAGCTGGTTATTTTAAAAATATGCAGAGCACATGATGCAACACGAAAACATTCGTCATGAGGATGGGGAATGAGAACGTGATATGTTGGCATGACATGCAGGGAATGAGGGAGAGAGAAAGAGAGAGAGACGAGCGACGGAAATAAAATGAGAAAGGAAATTCGGGAGGGACAATGTGCAAGGAGAACATTCGCATCTTCGTGCATGCCTACGTCCACCAGGAAAACGTGATTAATGATCTCAACCAAGGAAAATAGTCGAGAAAGGTTTCGAAAGCAGAGATGGAAACGCAACGAAGTCATATAACACACGGAGAATACAGGAGTGGAGCAAGTCAGTCGATACGTCCAACATCCCAGATACTTCTACATTTTGAGAAAGTATGTCATTACATTAGCTATATTTGATTGAAAGTGGAAATACATAAAAGAACATAGCAATGTCGAGTAATCAACGCGCAGCATCTTCGATCCCGATTACATATAACTAATAACACCAACCAAACTTGACTAATTTATGAGTAATACATAAATCAGGGCAATTAGAACAAAGATAATGTTACACTAAATTTAATGTTTGTTATCAAGCATACATCAAATTAATGAACGACCACGTGGCATCGTCAAAGAGATCTATACAATTTTAAGCATTAATAAAAAAAATGGTCAAAAATTAAAATTATACTTGGGGAGATGTGAAATTAAATGTGGTAAAGAATTTAAAGCGTAAGTTTTCAGCTCAGCACGAGTGTGGCCAATTTTAAATTTTAACATTTGCACCGAATTTTATTACTGGAGATCATTTAATTCTTCCAGTCCGATTTAATAAAAGACATTGTTGTAATGTCATCAGTTGTTTTAAACATTTTGATCGATGCAATGGTAGAAAACGGGTAACCTAATCGTTGTTGAACTTCAGATAAGTATAACGGGCACTTCAACCAAATTCCTTGATAGTTACAGAGATAATCCTAAGGTTTCCAGATCCACTGCGGAGGATTCCCAAAAGGAAACATTCCGAATCAAAACAAAACTAATGTGACCAATAGGCACATACTAGAGAGAACTTATTTTTTCCCGTGACTCACTAGAAAAATCCAACAGAAACTCCATGGATAAGACCTTTGAGGACCGATTCCCGAAGTAAACTGTCGTATGATTGTAAAACGAAAAGAGGGATGATTGTTCAGACGAAAAGACGTCCGTCCCTCAGATTTCGTGAGGAGGCACCGATCTCCTCGCATCACCGCCGGACCTACAACAGTTTAACAGCACCTGCAGAGTCTACGGCGGGAGCGTAGGAAACGCGGGAGATGTGAAAAAGAGAAAGGGCGGAGGGGGGGGGGGAGGACGAAAGCTCAGCCCGCGGGAGGGAGCAAGGCCACAAAAACAAGTGAGCTCTCGAGACGCGTGCCTTACCCCCAGCCACGACTCTTCCCACGCTCCAGGAGATGGCGTGAGCGCCGAGAAGAGGATGAGATGGGGGGGAGTGGAGGGGGAGGGGGTTCGTCGAGTGGCCCAACCGGGAGTTCTGAGATGCCCGAGTGAGGAGGGGGAAGGGGTGGCCGGGACAGAAAGCAAAATAAAGAGTCGGGAGGCACGCGAAAGCCACCCGAGATGAGGAAACGCTCGCGAAACAAAAACGAGGGCTGTTGTGGTAAACAATAAAATAAACGTCCCCAATTAAGTTCGCGAAAACATGGAAGGATCGCGAGACATGCCAATTTCATTATTACTTCGGGGGGAAAATATATATTAAATTGGGGTATAGTCTTCCAAAAGGTAATGGGGGGGGGGAAGAAAAAGTAAACCTGTTTGATGGCGATTTAGCTTCGTTTCCGACTATGAAGATTTCCCTCTCATTCGTAATACTTCTCTGAGGGTACAATACATTAATGGGAAATAATAAACGTCGTATTTCAGTTTCTCACCAAGTTATATAAAAAGAAGTTCAAACAGAAACCTGAAACTCACTGCAATTAACTTTTTACTCACATTTTCATCATGCTGCAGTTATTGTTGCCCATCGAATTAGCCACGGTAAATGCGAACTTAAGAGCGAGGGAAAATTAATGCAAAAGAGAATATTTTGAAAAAATCTTCAGCTCATGATCCAGCGGATGAGAAGCTGCGATTCTGATTAAAGAATAATTCTACCAATCCTGAGTTGTATTTCACCAGTTTCTTCACGACAGTGAAGTTTCTTTCGGACAGTATTGAATTGTTGAGGGAAAATGCGGCTTCTGCCTCCGAGTGAATTCCGCGAATGCTCGCTCCTTTCACTCAAAGATTACATTCATCAAGTAATCACGACAACTTTCACGGAAAATACCGAATTTTATAATTTTCAATTGAGGGTTTTTGAAGCTTTCCTTTTCACTAATACATTTTTCGGTTAAATACCTCTTTAGTATTGAACATTGCTCGTGACTCTCCGCTCTTCCAACTAAGAGCATCGTACATCGAGCACAACTCTTCTGAAGACGTTCTCATTAGGGATGAAGAACCGTTGAGTCATAAAATAGCGGTAAATATCCCGAATAAAACCGTACTGACAAAATTTTAAAAGGTTATATTTCATGTACATAAAACTAAATTAAGTCGTGCCTGAGGCATACGGAAGAAGGAGAACTATTTTTTTTATTCCGAGACGGAGTAAAATGTCAACACGAATGAAAAGTCATCAAGTAAACGGGCTTTAGGAATATCATAATGAGTGGAGGAAAATATCGCACGACTGACTTCGCGTTTCACAGCCGAATTCTGCAGCCTCTATCCCACAAAGGAAGATTCTTCAAACGACATAAGCAGCAATCTGCCTCCTGGTCAAAAAGAGGCCGAGCACGTTCGCGGAGATTCCCCATCAAATTATCCGTGAATTTCCCTCGAAGTCTCACGAGTTATGTCCAGAGCTGCTGTCTACGCACTTACAACTCCCCGACTGCGACAAAACCACCACGGGTTATTAGGCTGAACTGTCCTAGGCTTACTGTCACGCTCCGTGCCTCCCAAAATAAACGCGAGAGACCTCTCTGCGGGTGAGGAAGAACTATCTACTAAGTGAAGCAATAAATGAAGGGCACATTAAGACTCGTCAAGGACGATTAGTGTACCAGAGCGGCAATATCCGACCGATATCTGGATCATCGCCACTTTGGTTTAATATATATAAGGCAAATTTTAAATTTGGTAAATTAAATTTTGGTTCCAAATACATTAAATAGCAACAACATGGTAATTACAACAACCAATAACACAAATATTAAGATTGGTTTCTTCACATGTTAATGATTACTTGAGCATAAATCGCACATTCACAGGCAACCCATGAACAGAACTACAATCTGTAATATTTACATTTGGTTCTACAAGCACATTTCATTCGTTAGCATCAGCATACCTATACCAATATGATTTATCCTAATGAAACACAACTAATTTGTAATAACTAATTTGGCATATTTCCTTCATTTATTACTTCAAAATCAATATCTCTAAAAATATTTTACACTGCATTTGAAAATTTTTATATTCAAACTATAAACGTCTGTGATATGTGTAGAGTCACAAGAAGAGTGTAGAATACATCCTGTAGTCTAGGATGCAATCCCCAGCAATTAAAAATGGATGAACAATAATGACTTGTATTTTAGGAAAAAATGTAGGAACACATAAGCATTTCTGAACAGGGAATGACATTTCTATGTCTGCTGGACATCTCCTAGGATTGGAGCGGAGAAATAATTTTTGCCTTAAGATTCTACCCTAAGGTAAGCAAGGGGCAACCAAGGCTGCTTGGAAAAATATGAAATTTCAATAACCTTCCTGGCTAGAAAACACTCCTAAAAAAGATGGTCTATAGTCCTCTCACTCACTCCGTCTCAACATTGGGAAACAAATAGGGTCCCGCCACCCAGGGTTGCCTTTCCCTCCACCATCCATAAACCCCAAAACAGGGGTGCCCAAACACCACCCTACCTCAACCTTTGTCTTTGCCCTTACCATTAACCCCTTCCCTACCCCTCGACAAAGTGACGCTGTTTAAGGCTCGCCATGTCTTCTAACCACAACTGAAGATGCTTCTATTCAACAAAAACGAAGATCATGCCACTGTAAATACATTTTTTGTGGGAAAAAAGTTATATTTCTTCATTCGAATCCATACTTAGCCACACATTCGTTATTTACGTGTTAATTTAAAATTTTCTGGAAGAATATCTTCATTACAATCCCTACCTGTAACAAAAAGGTTCGCTAATAGCACGAAAAAATATTAAATTGAGACTTTTTTTTACCGTATCAATGAAAGAAGTACAAACGGAGCATATGGTGGAGATGCAGCCAGTTTGGGTTCAATAATTTAAAAAATATTTATTACCATTAAAAAGGGCATCACACAAGATAGACATAATTGAAGGATTTAAAGTTCCAGATTTTTTTCAAATTCTTTACAATGTGCGATTTAACTGCTAATTATATCGTCACCAATGGCTTTCAATGAACACAAACTAAGAGGCAAGGGTCACTCTCATACACACATAGTCTAATCACTTATCCAATAGGTGAGTATTGTATTTGATTTGTATACATACATTGTTACTTCAGTGGTGCATTGAAGTGTATGGCTTAATCATGCTCATAAATAAAATTACACCAATTCCTCAATTTGCATGAAAAAATGAGAGTTTAATCTATTTGATGAAATCTACACCCTTCTTCATAATTCAAGAAAATTAAGAATGAACGCCTACTTCTGTCACCAAAATTCCTGCGAGGAAATCTTATTGATAAAAAGAAACAAATGTGTTATCGATCACTGGGTGATCCACTTAGTTAATGGCTCAAGATATCTCTAATTAATAATTATATACTGAATGCTTCCCTTTAATGATAATTCAAAAATTAAAATAATCAAATATGAAATATCAGGAAAGAAAATACTTAGTTCTTCACTTCCGAATCGCTTCCATCAAGTGATGCCTCCAACCAGTCTATTCAAATATGACATCATTAATTTCAAGCTAAACACTCATAGTTTGCCCCAGTAATTAAATATCTCACAACGGCAGCTATTTCAACCACCCAAGCAGTTACATGGGTGGTAAGTAGTCAACTCTAGTGCTTTGCTCCCTGGGACACACCTGATGACGACGTAAGGGTTTATCAAGATCCTAAGAGGTGCCCAGATCATTGAAGGCATCCACAGATTTTAAAAAGTTATCTCAAACATATTGCATCACAAAATATTTTTAACGATAAGGCATCAACAGAACAACTGAATTTTTCATTGACATATCCATCTTGTAAAACCCCATTAACTTTAGAAGCGCCTAAGTTAAACTTGACTTCAACTCATTCCTTTACAAAAAATAAAATTCCTCATTAAACTTAAGCATTACAATTAAGTTTATAAAAGTGGGAGTTTTTGTGGAGCAATTTATAAACATTCAGAGAATGTATTTGTTTCCTCCGTAAATCCAGGAAAAAATTTAAAGTAAATATGACATACATTATGAGCAATGGTGCCAAAATATGTAGAGGAGTCAAAACATTTGTTTGGAACTCGCATTAGAATACAGGAGTCGATCTTAAAGAAAATAGGCCCCATTGGGAAATATTTAGATAAATTGCAACGAGAAAATAATACTGGTATCTTTTTACATTAGTTATGCTACATTTGGAAATTGCAGGAAGTAATGTAAGAATTACAAGATGTAAAAATCATTCACCTTGACTGAGTTTCGAACCTGAACGCATAGACACCTTGAAACACGTAGAAAATCACAGCGTAAAAGGATGCCTTGGCAACTTAATTGCTTGAGGCACTCAGCGGGGTATCGAGAGATGTGTGTTCAAATCACAGTCAGTCCAGAGAAGAGTCACTCCCATGGATAATATTTGTCAGCAGCAGGAAAAGGTGTGACTGGGTTATTGGAGAAACTAAGAATCCTTAATGGGTAATTCTAGCTCGTGGAGACAAATCATGAAGGAAAAGACTTTTATAGATCGGCAGAGGACACATGAGAACACTCCTGGTGCATGGGAATATATCAGAACCTGCATTGGCAGATTAAACCACACAGATAATAAAAATAATGGAAATAGCCACCAAAACTGACAGATATAAATAATCTTTCTTCCATCCCATAATTCATAATCACAACAATACTAGTTTTAAGCCTCTATAATGGTTCTAATAAAAAATGCCACTGACATTCCTTTTAGCAAAAATCCACATAAATCCACAATAATGTAACTAGCATCCCTGTCTAACGCCCTTGGAATGGATGATTTGCATTATGCGTTTTTAATTTGCACACTCACATAGATTTACTTTCAAATGCTTTGATAGCATCGAACCATTATGGTGCAACTGAATGCAACACGCATAATCTAATGGATAACATATCAAAGATGGATTAGCACATGCAATGGCATTTCAAAAGACGTAGCGAACAGAACAAACCGTAATCAAACTGAAGGTGAGGCGGGAGATGATGAGCTGGAGACATTGATGGGGTTGTTTCCACATCAACTACAAGCGGGCCGTCATTACTGGTCTCTTCCATTGGACCACCTCCGCCAGGAGCCGCACTACCATATGACACCTGTGACATAACAATAACAACAAGTTGGCACAACTTAGCAGCAAAGAAAACAGGGGTCATAGAACAATGGGTGACAGTGGTACAAACAGCACAAATGAGCCTCTGATTTAAAGATTAATATGTATGAAATCAAGAAGCTAGCACCTAGTATGGTGAGTAGCATTGATCCTCCTTTGATAAGCCCAATACTCCAAATTTCAAAGGTTATCTCACGCGTAATAGGTTTTGTGTCAATGCTAGCAATTGAAAAACACTTAATGACAAACCAAGGAGGAATCGTCCGGAGCACGTAGCTCACCAAAAGTGTTCAGAATGATAAACATAGCTACAGCACACATCTCAACTCCAAACATAATTAAGTAGCGCACTATATTTATATTTTAGTGTCTGGTTTTAAATCTACATTGCAGCAGAAGGTGATTATGGACAAAATAATTCTTTTCAGATGAAATGTGAAAAACTAACATGAAGTGTGCAGCTGAGTAATTCAGACCTGATCAGTGCATTGGTTACATTTTTTTTTCTTTTCATTTTTCTATCAGGAATAAATTATACAATTTTATTGCAGACAAAAGAGGGGCAGAGAATTTTCTCAGGAAGAGAAATGTTACCTCTTATGACACTTATTATCATGGAGCAATAACAGGAATGCGAAAAGGTCTAAAAAGATAAAATACAGAAAACCAAATGAAATTCTTTCAAAACACAGGAAGGAGAGCATGCCTCCCATTGAATGACTTTAGGTTATCGCTATTGATTCTGCATATTAAAACTTTTAATACCATCAATAAATGTAATTTAGTATAACATGACTTCCAATTTTAACACAACTTATACCCTGCAACACTGGTAAGCTATGAAATGACCTCATGGTTTAACCGTATCATTAAAAAGGAAAAGATTTGAAAATGCAATAGATATGTTTGTTTCATTACTTTAGGAAACTTACATCACTCTGACTAGGACTCGGAGGCCCTGACCCTCCCACACTAAGAACTGAGTCTCCATCACCAGCAGCGCCATCTTCCAGCCTAGGTCTCTTGGCATCCTGGAAAAGAAATGGGAGAGGCAGGTTTCACATTCAGTTCCCTGCAATCTTCACAATTAAAAATTCAAATGAAACCATTATTAGATCATATCTATAGGAATAAGTAAACACCAACTTTGAGCAATAACTGAAGCATTTTATCCCATGAGAAAGTAGGTCATATTTCACCATTGACGAGCTAATGAAAGATGTTGATTGCGAGCAAAAGAAACTAGCCTTATGAATTACAATTGGAGGGCAAATGAATTAGATCAGAGTTTCAATCCTGTATTTTTTCATCACGTACTGTTTTAAAAAATATATCTAAGGGAAGTCCACATTACTCCTCATTTACATTTCTTCCAAAGGTAAACAGACCTTTTCTTAACTAACGTATTCCCTTAAAATATTACCTTCATAGGGAAAAGTAAATATTATTTCACTTGGGATCATTTAATATAAATGCACTTAAAGGTACTATTTCTTTTCTACAAAGACGTAGCATATTATTATTCATCTATATATTATAAGAAGAGCCTTATTATATCCTACAATTATGTTTTCTCTTGAATATTTCAATAGAAATTTTATTTGAATTTATTCATGCTCACTACTTAAAAATAAGATTCTATACAAACAAATACCATGTGTCAATTCTGTATAAAACTGGTGTTCCTTTATTGGTTTAAGTAGGATACCATCCTACTTTTAAAAAATCCTCCTCCTTAAGGAGGATTTTTTTCATTGGAATAAAATTCAATTATTTATTTTGAATACTAATAATGTTTACACGTACTGATATCTTTTTAAGCTTTCTTTCCCTGTCTCTTTCCCTGTAGAAATCTGCTCGTGATTCTTCCAACTGCCTTTTTTCTGCTTGTTTTTGACGATCTGGAAAATAACAATCATGTTTTCAATATAAATTAAATTCCCGGACACCTTTAGAATGTGATATTAGCTTCATTTCATTCTTACATTTCTGTTCAATCTCTTCATCATCCAGCAGCAAAGACACCACTTCTTTTGGTTTCAGTGTGTCAGGTCTAAAATTTCCTCCACTTATCACCATCCTTTGTATCTGAAAGGTTATCAAGAAAGCATTAATAAAAAAACACAGGCACTTATCCAAAAGAATAATATAAAAGGGAAACGTTCGCACGCATGCTCTTAGCTTCAGATCCGGTCCATGCACTATAAATCCCAGTCTAACTTAATTACTAAGGAAGCATCATAAATATTCTACATAATATAAACAATATAAAAGAGGAACTATTGCATGATCTTAGCTTCAGATCCAGTCTATGGAATATAAATCCCTAGATAAATCAAACACGAAGAATGCATAATACGAGTACATTCTGGAGGCACAGTGAGGAAAGCAGCTGTCGACGTAGGGCTCCGAGTATAGGTCGGTGGGCGAATGGGGTTGGGTACAAAAACTCCGTCCAATTAGTAAGCTTTGAGGAAAGGGGTCCCAAATGCCGCTGCGATCAGTAAAATTGGCTCCTGAATGGTAGAAAAATCCTCAACATATCACTGATTCCATTAAACACCTTAATCTAATTATAATTTTCGCCACCCTTAGGCAATAAAGAACTGCGCATCTCCTTCTTTATACTCAAAGACCGATTCCTAAAATGAGTAAGTAGCTCCAGCATTAAAGCAGGAATATCTTCAAAGAGTTTAAGAAATGGAGAATTGGTAAGGGCATCACGGAAAGGGCAAATGAGATCACGTAAGGAGCGGTGCGGTTCCAACTTCCCTTCATCCACTCCCTGACAACTAGCCATCATTTTCGACGCCCACCGATGGACAAGCATCGCCATCTCCGCCGAGGGAAAAACGATGGGGGCGTATTGATGAAGTCACACGATCGCACAGAAATCTTCCCGACGTCGGCCTTCCCGCACACGTGGTTGGACCACCCGCCGGTAAAAATCGTGGCGTGGAAGAGAGCTTCCACGGATTAGGATCCCAAAATGTCCCCTGAAAATTAACCAATGGTGGGGCTGTGCCAAATGGAAGCGAGGAGTTTAAACCATAAACATTGAGATTAACATAATTATAAAAACCAAATGACGAGCGAATTAAATCAAATGAACGGACAACTACACATGTTTCGTTTCCAAAGCGACGAAAAGGTTAAAATCCTGGTGGGTTGACAATGATGTAACCAAGAATAATGCATGCATAAGACTCTAATAAAGTGACAATTTTATGCAGTTACAAATAATTACTAACATGAAGAGCGACCAGCAACTAACATTCAACACATGTAATGCATTTTACTCGTTACTCAATTAATTTTCATAATCCCACGCTAACAACACTCGAGTACGTCTTTAACAAAGGCAATATTTTCATCTTTCAATGAATGTACGGTGGCCAAAAATGTAATTCTGAGAGAAATTGTGAGGCACGAGTCTTTGAGGAAAAACCCACTGATTTCTAAGACAAAAAGAACACATTCTTCTTTGGACTGGAGCGAAGATGTTCAGGCATCAAAAATATTTTCTGTTGACTGTGCCCATTGACGCTCCCTGAATTCTCAACACGAGACAATTTAAGGTTCGATATGAATACGCCAATGAATTTATAATCAAGTTAAGCTTCACAGTTTTTTTTAGAAAGATTCAATATAAAATTCTTATGAGGAGGCAGAATTAATAAATGGGCGAGCAAATGATTTTCGCATTCAATTATGTAAGTATTTACGTCAATGCTGTCAATGGTGTAGATAACTTCTGAGACAAATGGGGAGTTCATCGCAGGCGACGTGGGCGATGGTTGGAGACCACACACGGAGAACCACGAAAGACACGATCTTTAACTCAGAAATCATAGGGGTCCCGCGTAAGAAATATCAGGTTAGAGAGCAAGGAAGAAAGAAAGAAAGAAGTGAATGGGGTAACCCGCAACTTCTTTGTATTCTCCCGCTCCTCAAACGGGGGCGGGAGACGACCACCGGCGTCCCTTTTCCGACAGTTACCCCCTCCCTCAAGGCGTCCTCCCTGCGCAATCCCCACCCCCTCTTCCACTCGCCGTCGGGTACCTGCACCCTCCGAGACCATATCTCACCAACACCTTAACTCCGCTGTGCGCAGTGGCTCTTAATGCACCGATGCGACCGTCTCCGATAAGAGACAGAAGGTGCCGTACAAGCAAAGGCCCCATTCCACCCAACCACGACACCTACCAGCGGCGGCGCCGCGTGTGATTTTTGCCGAGAACTTAGGGAGGAATGCCTTATGAAGGGGAGGAGTGGGCGGAAAGTGGTTGCCCCTTAGAAGGGTTGGCGGAGGCATCATCCCCCTCCTCCCCCCGGCGCGCGCCCAAATGTTACGGCCAAACGTATTTAAAAGCGAGAGGGGAGACTAAAAGCATCGCAAGTCTTTCGCCGATGATTATTACGTCAATATCCTTAAGTGGAAAGCGTGCTCGGATGAAAATCTCAACAAGGAAACTAGTTTTCCCGATGTAAGCATGGAGAGACTTACAAAGTGGTCTTTATATGGCGTCAATAAAAAGCCGGGCACGCGTTAAGAGGTCGAAGTTGACTCGATTCCTTTAAAAGAAGCATCTTAAGAAGCTCAGTTAATGCACGCAATTCAATCTCGTGATCAAATCTCTTCGCAATCCATTGTTGCCATCACGAAGACGAAGCCTAAACGCGCTTACTGATCATGAATTAGTAAGATTAAGGAGTAGGGAATAAAGCTGCCGAACACCAGGGAAAGACAGCGCTCAATCAAAATCAATGCCGGGGAAAAAATGTATAGATTAAACGCCATCGTGATTATTACACGCATGGTTGACAATACCACATTTCATAAACGACCGGAAGTAAAAAATACCAATGTTATCTTTCCACTAAATCTTTTTATTCGCTACAACTAGTTTCGACGCATCGCGTCATCCTCAGATGCGTCGCAACTAGTAATAGCGAATAAAAACATTAGTGGAAAGATAACATTGGTATTTTTTACTTCAGTGACAATGTATTTCCACAAAGTTAACCCTGAAAACATCTAATTTGAACACTAAACTGATTAATGCACCTAAAATCGGAAGCAGCCGACATTTCTAAGGGTGGCTCCCGAAGGACTTCGCAGTTCTTCCGGTGGTCCACGTGCTAAAAGGGCTCTTGGCTCGAGAAAATATGTAATACAAGCGCGCTTAACTTGTCCCGAAGGTCTTTACGGATGACCAAGAGCAGAGTCGAGTGTCTGCTTGCGAAGACCTTCTGCAAAGGCATCGCGACGATTCCCCAATCCCTTTACAGTCCCGACCTGACTCCAGCAGACTATTTCTTATTCCCAAGAGTGAACTCCTCCCTCAAAGCACATCACCATGGTACCCTAAGTGCCGTCAAAGAAGCTTTCACGCGTACCCTTAAGAACCTTCCAGAATCCGCTTACAAAGGAGCCAACGAGTCGTTGAAAAGCCGCTGCCAAAAGTGCGTCGACTCTGAAGGAGTGTACTGTGAATAATTTTTGAGCCAATATCTGAAATAAATCTACTACCTTGATCAAAAAGTTCCCGGAATAACCACCGTGTGGCGCTCCCATCGTTCCGATTTGAGTTCTGTTTTTTTTGTTAAATTGGTACATCTGTTGTTGATATTCCCTTTAAATCTTAGTGTCATAACTTGACATTTGCAAAAGTTACGGTCGGTTTTCGGTATGTCCATCAGTGCTTCCTGCGATTTTTCCATTACTTCCTCTCGGCTGCTAAAACGCGTTCCCCGTAATGGTTTTTTAACTCGATTGAACAGAAAGAAGTCACAGGGAGCCAAATCAGGTGAATTCGGTGGCTGTTGGATGGTATTTGTTGCATTTTTCGTCAAAAAATTACGAATAATGATAGCACTGTGCGACGGTGCGTTATCATGGTGCAAAATCCACGAGTTTTCTGCCCACATTTCTGGTCTCTTTCGGCGAATTGCTTCACGCAAACGTCTCATAACGCCCAAATAATACTCTTTGTTTACTGTCTGGCCTTCTGGCAAAAATTCATGATGCACTACACCGTTGTAATCCATGAAAACCGTCAGCATTGCCTTCTTTTTTGACTGAAAACGACGTGGTTTTTTTGGTCTCGGCTCATTTGGTGAACGCCATTCACTTGCCTGATGTCTGGATTGCGTGTCGTACTCATAAACCCACGTCTCGTCTCCAGTAATGATCCTTTTGATGAATGTGGGATCGGATTCAGCCTCGCAAATCATGTCTTTTGCGACGTCAACACGGTCTCTTTTTTGCATGAAATTGAGGTCTTTTGGAACCAACTTTGCTGCTACACGACGGAAACCCAAATCATTAACCACAATGTCTTGGGCGGATCCATAGGCAATGTTCAAGTCCTCCGATATTTCTCTGATGGTTAATTTGCGGTTATTGACCAACATTTCTTTTACTTTATCAATTTTTTCACCGACTTTCGATGTCGATGGTCTGCCACTGCGTTCATCATCTTCGATTGACTCACGACCACTTCTGAACCGCTCGTGCCAATGGTAAACGACCGTTTTTTTTAGAGAATCGTTGCCGAAAAACTTTTCCAACATTTCCAACGTCCGTGCGCCACTAAATCCGTTTTTTACGCAAAATTTAATACAAGTTCGTTGTTGCAAATTTAAATCCATTTCTGAAATTGTAAAAAATCGCCAACACACACAGAGATAGATGTACTCTTGGCTACGTAATTTTTGCAAATGTCAAGTTATGACACTAAGATTTAAAGGGAATATCAACAACAGATGTACCAATTTAACAAAAAAAACAGAACTCAAATCGGAACGATGGGAGCGCCACACGGTGGTTATTCCGGGAACTTTTTGATCAAGGTAGTATTTTTCCAAACCTTTCCCCGATACTTTTCATACAAACCATGCATTCGGCAACCCAACCATCAACGACTCTATTTCCATTCCGACAGAAAATTTTAAGACCCGTCAGGTTCAACTTTTTAAGTTGTGTCCATTTCCCGCTAGGCTTTTCACCGAGTTATCCTAGCGGCCGAATCATTTTTTTAACACTCCACAAAACAATTTTTTTTAATGGAGGTGTAGAGAAAAACTTATATTTGCTTTGATTATCATTTATTGACTGTAATTAATCCAATGGCATGAAATGAGACGGCTTAGTTACGCAAGTGGAAGCTTCGAAAGAGGGAGACGGGGCAAGCACTTGACTAACAATCAGTGCTGCTTCGAATTCACAAATGCAACTTAATATGCGATATAACATACAATTACTTAATTAATACTACCTTAATACGCGGGAAATAACATACAACTAACAATACGCGATACTTAAATGAAGAAATAATCTTTGATATCTTCCATTACATCGAGAGAACATAAGATTTAATGGAAAAATGAAGTGCATAGGGTTGCTAGATTATTCTAGAACCTTCGCAGCCCAATAGCAAACGAACATCCTCAATTTTTTCGGTTCGATACCCCTTTCCCAATCGCATAGATAGGGCTCCACCAATCAACAACCTTTGGAAATGAACGGCTCTCGAGGGATGACTTCAACCAATTTCATTATTGCAACGATGACAACCGAATCTTTGGCGCCCCCCTCCCTCAAACCATTATTGCATCCCCGGCCATTGCTGCATCCCCTGATCCGAGCACCGGCCCTGCCGGGGGCACAACGGGGAAGGGGTCGCCGCTATCGGATTGCGCGGATGGGGGTATCGATGTCAGAGACAGAGGAAGAGGGCAACCGGCCAAGTTGAGGTCGAGGGGAGGGAGGGAGGGGGGAGGGAGGCAGGGGAGACTGAGGCAGGGGGAGAATAAGGCTGTAAGGGGGGGGATAAAGGACCGACACGCAGCAGCCAGACCAACGTCGGATTCAGCCAATCACCTTCCACTCCGTCTCGCTCGTTCTCCTATTCAGAATACACTCCTTTCTTCCTGAATCCAGCAAAACGCTTTATCCATTCTGTCAATTCTACCCCCCCTCGAGCTCAAGGTCATCCCATTCTTCCTCCTCTCGTGTAGCTGAAGCCGTAAAACATCCTATTTGATAAAAAAAACTATTCGACGGCGAATAGTTCAGCAATAGAATCCTTGAATTGTTTGCAGCCCTGGTGTCATGCCACGCCCTCCGAATTTCCGCTGGGCAGAAACCCAAAGATTTGCAACCAGCAACCGCCACTACAAATAGAATATATTCAACAGGAACCATACACACAGGGTCTGTCCCAAACAGTAAGCATTACGATTGTTCATGTATGTTTACAGTAAGTAAAGCCATTTGACGTTGAAAAGGTAATTTGAAGTGGAATCGATTGGTCTTACGTTGGCGCATGATGTTGTACTCATTATCTTTATTCCCGTCACACAGAGGAGCTGCACTATTATCTCAATAAAACACACAAAAAATAAAAAAAAATTGAGGGCTACACAAACTAATTTTCACACCGCTTGCCTCTCCATTCCCTGTTTCATTTCCCTACTTCATCGAATAACGGAATGATCGCAACTGAGCACCATTTCCTGTGCCTTCTTTTTCTCGATGCACCAGTTTCCCTTTCCGCTCTTCTTCGAGTCTTTGATTTCCCCAATACCAGCGGCAGTTCCCATTCGTTTCCCTTCAATACCTACAAATACAAGCATGCCACACAAGGCGGCGTCAAGCCTCCGCTGTTTTTCATTCTCCAGAATTCACACAGCACATTTCCAATATTAGCATATTAGTTTACTAATTTAATATAAAAGTTATCTATTCCACTTTTTTAAAAAACGATAAAATTATTAACACAAAAATTATACACAGTTCTCTCATTGAATAAAAACAAAGTAGTTCTCTTTCTTCCTTTCTTTCTCTGAACAGCATTGCTTTTGCTTCCGCCGCCTGCACTCACTTGGTTCCATCAATTCTCCAACACTTTTCATGTTCCCTTCGACCGCAAACGCGTAACCCCGCCACCCCCCCCCCCCGCCGGGCCCCCACACACCCACCGTGCAGAGCCCCTCTTTCCACCCGAGTGGATGAAAGACGACAGCGGGACGAGATGCAAGCGAACCCATCCGCACGACACGATCCGATCTCAAACGCAGGTGTTCCCGAAGCTCTCTCTCCTTAATTGCCACCGCAAAACCTTTACGAAGTTTATCTCAAGTTTTACCGGCCAAATCCCCCCGCCACACTCTCCCTGCTTCGCATTTCCGCTCATGTCCGCGTGATGAATCAGGGACTGTCGGGCTGGGAATCCCATGACACGGAAGCAGTTAACACCAAAAAAAAAGTCTGCCGTCCAACAAATAACTTTCTCCCTAAACATAGTCGGCATGGAGGCATAAGTACACAACTAAACGAAATAAAATATCATGATCAGAACATCGGAATACACCGATCTTAACAGAAATGCAACAACAATGGCAATATGGGCATCGATTCCACGTGCAGTGAGTTATTTCAAAGGTACGATGTGATTAAAAAACCATCACGTGACGATCAAATTAGAACGTTGACTGTGAAGCCACCAGGCATGGATAGGTGTTATGAATTTGAAAAGCGAATCATGTAAGTGGTATTCATTAATGTGATTGGGGACAATGCGATAGGCAAGTTAACCGTTAAATTCCTAAAGGTCCAATACCATAGGCAATCGATGTTTAGAAACCGCCAATCTCAACATCCGAATATGAATTTTAGAATTTATAGGGAGACTAATCTTTAAGCTCACTAATGAAAGGTAGGCATATGTGTTTATCATGGACATACACACATGCATCGCTACGGTACACAAAGACAGCTCGTTAATCGTCGAACAGACAACTAGAGGTATCCAATCCCACCTGGTGCCTGCTCGCGCCGTTTGTTGGATGGCGGGGTATTTTTACATAGACATAGATACAGGAGTAAAGAAGTTTTCCAGGCACACCCATTTCTGCTGAAATTTCAAATGCCTAATAGAATGCATGACATAATATCTAATTTCAACTCGATAAGGAAAAAAATATAACATTTCGATTCCTTAGGGGTACCCGCTCATTAGGGCAGGACTTCAATGCGTTTAAAAAACAACTAGGCCACAATTAGAAAAATATCATAATTATTGTTTAGACCTAATAAAAATGTCGAGTCCTTAAAACGAAACAATTTTGAAGCATTTTAATTTTTCTTGCTCGTGCAATCATTATTATTTTTCGACGCGACACAAAAATTATTTAGATATGAGGCAATGAAGAAGTAAATAGAGTGGGACACTTAGCTGGACGGATGCTTCAAATGAGATATAGGGCTTACGATAGACGTATGAAAAAAATAATTCATTCCCACTAATGATCAACACTAATCATTGGCAAGTATCGCAAAATTCACACAACAGGGCCTGTTGTCCATTCCAAAAAAACTCCAGAGTATGCTTATAGCTTCAACCTAAATCCTGCTCTAAACTGAGGTGTGAATTCCTTCCCCAAGGAGCACTCATTTCTTGCCGGTCCATCGAAATAATGCACACTACGCGAAATATTTCGAAAAACGTAAAATAGGAATGAGGAAGCAAGGGTGGGAAAAGAGCCAACGCGAAAGGGATTCAAACGAGGCGTTCAAATGCCTTTTTTTCCGTTGCCCTCGGAAATTGTGAGGATACCGATAACTTTTCAGCTTCATAAAACCAACAAGAAAAAAAAGCGCCCACGCCATTGAAAATGAGACTGATTTCTTGGGAGTGAGTACACAGGTAAATAAAAAAAATACTCATGAAAGGTTTCATCGATCAAAATTTAGGAGAGGAAGACCGTGGTGGAGAATACTCATCACTCGCAACCACCCAAGGCAAAAAGTAAATTTCATTTCTACTTCTTCCGTTAGATTTTTGAGTCGTCCGAGATTACACCAAATCCATCACCACGATCCATTTCCACGCCCTACGAAGAAAAACTCCGCCATTAAAAAAAGAGCGTCGACGGAAGGAAAGAAATGCCAAGAACCGAACCCAGAGGAGAGACGAAGAAAAATCATTTCCGGCACAATCCTCCACTTCATTGTTTTGCGCACAGCCCGCTCGGTGGAAGAAAAAAAGGATGGGCAGCATGGCACGGTCCGAACTCTACTTGGGAAATCTTTTCCTGGGCATGAGAAGGATGGGGCGAGAGTGTTGCCCTCGCACGGTAGACCAGGGGAGGCGGGATAAGATTTCGTTTCCTCCTTGGAAGGATTTTCCCCGCTGAGTTTCCCTCTCTTTAGACCGCAAGATGAGGATGGGACTTCGATTGCAATAACTCGGGTAGGGCATCGATCTATTCAACGACCGGCGAGGAGAGGACCAACATCGCCACTGGGCACCTTCCTTCCTTCTCACCTCACCCCACGCTCCACGACCCAAATGGCGCAACTGATGTCAGTGCAAACACACCTACCTAACACAAATACGAAAGTTGCAGGGAAAAAGAAAGAAGCATGGGCGTTGTCAAATCGATGTCGCAAACATTCCGCGCCTGACGAAGATGGCCTTGCCATTGAAACGGCGTTGCAATTTCTTCCTTTTCCCTATTCTTAGATATTTTTTCTTGGATACCTTTTGTCCTTCGTAACTCCCTTCATGGATTACCTTTACTCCTGGGACCAACCGTAAACTTAGGCCGCTCCAAGTGCGGCGACGGGTCCCCCATGCGACCAGCGCGAGAGCGGCCCACTCCACAGCGATCGACCGGGCCCCGTGAGCTACCAAATCATTTAGGACTTTCAGCACTTTCCCTCACATCACTCATGTCTCTCCATCTCTCTCTCTATTTTATCACCGATGGCACCCGCAAGCAACATTATTCCATTTAGAATACACCTTAGGTTTTCAGAATCTGACACCGTAGGGGAGTTCAATTTCCGGGAATTTTCGCGTTAGTTTGGGCAAAAAGTCTAAGGGACCACCGCAAGAAATTCCATGCTCAGGCCATTACCTTTATCCACAAATTCAACCAACAAATCAAGGGTATTTGTTGCTCCATTGGATTCTTGACCCCTCCGTACACTTTTATTTCCGGGTAACCCTTCTATGGAGTGTCATTGCTTCTTACAGGGACCAGATCACTTTGTTTAACGCAGCTTCGATGCCCGAGGCGAGATACGAACCCGCGACTTAAGTGTTGGCAGCGAGCATGGCTTCCCATCTGACTAACCCGGCCGGTGATTTATACATTGCAAACATTTGGCTATATAATATCATTTCACCATCAACAACGGTAAGCCGTTTGCATTGTTCGTAGTGAAATCGGTGCGACGTTAAACTTCCAACCCCTCTCGCTGGAGTAAACAATTACCTCTCACTGAAATTAACAATTTTTCTCTCACCCGCTTAATGGGGTTGGATTCCAAGTCAATTGGGAGCCATTAAATCATTACCTACAGTATAATTCAGGAAATCTATTTTCGAGGGGTCTAAACTTACCAGTCGCAAAAAATAAACTCAATCACAGGAAATACTACCTTGATCAAAAATTTCCCGGAATTTATTCAGAAAATTAAAAATACAAGTTTATTCATCTAAATCTATATTGTCCCCTTCAAAGTAATCCCCATCGACTGCAACACACTTATGCCAGCGCTTGATCCAATCCTCGAAACATTTTTTATATTCGGTTTTCGGTATGCCCATCAGTGCTTCCTGCGATTTTTCCATTACTTCCTCTCGGCTGCTAAAACGCGTTCCCCGTAATGGTTTTTTTAACTCGATTGAACAGAAAGAAGTCACAGGGAGCCAAATCAGGTGAATTCGGTGGCTGTTGGATGGTATTTGTTGCATTTTTCGTCAAAAAATTACGAATAATGATAGCACTGTGCGACGGTGCGTTATCATGGTGCAAAATCCACGAGTTTTCTGCCCACATTTCTGGTCTCTTTCGGCGAATTGCTTCACGCAAACGTCTCATAACGCCCAAATGATACTCTTTGTTTACTGTCTGGCCTTCTGGCAAAAATTCATGATGCACTACACCGTTGTAATCCATGAAAACCGTCAGCATTGCCTTCTTTTTTGACTGAAAACGACGTGGTTTTTTTGGTCTCGGCTCATTTGGTGAACGCCATTCACTTGCCTGATGTCTGGATTGCGTGTCGTACTCATAAACCCACGTCTCATCTCCAGTAATGATCCTTTTGATGAATGTGGGATCGGATTCAGCCTCGCAAATCATGTCTTTTGCGACGTCAACACGGTCTCTTTTTTGCATGAAATTGAGGTCTTTTGGCACCAACTTTGCTGCTACACGACGGAAACCCAAATCATTAACCACAATGTCTTGGGCGGATCCATAGGCAATGTTCAAGTCCTCCGCTATTTCTCTGATGGTTAATTTGCGGTTATTGACCAACATTTCTTTTACTTTATCAATTTTTTCACCGACTTTCGATGTCGATGGTCTGCCACTGCGTTCATCATCTTCGATTGACTCACGACCACTTCTGAACCGCTCGTGCCACTGGTAAACGACCGTTTTTTTTAGAGAATCGTTGCCGAAACACTTTTCCAACATTTCCAACGTCCGTGCGCCACTAAATCCGTTTTTTACGCAAAATTTAATACAAGTTCGTTGTTGCAAATTTAAATCCATTTCTGCAATTGTAAAAAATCGCCAACACACACAGAGATAGATGTACTCTTGGCTACGTAACTTTTGCAAATGTCAAGTTATGACACTAAGATTTAAAGGGAATATCAACAACAGATGTACCAATTTAACAAAAAAAACAGAACTCAAATCGGAACGATGGGAGCGCCACACGGTGGTTATTCCGGGAACTTTTTGATCAAGGTAGTATTCTGCCTCAAATCAAATTTTCGTTATGCCGTTCGAATTTACAAAACCGGCGAAGAAAATATTGATCAAACAAATATGTACACATTTAAATCAAAACTTATAAAAGTATTTAAATTTTAAAATCTTAGGAATTGATCTCGAACAAAGCAAACCTCTTGGTTTAACTCAGTATCCCACCATCTGGGCAATAATATAATTAATGCCAGTGATTCACATTCCATGCTGAATCTCGACACACCTTCTTTGAAAATTTCATCTGGCCAATTTATCGAGTGAAATATGGCGTAATATCTTGAACAGTAGTTCGATTCATCGAATTTTAAAAACTATCGCTGGATGATTACCGAGGGAAGACGACCTTTTCCGGAAAGCCATCGAGCTCCGACCCTTCCGACATCCACGAGTGCGAGGTGTGGAGGGATGGAGGGGGTAGGGGGTTCGTTCCTGCGGTTTTCTGGACACACGATCTCCTCGCCAGCCACCCGAGCCCACCGGCCATCCACAGCCAACCACATCCGCCGCGTTCAATAGGGTGCCCCCTCTTCCAAGAGCACCCCAACCCACCACGTGCTCTTGACATCTCCCGGTGTGTCGCGTGCCGTTGACAGACGGAAGACCCATCGAGTGGGAGGGAGTGGGGAGAGGGGGAGCGTGATTACGCGAAACGAAAGAACGACGGCGAGGCGAAAGCGATCGTGGAAGGAAAAGAGGGCGACGCGCAAGAGATCCAATGACGAGCGCGGGTGATTACGAAGGAAGTGCCTACCGCCGGAAGTGCCATCTATCTTCGAGCGGGTGGTACTCTTGTGAGGACGCGTCCCATCGTTAAGGCCCTATCGGGGAGCACTTCTCCTCCTCGAGGGTGCGGCGTCCGCAAAATGCCAGGGGAGATCGCCCCGGGGCTATACTGCTCGGCGCCTCTTAGCTCACACGCAGCAGCTAATTCCCTAGATGACAGCCGGCTTGCTCCCATTAAGGAAATATGGCGAGAAAGTTCGGAGGAGGAAACGACAGGCAGAAATAACACCACCGATGCAGTTGTGGTCGCCAAACTCTTGCCACTATGCCACGACGGGCGTTGCCACTGGCACTGCCCGGGAACGCACCAGAGAATAACAAGGATATTTTCTTCTCAAAATACAGGGCACACGGTCGACCAAAATCTTCGATACAGCACAGTACAAGGGTAGACAGAATATTAATGCACACATGCTTGTAGACCACAAACAAAATGACCTTCAGAAGCACTCCTGGTGGCATATGGACGTAACATTACCCTTCAATGCGCATGCGCAGGTTTGAGATCGTTTCAGTCATCCAGTGTACGTATATCGAGAAGCGGAAGTATGGAGACGCGTTACAGTGCTATGTCAACGCGAGTTAAACAGAGTGCTGTTATTGAATTTTTAACAGCTGAAAAAATGACCCCTACTGAGATTCATCGTCATCGGCTGTTTATGGTGACAATGCAGTTGATAGGTGTATTGTAGATGGATGGGTAGTAAAATTTCGTGGTTGCGAGGCTGGAAAAGCCATAACTGTTGATGAAACACGTACCGGACGTCGTACTTAGTGATTTATCCGAGTCGTCATTGTATTAAATCATATCAAACTACATGCATTACATTTACGATATTGCAAATTACAGTATGTGATCAGCGCCGTGAGAGTCATCCACAAAATAAACGCGGTGTTGCACACACGTCGTCGAGTCAACACCCACTGCACAATATAATAACACAAGATAGACCACTTGCGGATCCATTGAGTTCGTCTCTTCTAGATAGAAGAAACCAGAATACAAGCTCACCTCACTCTTTTCCCTTGCCCTCTGAAGAATCCTTTCTTCTATGCTTCCTTTGCATATGAGCCTGTACACGGTGACTTGCTTGGTTTGTCCCAGGCGGTGGGCCCGATCCATGGCTTGCTGGTCGACAGTGGGGTTCCAGTCACTGTCGTAGAAAATCACCTGCAGGGTAAACAAAGATATCCAATCAGTACGTAGTTACTTAGATCCTTAATTCTTAGGTGAACACTATCACCAACTTGGTGCATTATTGGTCATAAACTATTAGCCATAAAGGTAAAATCTTGAACGTGTTGAAGGTGATCAATCCTTACTAGTGATACCCATTAGTTTTAAATTAATGCCTTTCATAGAAAATGTAGGAATACATGGAAATTTTCTAGCAATTCAAACTGAAAACAGAATTCAATGATGAAAATAAATGAAGTTCATTTCATTTCCTTTCTCATGACATTTCTGTTAATTTTGTACGACCATTATTTATAATTTAACTTTACAAAATAAATACGGCCTAAAAGAATAAATATTAAGTTTACCAGCATTTCTTAAGGATGTTGAGGTAAATGATCTGGCGTCAAACCTGAGACTTAACGTGCGCAAAAAGTAAAAATGTTGCAGTTTTAGACTTTTATTTTCATATTGAATAGGATTAAACACACTCAAAAATTATTTCCCAAGACTATAAATTACAAAATTAAACCAAAAAAATGCCATACCTGTATCCATACGCTACATTTTTTGCGATAAATAATTGATCAGAGTTGTCTTAATTTTACGTAAGTACTCTATTTTTAGAATATATATATATATATATATATATATATATATATATATATATATATATATTCTATTTTTAGAATATATATATATATATATATATATATATATATATATATATATATATATATATATATATATAAATTCTATTTTTAGAATATATATATATATATACACACACACACATATATACATACACACACACTCTTAAAATAACTTATCATTTAGGATACCAACAAATTTATTTTCATACATAACGTGAATTATGGTCAACTACAGCAGAATAGCATCCTAGCATTAACATGATAGTCACTTTACTTTCAAAATTAGTGCGATGAAACAATACAAAGGGGATATCGTCCAATACATTGGAATTGTAACGATGTACCTGCCAAAGCAAATATAGACATTAAGCCGTCTGCATGCATATGAAAGCGAGCACGGCCTTCCCTTCGACTTCACGTCAACCAGGCATGGGAGGTCAATTTCCATGAGTACAAGTAATAAGTGGCACTTCAGTCGTCCTTTTGTTCAGCCTCGGCTCTTTCAGACCCCCTAATTCCCTCTTTGCACATCCCCTTTCCAAGAGATGCCTTAACGAGGGAGCCCATCCTGCCGTCAAAAGGGACACAGGCGGAGGACAGGACGTCTCCATGGATACAACAGGGGGATGATAATGACTAAGGGAAATCCCTTTGAAGGGGATATCTCCGATTTCGCACCGAGCATGCCGACGGTGGTGTAATGCGGGTCTAGGGACCGAAGATGGACAGAAAGGGTGGTGAGGGGGTGGAAGTAGGAAGAGATAGGTGAAGAGGGTAGATTTTAGAGCCTTGACGTCCGGAAGAAGAAGAGGATGACAAGGGGGAGGAGGTGGGAGGTGAATGGTGAGGGGTGGGGGGGATGTATCGTATGCCGGGCGAAAGGGGCCACGTTGGAAGAGGAGGGGACGACACAAAAGCGCGAGGCGGGAAGGGGTGTGGGGGGGAAGGGGAGGAAAGGAAGCGGCGAGATCTGAACAGTGGTGGTAGGGGCGGCAGTCGCCCGAGGACGAAGTGTCGGACCCGTGAGGGGCTCCCGAAAGGAGGAAGGAGGACAGAACGGAGATTTGCGCGCGTTCGGATAAAAAAATAAAGAACAGAACACCGTCATCTGAAAGGGTCGATTGACCAAGGAAGATCGGAGTTGAGCTTTCATTCGTCTTATTTTCGTGTTTCGAATTTTTTTGTGGGAGGAGAAAGAATGCCCAAGCGCCCCCTCCCTTCTCTTGTACGGCGATTGAGCAATAGCCGCCAAGGATCGGTACGCACTTCTTCGTTTCTCACGCCGACTCGATAGAAATGCGTAGACTCGACGAGTCGCTTGAGTCTATGCTTTGCCCTGCTTTCCCCTGAAAACGCAGGATTACAGCTGCGTGCCGTCCACTTGTGCAAGGAGGCGATGTCTATCTAGCCCAAGCAGTTGACTGCCATCCACAGCCCCACGCTCGCCTCGATTTGCGAGGACGGCAATGCAGATGGATGGAGATATGGCACGGCGCGAACTTCAAACCGCCGATCGAGAGCACATTCAGGCACGTGGGCATCGCCGGGCGCCGACTGGGGAAAGCGATCATCAAACCATACACAAACCACAGGTTTCTGGTTCGCACAACGGGGTGTATGTAGATTTAGATAACGCGCGACCCAAGAGAAATTATGCATCGATTATAAGAGGCACACACACTTGGTTCAAAAACCCCTTCGCATGTTAAACCCTCACCTCTATGAATGAGGGGGGGATAAGAATGGCAACCTGAAAATAAGCAGGCCACAAGAAGTTTTGTCGCCTGCATCTACGACGGCTACAGCACGAGGAAAACCAATAAACAACTCTTGGACTCAATACTAACCAAATGCAAATCGAATGCACTGAAGCACGGAAGTTTAAGTGGCTAAAGCACTCGGCCGGACACCCTAGGTATCCGAGTTCGAATCCCGGGAAAGGCGAATAGCCTTTACACTTTGAATTGTATCATTACATTGAATTGCCTTGATGGACGAAAAATTTGGGAAAAATCAACAAGGCGAAGAACTATTTTCAAATTTACACATCGAAGCTTGGCAATAAACGTTTTTACGAAATTTATGAAATAATAATCAGAATAATAATATGGACCTTTTCTTCGTCGTTGCTTGATATAAATTTAAAGGCAGTGAAATCTAAATCTTGGGAATCAAGTGCACGCCACGAATAAATGTAACTCAACGTGATCAGGATCTGGCTACCTTCACTCGTTGCACGCGCGACGCTTCGGACGAAAAAGACTAACAAGTTTTAATCCCATGCCTACACAGTAAATCAGTAATATCACACCCAGTAATCACTCAGATCAAAATCAGTCAGGAACTCGGTAAATCAGATGGATCAATAAAACAATCGCCACGCTATTCACAATGTCCAACTGATATTACACCACAACGGTAAAGTTAAGAATTAAACAAATTTAATGGTGATCCATTGACAGCGCAAAGAAACAAAATTCGAATAAAAAAATAAAAAATTCAAATAAAATGGTAATCGAAGGACTAAGAATTTCAACAAAATTTAAAAAGCTGGTGAATTGTTTGTTTTTTACTAACTAAGTTTAGATTACAACACAATTACGCATCAATAACATTTCAAAATGGTGCTTGAGACTTCAGTATCAGATATTTCTTCCTAACTAAATGGCAAAATTTGTACCACGTTGACTTCATCAATACGCGAATGTATATGTAGTTATATACAATATGGATATGCGATCAATGCACCAGATATTAAGAATGAAAAATTAAATTAAAAAAAAACCATACTTTCGAAAAAATTTCAAGTAAACATCTTCAAACGCAAGAACTACCATGGCAACGAACGCGTGAATAACCTTTTCGTTAAACCACGCTGAGACTGTACGTTTACCGTTGATTTACCCAGCAACCAAGGTCGTTACCGCTGACGGCATGTGAACCTTATTTTACTCGTAATCAGTTATATTAACACAACATCTGGGAAGTAATTCATCAGGAATAAATTGCTACCGAGGTAAGTAAACGGTTATTGAGAACCCAATCCTAAAAAAAAACCTTATCCCGTTGTAAAAACAACTATGGAACTCGCAAGAGGTCGAATTTTCAATTATAATTTTCTAAACGAAAACATATTTACCAAGACAAAACAGTTACAAGGAAAAGAAGTGATCAAAGTAAGCACGTCAAAAGAGCTGAAATAATTAAAACATCCTTTAAATCACAGTTGGAGAGTAAATATTGCTCCTTCAGGAAAGCGCACTTCCATTTCTTTTATTAAAACTTGTCCTTTCGTCATTCCCACCGCTATTTAACAAAATTAATAACTTACGTATCAACAGGAGCAATAAACAACAACAGTATCAATCATCGATATGCATCTATGTATACAAATAGTTTTATTCATTAATTTTGTCCGCAAAATATAAACTTCGGCAAAAAGATAAAATACACAAAGTTAGCAAAAATTTACGAAGGCATACTTTATCCATTATTAGCTTCCAAATTATCTCAGGATTCAAATTTTTTTATGATTAAAATTGGCATGAAATTTACTTAATTAATAGATTGAGGAACTCACTTTTAGATACATAAACATACATACTCGTAAATAAATAATAAAGCGAGAAACTTGTTGTGCTGATTCCACATCGCTGTTAATATATTTGAAAATTTTGAGGCCTATTTCACTTACAGTTAAATGAGCACGCGTTGAATCCTGTGCCTTTGCTAGATTAAATATGCAGACTGCAGATGTCCTCATTTTTACGTCATCATGTTACCCCGTAACACCTCTCATACTGTTACTCGTAATATAATTCGCTTGCACTAACTGGCCACCATGACAACATCAAGAATTTCTCTCCGGGCATATTAAACGGATTAGGATGCTCACATCACTTGAGCTGAAAAACTTCAAAGGCCTTTCGGCGTCGCTTTTACGTCGCCACGACGTTGGCGTCCAGCAAAATTCCAGTAAAAACACCTCTCCGATTACAAGGCAGTAAGTGAAGCAATAAATTACATTCTAATTCCATCATATTGCGTTGTAACGAGATTGTGCAACACTCAACGAAAGATTATTCACAAATGCCATTTCACTCTACAACCGATATAACCATATCTCGCATTCATTTTTAAACTTGATTCATTTCAAGGTACGTCAAGGTAGAAAAAAATAAAGTGCTCAAGTTTCCTTTAAATCGTACATCTATAAACAAGACAACCCCTAAGACTGTTTAGCGGATTCCCATAATACGGAGGGAAATTTAACTGAATGGCATAAGAACAGGAATATCAACTTTACAACAGAATTTTACAAATGGTTTCAAGCGGCTATCAAGACATACAAACAATTTCACCGTTGAAGGCAATACTTTCTAGTAATACGGAATATTCACAGCAAATCTAACTTGAACCTTTTTAGAATTTTATCGAAACATTCGCCACGCGAAAAATCTAGAGAAATAACTTAATGGATTCATGTGGACATACCATTGAAAAACCACATGAACACATCAAACAAAACAATACACTCAATGAAAATGCACACGTTCACGCCTTAAAGTGATACGTCGATTGGCACTTGGAACAGTGTCATCCCATAGTAGAAAACTTTCCGGTCACCCGCTGCCGACTGATTGGCCATGGCAGCACTTATACTACGTCTTGCGACTATTAGCGGACGATAAGCACCGATTAACACAAAAGAAAAAGCCACTGCCGAAACCTCTAACTCATGAGAGAAGTAAATGCCACCACATAAATGAGGACCGGTCAAGGGCACGCGTCATGAGCAGAGTGGCTGGAAATAAAATAGTGGCTAAACACGGGAATACTCCGCTTAATTTAACGTCACTCATACGCCAGTTTTTTTTTCATTTTAGTGCTGGAGTACTACGCAGCAATGCGGCTTCATTCTTAGGGTCACGGACACTTTCTGGCGAAATGGTCATAGGTCATAGCTCAGCCAGCAAAGTCACGTGAAATGTGCGCCGTTCCTCCCTCACAAGACATACGGACCACATGCGAGGGATTTGTAAAAATATACATTTCGACAAGCGGACCATCGCGTGACGCCTCGTCAGGCCGGAGTTTCTCCCTCGCCACACTAAACGACGTGGACGTCCACACAAACGGTGGTCGCCACGAGAACTTTGATCCCTGGCTAACGAAACCCTGAAGCACACCAAAAAAAAAGGGTGCTTTCATTCAACAACTAACAGTAAAAATGATGAGTTTGACACCTTCTGAGTTGACCGATCAAAACAGTGCAATTCCTCCTCCGTTACGATTAGCATCACTTCTTCGTGAAGTGCCATCGCATCGGGAGGGAAGCTTCGAGTAAATTTTCACGCAAGACCTTGAAATCCCGAGGCAGCTGCTCCGGTGTGGGCACGACGAAAATCACGAGGGAGGGAGATTGAAAAGGAGCGGGGGGGGCAAAGGCGTCGTAGCAAGTGACACGCAATGGGGGAGGAGGGAGGGGGAGGGAGGGATGGGAGGGGGTGAGCAGAGGACTGCAGTGCGAGGCGAAATTCCGACAAAGAGGGTGATGCCTCGTGAAGGGCGGCGGGGGAAGGGAGTTCGGGGACCTCAGGAGGGCAGAAGGGATTCTGAAGTGCGAAGGAAGGACGGGGTGGGCGCCGAGAAGGGTGAATGACATAGAAGAGCGATTCCTTTCGACAACGTCTGTGGCAGGCCCTGGAAGAGGAGAGGAGTATAGGGGGTGGGGGGAGGAGAGGTTAGTGATGGGAGGGCTATATGAAATCGGGAGAGGGAGGAAAAGACGGGAGGGGGGGCGCGTGCGATACGGGGATGCACTGACCACGACGTGCGGAGTTCACGCGCTATCTCATTCCCGTGGGAGCAAACACACGCACGTGGGAAAGCCGTTTTTCAACGTTTCTGATTACTAATAAATAACTTAAATATATGGATAAAATTTATTCAGTACACAAATTCTTTCTTTATGTACAAAATCTTGTATATTAGATCAAGTTGGTTTGTTTTGTTTCAGGAATCGGTAGATTGAAGTAACTTGCCGTATGGAGAAGATAAAGAGGCACGCCGTGAGACTAAATTCCTCATTTGAATGGTTACAGAGACAGTGCGTGGAAACAGATAGATTTAAGGTGTCATCATGTTTTCCCACGAACGATGAGGGATCAGAATAGCATTGTGCGACCTCAGTAGGGTCATATTCGGGTCAAAATTAGTCTGGTGTGTATTCACCCCCTGCCACACACCCTAGCGGTAGCTAGCAGGGTACTAAAATAAATAGATACAATTATTCAAGAACACTTGCACGCGTCAAAGGTGTCAGCACGCTGGGCTCCACGTCTGGTAAACTCCTTTTGAGTCGCCTGGGCGCGACCGGCAATCACGACCACGGCGCAACCGATTCCCAAAGCGACTTTTTCTTACTTCCACAACTCAAAAAAAACCTTTGCGGGGCCGGAGATTTGAGAACACAAATTATGTCATTCAAGAGGTGGAATAATGATTTCGACGCAATCTGCTGAGTTGCACAATGACAACCTTCGAATGGTCAAGGAACGCCGAGAGAACTAACTCTAAATGGAGACTACGTAGAGAATTCTAAAGAATGACAAATAAAAATTAAGTTTCTCACTCGATTATTTTTTAGGAGCAAATAAGAATTACGACAGCCCCTCGTTAATTAATTCGACGCATTTAACTGCCGTGCGTGGACGACATTGAGATTTAAATCTAGGATGAGATGCATTCCATTTATAGTTCCACATCTCCAAATATCCGGGGGAAATATTGATCGCGTTGGAAATAATTATACGTAACCGTAGGCGTCAGGAACGGTTGGTGGTCTCGTTTTGATATCTGACCCCAAAAGCAGGGTTGCCCCATATTGAAGTTATGGACAGGCGAAGCCTCCAATGACGAGCGTGCATCTCCCGGAAAGCCAAAAAGGCCAAAATTTTAAAATAAACATTCACGTACGGTTACAATAAAATGTTGAGCGTGAAAAATTTTCAATAGTATTGAGGTCTGTATAATTTCAATCGCATTACAATTTATTATTCGTATCAATCTGCAGCAAGTCTGAAAAGCCCTCACACGCATAAGAAAATCACTTTTTGACAATTTAACTATTGCACAGCAAAATAAAGAATATTTTTCGGAGTAAGAAATCACAAATACATAGGAGTCGAACCAAATATGAAATGAAACAGTAGTCGGATAAAAAGAATATCATGTTTAAAAGTTCCATACTTTCATGTGAAGCATGAGCCATTTCCGAAATTTGCACAATTTCAACGTAGTGTCTCAATTTGTACATTTTCAATGTGGTGGAGGGTCAAATAGGGAAAGGGCTGGGAAGAAAAACAGAGATTCCCAGGCGCGAATTAGTAGCGTCACGCACGTAACGCATTTCAATACGAACCGCGGGGAACCTTGTCATATACCCATGGCTCCCAATCAATCCTCCACCAAAATGTCTCCATGCACACGAGAGCCGTATTTTCAAGGTGGGTAAACATGCGTAAAATGCCGCTATAGACACTTCGTAAAATCTCGGCGGTGGCAAATTCGGCATGAACGAAATAGCCCATACTGAGGGGTGTATTGTATCGACGTACCGAAGAAGTTCGACAAATGCACAATTGTAATAATTTACGTAATCTCAGAATGTCTCGGAGATGCGATATTAGGACAAGTGACATCAAATACAATGCCGTGTATTTCCCTACATCGCGAATCGCGGCCATTCGTGCGACATTCGATGCTCGCCTGGAGGCTCCAAGGAGGACGTCGCACATCGCCACCGATAAGAGGTGCCACGGCGACGGGCACTCCGACGGAAGGGTGGGGGGAATGAGGGGCGGCTTCGACACGGATGAGAAAATATGCGCCCCCATATCTCCCGCAGACATCGATAAAAAGTAACCGATGTCAGAGGACGCTCTTCTCCAGACGGAGTGCCCGGCGGTGATTTCGTTAGCGTCCACGCTTCCCCTCGAACGCCGATTTTATTTATTGCACATTTATTAAAAATTGTACGCAGGAATAATAAATAATGGATTCCGAATGTTGACGGGGAGAAGAAATGACAAAAACGGGGGCAACTGAAAATCAAACATCTTTCAATGGCAAAAAAGCACATTCCAACAAAACCACCTCCACACATCACATAAATGAACAATTTACAACAAATAACTGAGTATAATCTACAGAATGTCAAGGGCGGGACAACCTTGGAGGAATCCGTACTCGAGACTCTTGCAACTGAACGCAAGTTCAAGGCGACGCCAACCAAAATCTACGTAACTCATTAATTCTTTTATATCCTCCACAATTCCGTTTATCCCTGAATCAAATTCTTGTGAAGACGTCTCACCCCTAGAGATGCCACTAACTGAAAATAATACATTAGTAGCGCTATCTCTCTGGCTTTTCATGGACTCCTCAAGCCACAGTCGTGCATAGCTGGTTACACTCTCCAGAGGCCAAAAACGAGCAGAGATTGGGCAGTAAGTAACAGACTATTAACAGTGCATTAGGATATGGGCATATGAGAAAGTCGACGCTAATAAACAGAGTTCGAATGTTACGGCACGTAGTCAACTCATACTTTTTCGCCAATGAGTTGCACACTTGACCTTCGGTGGTCCACTGTTAGATTCATTGAGGAGTAAGGATGATGGCTCAATTCCCAACATTCTCGATTCGAATGACTTTCGGAGCAAATAAAATAGTTGATTTATTCCCCAACTAGCTACAATCAATTTAAAGGTACCTTTTAAGACCTGGACCAAAACTTTGAGTTACCAGTGGATCACTATTTCGTTGAAAAGTGTCTACATCTCATCGGTCGATCAATTCTTGATATTTGATATTTTAGTACCCTGCAAGCCACCACTAGGGCGTGTGGCAGGGGGTGAATACACACCAGACTAATTTTGACCCGAAAATGACCACACCGCGGTCGGATAATGTTATTCTGATCCCTTATCGTTCATGACAAAAATGACATCGTAAACCTATCTTTTCTACACTAATCTCTTAATTTTATCACCATGATCTCTCCTGCCGCAGTAAGACGGGGGTTATAATGCATTTTCAACATCACTGGTAAAAAGACGCCCTTCCAATTTATGTAAGAGATTTAATCTGTAATTTAACCTTTCCTCCATTGAGTGATTCCTAGCCTATATCCTATAATAATTTTGATACGCCACTAATTTCAACATCACAACGTTTTACAAATCTAGCTCCTCTACGCTGATCGCGATCCAATTGGACAATTAATCCAACTTCGTGAGGCTCCCATATACTTGCAGCATATTCTAAATGAGGCCTAACCAGCGAAAAAAACAAACTCTTCTCGAGAGGGGTTATTATAAAATCATCCTCGCTCCCTCCGACAGTATCAATCATTCCAGATTAAGTGCGAAGTTCATCGAACATAAACGCTTTGGTTATCAACGACATCACCTTCCTATCATCCACTGTTCTTAGTAGACTTAAGGACCTAGAAGAATAGCTTCCCAGCTCCTTGAAAACCCAACTAGATCATCATCAATTCTCAACTACAGCACGAGGTGCTTCATCTGGGAGGTGCCAAGGTGATTCGAGGTGTTATTGCATTCAAATCACACTAGATCAATCCCAGCAGAGATCTATTTCAGATTGGTTTCGTATTCACGCCAGGCGGCCAGCGTTACTGGAACTAGAGATGGTTGAGACAATGGGACGAGAGATTGGATAAGGGATATCATTGATTCCGGTCATCAGGACCACTCCGTGAGGCGCGTAGGCGGAATGGCCGGAGGCGGGTATGGAAATGGCGCTCACACCACAGGTCAACACGGACGGCGATCCATTAACTTCCCTTCCTCTCGGCTCCGTGCCATTTACCTCCACCGCCTCCTATTCATCAACGTTCCGCACGGCGAAGTATGCAAATTAAAACAGGAATTAAAAAAAATATATGGGAATATGTGCTCCTAATTTAAGGCACGGGGGGCTCGCGTTGGAGAAAAATAATGGCTCCCGGTGCGCTGAGTAAGTTCGTGAGAGCCAGAAAGTGCTGCCCATTCGTCACAATGCTCCCCGTGTAATTGTCGAATTTTCGGCCTCGGATAAGAATGAAGTCATTTTCGATGAGCGACACTGGTGCAAGACGAATTTCAATTCCTTGGCGATCCTCAAGGGCGATTGGAACGGATGAGGGATTGATTCTAAGGACAGAGCTCCGCTTCGTGGGATCAACTTCCATCCGCCAACAACCGCCATCGCTGGCAAAATTGACCGGTTACAGCATACCCAATGAGCATCGGAATTTCATATATCAAATGACCCTACGAAATACACTTAAACCAGTTAACTCATGCATAATAAATAAGATAATATATGTCTATCCATCGATGCGGAAGAAGTTAAAGTTGTGTCAATTCATTTTAATTAACAGTATTTCTAATCATGGCTTTACAACAGCCTATGATGAACGTTCCGAAACAAGAACCACGTTTCATGCATTCAATATTAATCAATCATAATTCTCCAAAATTAATTTCTTGATGCGCAACTATTTAACCTGCTCCTAAAGCCATTCATATCCATGTGTCATTCGAGAGATATCAGTTGAACGATCACTTGAAGCCTGCACCTATAATGCAATGGCACCACAATCTTAAATGCATAACAGGAGTGATAGGTTACTCTTGGTAAATACAATTAATTCCAATAGCTGTTCCGTCAATCATACCTGATTACTCAAAACAAAGACTAATAGCACCTTGTCAAGGAGTGCACTGAACAGGGGCTTCGAGATTCACATTTCAACAGACAAAAAAACTTTTCCATACTTTCAGCATAAGAAGTCGTCATCATCATCGTAAGTTATTAAGCCAATGGCTGGTTTTGTTTTCAGCAGTAAATTTACAGCTAATTTCTTCCATTATTCACATTCATTCATCCATTACCATTTGAAGTGACAGTGTGCAAATACGACAATCTGCAGAGATTAAGCAAATCTTGAAAAATTGTAAAGCCTTCTCTTTTGATGTTCTCTCTCCCATTAACTTTGCAGCTTGATTTCGGCGTGTACCGACGGATTCTCGAGTTGTGCCACGAGATGGAACAATGCACCATTTAGAGAGGAGGACATCCGGAAGGAAACGTTTGTATGATTCAATAATTTTAAATGACTCAATGGTCAATGAAAATACATTCGCAAATGTCCCTCGCCGCTTCGAAGTTTTAAGGGTCGTAATTTAAGAGAGTGCACACACACACTCTGAGAACAATTTTTCGATTGCTTGGGCGAAGTGGAACGACACGCATTCCGTCTTTCCCTGCGGAAATGACGGTGGCCTTCAACTTCGTGAGGCCCCGGATTGAAAACTAATTTGGAGTCATGGTAATAATTGTCATCTCCTCCTCCCAGGGGAGCATATTACATGGCCTTGGTCAACCTCGTAATTGAGGCCAAGGAGCCGTGCACATGTGAAAAGCCACTTTGATTGATTGAGGAAATTACTCGTCATCGGGCACAACTGCAACGAGGGACCAAAGGAATGTTTCCACCGGTCACTTGGGGCGAGGCAACGCGGGAACAGCGCAAGTAAAATCATAGATGGAGAACCGTCGAGATGGCTTCCAAACAAGAAGTACCGTTTTTATTCAAAATGCTAGGGGTATGTCTGAACAGGAGTCGCTGCCGCCTCGTAGGAGAAAAGAATCATTCCCCGCTTACGTCCAAGCAGAATTTTTAAATTCTTTTTGAACATCAGTTCAAGAGAAAGATTCCACGAGAATTGATTTATTTGTTAAGCGTCCGCTCAACTCAAATAATCTGAGTCTGGCCGTGGATGCGAAGGATATGAACTTCTTCCAAAGCCCAAGTTTCGAGTTCCGCACCCTTGGTATTTCACCCTTATAATTTAGGTTCACTTGCCTACTTACCCATGGGAAAGCCATTAAGAGCAGGATTACGTGTGCACTTGGAAACTGTACACCGATAAGAGCCTTTAACGGAGTAAAGCCTAACGCCGACACTACGTATGTTTCCTCCACCGTTTCAATAAATTCCTCATTCCTCAACCACGCTCAGTCATCCTTGATGACGAATACGCACAACCTACCTAAATCCTTGCACTTTAGAAATACATCTTGTCTACTATTTGCAATTAGTGAAACACTTAAAGTTCCTAACGACTTTTCCAAGATTTATAAATGCATGAAAAGTGGGCGTCATGGAATAAATACACATTTAAAAAATAAACTTTCCTGGTAAATTTAATTCTCATAAGATCGACATTCAGAATGCTAAAGAATTAAGAGCTTATAAATATAATGAATGTTAAAAATCAAGTATATTTTGTATTTTAAGTAGCATATATCTATATGTTATTCTGGTTTTAAGAAACAGAGAATAACTCCAGCCTAGCCCAAATGTTGGGCGCGTCGATGGTATAACATCACTGTTGAGGCCTTTTCTTGCGGGGATTGAGATGGTGCGGGGGCTAACGTACTATATTATAACGTTGAATATTTTTCAGAGGTATCTCGATCCCTACTTGAGGTGCTTTGTGGAGGGCACTTTGAGTGAGTACGTCAACCGTCGGATGGGACGTTAAACTGCGGACCCCTTGGCGCCTTTCGTAAAGAGTAGACTAATGCCGACGCCGGGTTTCTCTCCACCCTTCATCCTAACCTGTCCATCCCCTATGGCGCAAATGACCTCAGCTGTCGGTCGCCTCCCCTCAAAACTATTACTACCCCTTTTCTTGCCACCAATAACCCATAACTATTTGATATTAGGAGGGCTCTCAATACAGACTACAATACGCCGATTTCACAAGGGACAGGATGCGAGTATGCTTTTGATTGCACCCTTCTTTACCTTTTTATCATATTTACTTGTACTGTAACTATTTATCCCCCTAATGTAGGCGGTTAAAGAAACAAACCCTTTGAATCTTCCTCAACTACAAAAATTCCCTCTAATATCAAACGGATGAAAGTATTGCGAAAAGAGAAATCATGAAAGTAAACACTGCCTGTTTCAATTTTTCCTTGTTCACGTAAAAAAAGTTTTCACGTAAAACAGGGACCAAGGGAGTGCCACCGGCCGTTAACGGGGGTGGGTGGGGGGGATGGAGCTGATAATAGAGAAGGGACGCGCACAACGGAAGTGCCCGCACGCGGTTACTATGCGTCCCCAAAGCGCCCCTGCTCCATTCTCACCTCCCCCCCTCCACTCCCTTTCTCGAGCGCTGCGTTTTGGCACGGGGTCGCTAAGACGACTCCACTTCCGCCCACTCACGTATCCCCCCCTCCCCCAGGGCACACCGCACCCTCCACTGGGCCCCACTCTCGAGGGCGGGGATCGAAGGCTCTTCGCCCTGGGGGAGAGCCCCTGGCCGGAGAAGGGGGCGCGCGCCGGAGAAGGGGGCCCGCGCCGAAGCGATCCCTAAAGAGGGGAGGCTCGGTGGAAAATAAAAGCCATTCAAAAAAATACGCACATACTTCACTTTGAACCGGCAACTACCCTCGATGAATCATCATCCACCTAACCACTTCCCCGCCCCCCCCCCTTTCGCACCGAACGCCAAACGCCGGAGGTATACGATATTGACAAGTAAACAATATTCATTAACAATTAGGTTTCAAGAGAGCAAGACGACCTCCGGTCAAAAACGACAGAAAAGGGCTTTCACTTTAATTATTTTCATGTTTATCCGATCGGGCTGATCTTTTCACTCTTTTTATGCGAAAAGGAATATTTCTGAAGACGAGTTGTGCTCAGGAAATGTGAAACACGCGCATAGGCAAGGGATACTTTCACAGTCCGAAAGAGGACGCCCTTGAATTGCGTATGGCCATTTTAAACTTATTACATTTCTAAGTTAAGTAATTTTTGCTTCGATTACCGATAACTTGAATTACATATACGTACTAATAAATGTATACTACCTTGAAAGGCAACTTTTTTTTTTAGTCTTAAAGAATACCGAGTGGAATGAAAAAAAAAATTTTAAACTCTTTTAACAATTTGATAAATATTCAAATACTTATGAAACGACAAATTCATTCGCGAGTATTTCCACAGTGCCTTCTGTGATGATCGAGGGTGGGTAATTACAATGCTTTCTTCATTAGCAACGGTAGAAGAAATGCAAACCTTACATTAAAGATCTTACCTTGCATTAAACCTTAAAGATTGATCCTTAACCGTTACCCCTAATGAAACTTAATGAAGCCTCCCAAAAGCCTCGAGTGATTAAAGGCCAGCTAGTCTCGATATCGACGGCGGAGACGCATAGCCCCTGCCTTCAAATCCGGGAGTCACGGCTTCGATTCCCGCCTGGAATGGGTTTCCCCTGCTTTGGATTTGGATGTTTATGATTTCCCTTGATTTCTTTCATGTTAAAAATTAGCTTTATTCAAATTTACGTATATGGACCACGGCACGAGAAAAATTTTTGCCAAGTTTTCCGAAAAACCCGCACGACGGTTGCGAGAGGATCGAACTACAAGGATTCTTGCACGCATCACCCAGCGAAAAATTGTAATTTTTTCCTAGGGGGGCGATCAGAGTGTTGATGGTCTGCAAGGTTTTTCCCCTCGTCCCGCGGCGCCGTAATCGGTTTGCAACTGGTTTCACCATCACAAAAAGTAATCTTTCACCGAGACACACTCGCGTCTCGGAATTTTCAAATGCAGTGCTTGAATCGCCCTCAAAGCAACGCCACTCGGCTCCGAAAAACACTCCTGAGCGCACATTACGAGTATAGAGAGGATAGCGCTCGAAATATATCGCACGGACTGGATGGCATACAAAATGATTCATTATATTCTTCAAAGCCCTAATGAGTCCGGAGGTACGTAAAGCTTATTTTGTTCCGCATACGTTCGGCCATATACTAGCCGAATGCGGTAGAAAGATTAGTGAGAAGCCTAACTAGCAAACCCGTTTTAATCCCGGTCCAGGCACTCGGAGTATTGCATTCGTCCATGAATAATATACGCTTGATGGCGCGATATGAGTCCCTCGAGCAACTATACACATTCACCCAATCACTTCACTTCGGAATATTTCACGCCCTCGATTGTAGAAAGAAGGAACACTGCAATCCACCTTTTCCAAACATTTTATCTGGATTGCACTCTAATACATTAAAATCACTATTCCAGTGGAAAAATTAAATGCAGCCATTCGATCCACAGCATATCACTTCCACCAGCGCATACCCGAACGCAATCAACCCGTCCAGTTGGAAGATAATACCACAGGCTCTTAATGCAGGCGTAGGAACGCACCAAAAGCCGAATTCGGTGGGAATTGGAACGCATTGAATATTCGCTACGGAGGAGACACTTGTCCATTGACCGCTCGCCTCCCTAAGGATACATAACTGTGATAATTTTTACGCAAGGTAAGGAACACACAATTATTCTAAATCACTGATTCTAACAAGTCTGTTCATCCATATTGAAAAACGGTCATGTTTTCAAAACGACTGTGATAATTGCGCATTTCAAAATTCGATTATGCATGAGCGCATTTGATGCTCCTAAAAAAATATCGCTGCACTTTTAATGTCCCATTCGAAGCGCTGACCAACCCTCTCCCGTAGCTGGAGCGCTCCATTTGACCTCGTTAGGGACCTGGGGGCTGAGAGGTTGTTTCCAAAAAGCTAGGAAAAGGTATTGTTGGGTGCCTCTCGCCTCTCCCAATCCTCAACACGTTCCGTCGATCTCAACTATGGACATTAAGACAAGCGCCCTCACACCAACAAGCACTACAGGCCACTGCATGACCTCTCAGGAATGAATTCACACTATTTATTTTGGAAAAATGAAAATAAACCGCCTTCAAATGTATGCACAGTGTTAGAAGTGTGCCTGTGCACACCGAAGTATTTCAGAACGACACATACGTTTTGTTTCATTACCCTATTTATCTAGTTCAAGTGGAAGTAATAGGCTTCAACGCACACTGTATTTCATATTAATACTTTAGATATTGAAAGTATAATTTAGGTGAGATGGCGTCTACTGTAATAAATTATAAGTAACAGAAAAAACGTGAACAACGTATTATTTCGTCAACTATTTCGCTGGTAGAAAGGTATTAATTCGCTGATATTCCGATTTCCATGCGGGATCCGAGATATTTTTCCATTTCTATCAAGTGTTCACCTTATCTTGGTCTAAAAAATTCAAGCATCAGTGTGGATCCTGAAGGGGTGCATTAAGGACGCCGGCCAAGGGCAAAATCGTAGGCCGGTCTGCAGAAACAGGACAAGATCGGTGAGTGAAAATGTTTTGAAACGAACACAGTCCTTAATCATAAGTTGCACTCGGAAAGGAAGCAAATGAATCATTTTAGACGGCACAGAACGGCAAAAAGAGAGAGAGATTTCATCAAAACGAAAATTTTGCCCACGGAGGCGTTAAAGTGGTGAAAAATTCCATTTAATGTTAACTCCTTCTCTCCAAGTGGTCATCAAACGGCCACTCCTCATAGGCCACCCACTGAATCGCATTTAAGGAAAGAACTTACAGGTATATCTTTTCATAAGATTGCTTTCATGATGGTTTCCACTGGTGATGAACAAAAAAATGATTCCAACGAACAGGCAGTGAGACATTTGACCGATTCTGGCCAAGGCAGGAGTTGTGGCAGCGTGGAATAATTAAACGAATTGATAAAGCATGTCTCTCACACCGCATCGAGGTACAGCAAAGCAACCTTCACTCTGTAGCCGTGCGAATGGCACCAGGCACCTAGGGAGTAACCTTCGCGGAAATTCGTGAATCTACTCGGCCGCAGGGGGAGGGGGGGTCGAGCGAGGAACCGGGGGGCGGAGAGACAAAGGGTGGGTGGGGGGAGTGAGGGGCGATGAAATCACGGGCCTCGCCGTGCCTCCCGGAGAAGGCCTTGAAGGAAACGATTCAAACGATAAAAATTCGTTTTTTTAAAGGAAGAATTACTTCAATGGAAGTTGGTACATAGCCTCCCTCGAGAGTACACGCACGGAGTTCGCACCGTTGCGAAAGTCAATCACTAGATGTGCGCACAAACTGGCCATACCTTCAAAAGTGTTACATCGCTCTAATCCTTTACACATATATGTTGAAATTTGACCTTTATACATTTGTTGAAAAAACTTCCTACAACAGCAATATAACTATAGAATAGTGCAAATATATTACGAGCTACAAGGTCTAAAGAAAAAACGATTGATGAACACGGAATGCAATAAATAGTTCGTCCAAAAATGGAATTCGGTTTCAATACATCATTTAGTCAGGCAACATACGAGGCGACATATCTAGACAGAGGTAAAACAATAATTTGGGAGTACTATTCCTACATTCCAACGAAAATGGACGCAGAAAGTCGTGAAAGCAGACCCGGCTTGCAGGGAAAAAACCGTTTTCCTCTTGACAATGCACCTGCCCATTAAAGTGTCTTGGCGATGGGAAAATTGAGGGATTTGCACAGTTATGAAGAGCTCCAACAACCACCATCCTATTCCCCGGAATTGGCTCCCACGGACTCTTCGAAAAACCAAAACGTTTCCTCGCCGATCAACGCTTTTCGTCCAAACAAGAAGCGGTTGCGGCTGTAGACGAGAACTTCGCAGCACATCCGGAAGAACACGAAATAGACGGGAAAATGGCACTGGAACACCGCTGGATGATATGCATAAAAATTAACGGCGATTATTTTGAAAAAAATAAAACTTTATTGAAAGCATAAATTGTCATTTTCATCGTCAATCCGAGGAACTTTTCAGATCAACCACGTAAGATGGAAAACAACATCCCGATTTACTAGTGAATATTTTCATTTGAAAAATATTAACTCAAGACAATTCACTTCAAATGAATAAATTATCTTTAATTGCCCATAAAAACCAACTATTAAGAAAACAACTCCGTACTTTTGGGCGTTTTTCATAACTCCTAAAGGCAATACTGTCCTTCAGTTGCTCGATAGGGGCGACGGCGATACCCGAAATAATTACCCCGGTGGCAAAGTACATAAGACGTGGCGCTCGGCGGACCCATGCAAATAGGGATTGCATCGCAGGAAGCGTTCCGCGGCCGTGGTTCCCAAAAAGAATGCGCACGAGGCAATTGGGCCGTGATTACACAGGGAGCCCACTCCGCACGCGGCCGTGAAAATATAACCGAGTGGCGAACAAAAGCGTGTGCTGTTTACCGACGGAGAGAAGTGATGTTCGGCGGGAGGGGTTGGAGGATTCCCCGGAGAAAGAGAAAAGGGTTGCGGGGGGTGAGAGAGAAAGAAACCCCAAAGGGAGGGAGCGCGAGTGAGAAAGAGAGAGGGCAAATGGTTTGAAACGGAGAGGCAGGGGTGGCTGGGGCGCTACGAGATTGAGAGGGCGGTGGAGGGGAGGTGTTAGGATTGCGAAATGCGAGGGAAAAAAAATGAGGAAAAAGATACAACTTTGGAGGGCCGGAGTAAGGAGAGAGCGCGATGAACGGGCGGGGGGAGGGGGAGGGAGAGAGGGGGGTGGGAAGAGAGGGAAATGGAGTATCCGCGCGCCAAATCGGTATCCATGGAAACAGGATCGATCCCAGACGACGACAACGAACGGCACGGTCGTCTGGACGTGGGTGTCCCGACCTCCTCCCCCTCTCACGACCCCTTCCCCCACACCCCCCAATCTCCCCCACAGCCACCCCCGAGAGAACGCAGCCGGGAGGGCCCTCGACGGCGGCCGGCGTGTGCGTCTAAGAAAGAGGCGACCCGTCGAGTCCCCCACGCCGATGCCCCGGCGGATCCGCGCCCGATCGCCGCCCCTTGGGAGGGCCGGCCAGGAAGGCAACCGCGACCCCGAAACGGAAATCGGGCGCCGGACGATTCGTGATTACTCCTCCATTCCACGTCGAAGACAAGGGCACCTCAGCGGTGCAAATAGCGACCTTCTCCTGCCCCTTAACTTCCCGATTACCAATGATGGCTGTTCTTTGGTCCACGAGGCTTCTATGATTAGACTCTCGACAAAATGGACTCTCTTTCGTTTTCTCTCTATCGCTTCATTTCTCAGGAACCACGGTATACATGGTCGAATAGAGCGATAACTCTGGAGAAAATTCTCAACGAACGTTGTGGAAGTCATGTAATAGAAGAATTTGCGCACTCGCTGGCGGAAATGGCTGGGTAGAGAGAGCAAGAATCAGAGGGACGAAGTCTCACCAAATAGATCGCATGCACGTCCAAGGGTAATCTTCATTAGAATTTTACCCATACAAGAAACACAGAAAATTTACTTTCCGTCGATAATTAGAGCCGAAGATCATTTTCGTTAAGGGGCATGACAATTTTTGAGGTAAAATTAGAAAACTATAAAATCGCTATAAGATACAAAGGAAATCCATACTCTAACACTTTTGGACGGTGATCTGCTACGGTCTCAATTAAATTCTAATCGAGGAAAACTTTCATTCGACTGTATTTACGCAACGATTGGTGTTCAAGGTTTTTACGGACAAAGGAGTTCATACGGTTCAATTTCGAAACAGGATATGTACCTTTTGACGCACAAAAGAATAATTTTATCTGTACATGCAGCATCCGTGGAAGACATACTTTACGATGTTTCGTTATATAAAAAAATATCACTCAATTATTTTATCCCTCTTAAACAACAATAGTTTTCCTCATTACATTCAACAAACAAATTTAGATACAGCTAACACGTTGCGTATACGCTGACAACTCAGGGAATTTTCTATTTTAAGAGTACATTTTAACAGTACGCAGCAGAGTGAGCAAAGCGAAATAGCCAGTCTGCCCACTACCACATCAGGGTGCGTACTGGAAGTAGGGACACCATGATGATGGATCTAGCCCTAACCACCGCCACGCTAGGCCGAAACGTAAGTTAACCTATCTAGAGAGCCCTCGAAGTAGTCATTGTTATAAGGAATTCTCCCTGCCCAAGAGAAGAAGCACTACTTAAAGGCTAATCTGAAGTTTGAATGAAGACCACGACACCATGTTGGGCACGCAGAGGTACGATAAATTACTGAATGGGCTTTTTTTTTGGTTTTAGCGCGAGACCAAAACAATGAGGTTCCGTTATTACAAATTAAAAATCATGGGTAAGAAGCGCTCTCCTGGAAAAGCAGATATGCTTGCATTCATAAATATGGATTTGATATAAGAAAACGATCAGAGACAAGATATAAAGAGAAGCTGCGCACCCATTGTTCCAATCCTGGCCAAAGGGTTATAAAATTTTAAATGGTTGACTTCCACGAAATAAAACATTCTGTTCAACTAAACTACGTACAATGGGAGAGATGAATGGCTAGAAATCACGAAGATTGAGAAAAAAAATTGAAATGAGTGACCAGTATTCAATTTTTGTTCACGACTATTAAAATGAAAGGTTGGATATTTTCAAATACTCGCTCGTTACCTTCCGATCCTTGAATTTGAGAATAAAAATTAATAGCTTCTTTCTCCAGAGGTCTTGTCTAAATAAGACAATTGGAATGCAACCACTAACGTCAAATAGTACATAGCGATCCACCACAGTAATCCGTGTCCGAGGTCCAAGGTCCGTGAGGGTCACCTAATACTGTACCAAATGGTGTGTGAAATTCACACGTCAGGGTAGGGAGTTCAATTCCTTTTCCTACGCCGCCTGTGGCATCCCATGAAGACCTAGTGCCCAACAAATCACACAGCTTGGGTGCAGCTGAGGGTGCCCAGAGGCGTCCCTACGAGTCGAACCCGGGATCTCAAGTCGGTGGGCAAGAGCTATACCCGCTTAACTGCCAGGCGGTTACATATGAGGAGAGGGTTCACAAAAAGATACGGCTGAAATACTGACAGGAAGAGAAAGCGTATTCAGGGCATCCTGATGCTGCGAGGAAGAAACAGGAGGTAAGATTTACAGAATACGGCCACAGATGATTTACGAGAAGCAAGAGATAAAGATGATTATGCAAAAAAATTATTAAGAGGCTCTCAATGCAACAATTTCAAAGTGTAAAAATCATTTGCCATGACCGGGATTAGCGGATGACTCCGTTAAAAGTCACTGTTGCGCCTTCTCCAACAGTTTCTCGGAATTATCAAGAGACTGTCAGGAATATTTGTAGACAACAAATTACCAGATTTAAAATTTAGCGAAAACAAAATGTTAAATGAAACAAAATAATTTATTTCTCTTTGTCTTGGAACCCTCGAACACTTACTGAAACTATGTTTTTTTAAACGTAATTTCAATTTTATAACAGGAGGGTAATGTGAAGTAACAGAAGATGCGATTAGAAAATCCCCCCCCCAATTTACGAGTGTGCGCTTACGTTAACAGCAGAAGTCGAAATTTGAAAATCTTTCAACATGACGGCGCACGTGTCCGTGGGTGTATTCATCACGAAGACGGTGGCAAAGGAAACGGATGAAAAAAAGAGATATAACGTCAGCGAAAAATACCTCGGTCTGCACGAGCCAAACAAAATATTTGCGGAAGACACATTCGAATGGGGTTTCGAAATTGAAGCGATGGCCTGTTCGCGCTGTTCAAACATTGAGCGCACGACGAGAAACGACCCGTCCACCGGATCAGATCAAGGCTACGTGACGTGATCGTAAAGGAATATAAGAATGAGCGCCTTTATTCAATATGAACACATATAAGGTAAGGGTTATCAACTTCCGCCGACCCGTTCACAAATATTTGTTTGAATCGATTTCACAGGAACAGAATCGATAGGAATTCTAAATCCACACGCGCTTGACTCCATTTTTTTATATACATACCGCGATGGTCCATCGGTACGACTTAAATACAAAGTATGGATAAGCACATTGGCGTCTTTAAATACTTCCAAACCATTGGCACCCTTCAAACCACCAACCAGGTAAATTCTCGCCTGCAGTCAAAATTGTCGAATGTTACGCGGTCTAAGCTTGAGCTTTCTAACTCAATGTCGTCTGAAGTTGCATAATCCTAGTTGCTGATGGGGATACGAATGCTCGCCCACATCGATGTCCCCCCACCCTTACGGCGACGCGCAACAATGGTATACGACATTTACTAGGGAGACGAAATAATACTCTTCGCGAGTATTACTATACTCCAAATTAACAATGGAATAACAGTTGTTGGAACAAGTTTGGAGTCGTAAGATCTATCACAACATCGATCCATTAATTCAACATATCTTTTCCGCCATTTGAATCACTTCAATTCAACGCTAACTGGAGTGGTTGTTTTAACCTGCCGAAGACCAATTACAGATGGCCAAATTACAACTATACGTGATGGGCCATCTAATATTTTGAAGGGTCATATCAACCAGAGTGAAGTGGAGAGCTTCAGTCAGAGGAGGTTGTGACAGTACTGAGTACCCCACACCTGTTTCCATGATTTTACGTAGTGGGAAATTTTAAATTTGTTTCATTAAATATTCTACAACATTTGCCAAAAACAACAAGGGCAAATAAAAACTGTTACATCATAGACGTAAAAGAAACGAGTTGAACCATACCATTTTGAATTTAAGGAAAGTCAGAAGCGAACCCTTTTAAGTTCATTATGGTTCCCAATGAGAAAAGGAACGGTGCATTCATCCCATTAAGTGGTAAGATGTATTTAGGCAGGTGCACTTTCCTAATGAATTCAAGTTGACTACCATGACACCAGGACACAGGATGGGTCGGCAGTTCTACCTGTCAAGAGATTTATTACATAATTGGTCTTGAAATTACAAAGCTCTGCTACATTACTCATCAACTAAATCACTTTTGTTGTTTTATTCATAATTATTGATGCCTGCCTATGTACATAATTGTGGGCTTTGTTATTACGTGGGTTCACATCAATCGACTTGTGAATCGAGGGTTCCGGGTTCAAATTTGCGTGCTTTCTCCGAACGCTCCTGACATATGGCGTTGGTGACTCACACAGACTCTCGGTCGAGGTTTGCACTAAATAGAAAAAATACTTATACGAGGGATATCGTTTATTTAATGACTACGAAATAACCGAGATAAATGAATTTATTAACTTCTGCATAGTAATTGATTCTTTATACACATAATCTTGTGTGTTAGAGATGTTTAAGTTGATTTGTTTCATTTCAGGAGGCCGTAGATTGAAGTAACTAGCAGTGTAGAGCCTCGTAGTGTGATTAAGTTACTTCATTTGAAAGGTTACAGTGCCCGTCAAAGCAACGATGGAATGATGCACATTCATGGAAATAACATCCTGACATACGACACACACTTGTACGATGGAAAAGGAATTTTCAAACCGAACACACGTCCCTCACAGACGATTCAAGAAGTGGTAGACCATCACTCACGGACGACGCTGCCACAGTGAAGAAGGAAGGGGAGGAGGACTTTATCCCAAGGAAGAGACCGAAGAGGAAACATTCAAATGATCATGAATGAGATGGATCTTAGTTACGGCAGGGTGTGGAAAAATTATTCAAGAAGAATGGCACGCGTCAACGGTGTCTGCACGCTGGGGTCCACGGCTCCTATTGAGACGCCTGGGCGCGACCGGCAATCACGACGACGGCGCAACCGAATCCCAAAGCGACTTTCCCTTACCCCCCCACAACTCAAACAACCATTCCGGGGACGGAGATTTGAAAACACAAATTATTACATTCAAGAGGTGGAATAATGGTTTCGATGCAATGTGCTGAGTTGCACAATGGCCGCCTTCGAATGGTCAAGGAACGCCGGGAGAAATAATCAACTCTGGATGGTGACTACGTAGAGAAGTTTTAAGAATAAAAAATTATTTATTTTATTTATGCATACCCTGCAAGCCACCGATAGGGCGTGCGGCAAACAAAATTTAAGTTTCCTTCTCAACTATATTTTAGCATTAATGAAAATTTTACGAGACCCCCGTCGGAAATGAAAGACTAGCTTTCCGTAAGATGTAGAATTTTACTTACAACTTGTTCAACAACAATGTGGCATCCTCGGGTGTAGCAAATTTACATATACTACAGAAAGTTTCCGCCTCAAGTTATAGGTACCTGATCTGTGAGCGATGCTTTGGGCTCAAGAACTTTCCCGATATCTACTCGAGGTGCTTTGTGGAGAGCATTTTGAGTGAGTACAACGTCCGTCGGATGGGACGTTAAACTGCGGACCCCTTGGCGCCTTTCGTTAAGAGTAGACTAACGCTGACGCCGGGTTTCTCTCCACCCTTCATCCCTCTCCTGTCCATCCCTAATGGCGCGAATGGCCTAAGCTGTCGGTCGCCTTCTCTTAATAACTACTACTACATACAATAACTTTCGGGGAAACCGCAGAAGGCAAAAAGAAAGGCTCGGCTTCCTCTTCCACAAACCTGTGAATTTCATAAACCTATATGTGCCGTAGAACGTGTGATAATGCTAGGTGAGCTCTAGCATAAGATTATCAACTATCTCTCCCTTCTAAGATTATGGACTGAATGGTTTCACATCAGTTGATTAATTTACTGAGCGGATGGTGGGTGCATCCAGCTCTCCCAATAAAATCGTATCCTACGGGTCAAACACATTTCGTTGTAGCAGCAAATTATTTCCTTCAAAAAAGATTACGCTTCATTACGCAAAAGGAATAAATTGTCCACAATCAAGAGATTACGGAAGAGAATATAAGTTGCCGATTCCGCCGGATTCTAACAAACGATATTCAAGTAGTATTTCATAACCAATTACGTTAACCAGACACAGAGCTGTTCATTCTACACGACAGTTGACGTCTCAAACATTTTTAATTGAGGGAAATACTTGAAAATGAGACGTAATATTTTTGTTATCTTTGTTCAATTATACCTTTGCGATCCTCCCGCTGCGGAAACAGCGAACTCGATCCACGAGAAATTCGCGTTTCCTCTCGCGGGAGAGACACTCGAATCGTTCGAATGTACGTTCAATCGTGGGGGCGATCCCACGGCGAAGCGCCTCCCTTTCCGGCGTCCGCGCAAATGGCAAAGGGGAGGGGAGGGCGAGAGCGGAGAGGGTGGCTGCTGCCACTTTTATTCCCGGCATCAGAGCCAGAGCAATTTTGCGGCGCCCAAGCGAGCAAAAACCCTTTTTATTCCCGATCCGCCCATTGCAGCAGCGCTAAAGCCTCTCCACGCCCCCGGTCTCCGAAAATGCCACCATTTCTGGCGTCACACCCCAGTGAAGTGCACCCGGATGACAAGGAGACGATGCTCCTCCTCTCCCCAACGGACCAAAATGTCTCAATTTACGCGCCAGAAAAAAACACAATGAAGAGGACGGGAGAAAAATGAGCCCCGAAGTGGGGGGAAATGATTTTTCCGGCGTGATGAAATGGGTGACTGAGGAACAAAAGAAAAGACATTCGAAGGCGACGTGGCGCAACAGCGGAAAATAAAAGCAATTAGTATCGATTGAACTACGTGTTGGAATGCTAAATACTAGCGTATAAATATAATCATGAAAAACTCATCAGACAGAAAAATTGCCCCACAGATCACTCCAAGGACGCTTCCTGAAGTAGTCATGGGAAGGTTACACACGAGATTGTGCTCAAAGGTAGGGATGCTTCACGATGTCATCATTAGATAAGGAGAAGACTCTACGCTCATGTGTCTCAACTTATCTCACAATATTCTCATTAATAAGTCACCTAATCCCTCCGCTTAGCACCCTTATGGTCAGTTTACTATAATAAAGCATCACTAGCTCATATGAACGGACCAGTAGCATCCAATTTCATACCCTTAAGAGGCAAATTAGCACTAACCCAAAAATTAATTAAATTAGGGCCCATTGAGCTCTACTGAAACACGGAAAAGCACCAACAAATGATTTGCTACATAAATAACGCTTTACTAATACGGAGCGTAATATCTCCAAAAATATTGAAAGTACAATGGACATTCGAAATATAAACACGTATCACTGGCAAAACATGGGAAATGTACCTTGGGGCACACTATGGACAAATGACAGGTTAGACCAAAGAGAAGTGGAGGAGATTTGAAACAAGTAATTCATGTGAAATGCAAGAAAATGTTATGCTTCCTAGGGCATTATTTCTCATCTAGTTAACCTCACATTTTATATCTGGGCCCGCATTCTTAAGGTGCGCGTGCAATTGAGAGACGCAAAAACGAAAGTGAAGGGAACGGATGGGTATACAGGAAACATTGGAGTGGTGGAACTGTAGCGACGGCGGTGCAGTTAGAATAAGGCAACAAACGGCAAAGAGCAAAGGGGCGGCCCGCGCAGCGTATGAGCAGGAAATCCCGAGCAGCACCCCGAGGTGCAGATGAGGACAGATGGATGAAAGACTCCGAAATAACCAAGGAAGGAGTTATCGAGGACATTTTTCCAGTTGAAACAGCTAGTCGTGAGCAGTAACTGAAGGAAAAGGGAGTTGATGAATTACGAAACACGCCGAAAATAAGCTAAGCAGGTAACGTAAAACGAAAAAGGTTAGATCTGGAAATAACCTAAGTAGTGCCTCGGCAGACAAGAAAGTCAAAGATTACAGGCAAACGACCCAAGAGTAAGGTTATACGATGATGACTATGAGGAATAAAAGAATGATTTACGGCGGGAGTACAATTAAGCGTTCCCAGAATACCACTTCGTCGCATACTTAGTTTTTGGCTTGAAATAACTGTTCATAGTGCTTCACGAGTGACCAGCTATTGACATCAATGTTAATCACAGATAATAACATCAAAGTATATATACTTATTCTATATATTACCTTAAAGCATTTGTCACTCGTCTTTGATCATTCTTATCCCATAGCCCTCTTTTACGCAAATAATTTTCCCAGAGGAAAGAATTGGCGAACAAACCTTGCAGTGAAAATTATAACTTTTCCATTATATCCCAATTTGGTAATTCTTGTATTCGATGGTTTTGAGGCGACGCATGAGCGATCCATACACCTGATGATGTCGCCTTTGCGTCGAAACCGGTATTTGCATAATAATTATTTTCTTGGAAACAATACCAAGTTTATTTATTCAACGGTGGGCAATTCTAAATTAAAATTCATTCTAGACGGATGACGAAAATTCAACCCAGGCGTATTCTTATTCCAACCATCGTTGCACTTTAAAATAATTTTAGATTTGGACTTGACCGTCAAAACCTTAGCTCAGAATATTATGAAATTAAAGTGAAATCACAAAGCTATCATTTGATTGCAAAAACAAGTCCAAATATTTCCTCATTTGCGTCACCATACGCTATGCTGTAATCAAAACTATGAATGAACAGATAGCAATCAATATTACTTATTGTAATCATTAAACACGGTCATTAAAAGCAACATAGTCATTCCGCGCGCCCGCAAAGCTCACCGAGTTGCAGTGCTCACCGCTGCAATGGCTGGAACTGACACGCAGTCACGCTCGCCTGGATTCCAGTCCGTCGCCAGCGCTAACAACCTTTTCGTACCCTCCAACATTCTCAGACGCGTGGGATACATATACATACATATATATATATATATATATATATATATATATATATATATATATATATATATATACGAGGGTCATCCGGAAAGTAGTACCCGTTCGTGCCGCATGAAGTGCTGACGACGCGAGTAGCCGCTGGACGAGGTCAGATAGCTTCAGTGGCTTGTCTGCCTTCTCTGAGCCAAGTTGCGTGACGCTAGCATTGCCTGTGTTGTTTCTGTGATTGTTTACAATGTTTAAAAAAATTGAGAACGCCGCCAGTTGTGAAGTGAGGGCAGTGATTAAATTCCTCAATGCAAGAAACGTTCGCCCATGTGATATTCATCGCCAATTAAAGGAGGTGTATGGAGACAATGTAATGGACGAGTCGTCTGTTCGGCGGTGGTGTCGCAACTTCAACATGGGGAGGGGGAACACACACGACGATGAGCGTTCGGGGAGACCGTCTGTCATTACAGACCAACTGGTGAGCTCAGTTGACGAATTCGTGAGGAACGATCGGCGCGTCACAATTGATGACATCTGTGAGCATTTTCCCAATGTTTCTCGAACAATTGTTCATGAAATTGTTAAACACCATCTGCATTATGCAAAAATTTGTGCAAGATGGGTCCCTCGCGTATCTCAATGAGCTGGCGGCGAAGGACTATGCAGCAGGAATACAGAAACTTGTCACACGTTATGACAAATGCCTTAATTTGCTTGGAGATTATGTTGAGAAGTAGTTTAAAGTATCCTCTTTCAAATAAAATTTTTTATGTTTGTTAATATTTACTTTTGTGTCTTTATTTCACGAACGGGTACTACTTTCCGGATGACCCTCGTATATATATATATATATATATATATATATATATATATATATATATACATACATATATATATATATATATATATATACACACACACACATATACACACACACATGAGTACATGAATATGAGGGACACATGGTTCAGGAGTGGGGGAGGATAATCCCAGAAGCTAACCTCATTCATCTCCTCGCTCCTTCGCGAGATCGCCACGGATAGCCCAAACAAGACCCTCGCCGAGAGACGCGATTCGCCAAATATATAGCCATTGTTTGCCACACAGACCAGAAAAAATACGTGAGAAAAGTCAAATAAGTTCCATGAGCATTGAAATAAATAAAAATACAAATGAACTGATTACGGTTCAGACACGCAAGGCAGCAGGCCGCGGACGCCGAACAATTCGGAATTCCTGATGAGGGAAATGCCGGCTATTCTTCGCGAAAAAAATCACTCAAATTTTCCGAGAGAGAAGAACAACACGTGAAGCCAGAAAGGGCCTCGAAAAGAATGAAAAATGAGGCCCAAAGAAGCCGTAAACATTTCTGCTCTAAGGGAAACCCAAATGTAAAATCGTTTCTGTTTGTTAACGTGGGAGGCGCGGGGAGGCCGCGTAATTTCTATCAGTTAATCACCAGTCGATGATCATTATGGCAACTCGCACTCACCACACTAGCCTTTCTTGCAAAACATTAAGAGAGAACTGTCTTATGTTAAGATCAACAGATGATCAAGATATGAAAATTCCACATTGCATGCCGTTGATATGTCGTTTTTAACAACAGACTCTACATACGTTTTGTTTTGCAGAACTGCAATTACTACTTTAAAGCATCGGGTATGGGCTCTGAATATCCAATGGTAGGTTAGCACCAACGCGTCCACAGCGTCTTGAAGAAATAGCTCCTCTTCCGGGCATGGCTGCGTTGATCAGCTTTGGGTGGCAGTCCACATTGCATGCCGTTGATATGTCGTTTTTAACAACAGGCTCTACATATGTATTGTTTTCCTGAACTGCAATTACTACTTTAAAACATTGGGTACGGGCTCTAAATATCCAATGATAGGTTAGCACCAACGCGTCCACAGCGTCTTGAAGAAATAGCTCCTCTTCCGGGCACGGCTGCGTTGATCAGCTTTGGGTGGCAGTGTTTCCCTTCCGTTAAAAAGAAGACATTTGAGGTCGGACTGACCTGAGGTGTAGTCACCAAAAGTTGACCAACGCAAACGCACTCAGAATTAAAGCTGTCAACACTTAAGGGTTGAATACTCAGCGAAGATAAACTAATGACGATAATTACTGGATAAAATATATGGATGATTTGAAAATGTATTCAATGAGCTTTGAACTAAGTTCCTCTATCCTACTGCCCTCGGTAAGGAGAACTACATCGGAAGAATTGCAGAGCTCTCCCGATTCTTCAAACCTTACGAACTTGACGAGGCCGACAAGACACCTCGGATGACGCAAGGCCGGGACGACCTTCAACCACCTGTGTAGACGACAACATTGATCGTGTGCGGTTCCTTGTCCTTACCGATCGTCGAAAAATTGTCCTAATGATGGCTGATGAACTGTATTTTGGAAAATCAACAGTGCACGCTATTCTAACCGAACATTTGGGTTTAAAAAAATGTGCAAAAATCGTGCCAACAGTATTGATTGTTCCCAGTTTCTGGCAAAAAAATTCAATCATCATCCTTGATCCCTTATTCGCCAGATCTTGCCCCCTTCAACTTTTTCATATTCCCAAAATGGAAAAATGTGATGAGGGGAGCTCATTGGGAGGTTTTGGACACAGTAAAGCAAGAAACAACGAGCAAACTAAAAATTCTAACAGCCGAGGACTTCCAAGGGTGCTTTGAATAGTGGAAAAGAAGCATCGAATGGAGATTACTTTGAAGGGGACAACATAAATATAGCCTAAATTTTGCAAAATTAAGGGTTTATGGCCTCAGTTCGCGTATTTCTTGGACAGACTTCGTACAATCCGAACATTGCGGCTTATATTCCCGCATTCTAGTTCGAAAGAAATCATGTGTGAGCCTAACAAGGAAGATTTCATGTTTGGAGGGCGCGCACGTGAGCAAGTGCTTATGTATCAATGTTTTTTTTTATTCTAGTAATCAGTCTCTACGAATAATTATTAGAGAATGTCAATGTAAAATGATTGCCTGCTACAAATAAAAATGGGCACCGATATCCGAGGAGGCGAGGCCTTCCATTCGGTCAACATACACGTCCGATGTCAAATCGCACCCCGAGGAAGCGTGACGATAAACCCCACTGATGTTTACCACATCTAATCGGAAAGCAAAATCGGTCGCCGAACCTACTTTTCCGACTGATTTTGGTAATCGTCGGCAGTGGAAATGCCGCCGACAAGATAGACCATTTTGTCGCCGATCGCGCAGAAAAGGCGATCCCAATTGCCGTTCTATACAGCCGTACCTTCTTATCGACTTATCTAAACGGATATCCGGGGACGAAGAGGACTGAAAGAGAGACACTTGGAACCTGCACCGACACCAAACCTACAAGTATGTGCGCCTGACTATAACAAAGCGCTATTACAACATTCAATAGCCGAAAATAAACAAGTTTAATGATTTAATGTTTTATTTAAAATTATCCAAAAAAATTTACAACTATCGTAAGATACTTATTCGAGACGTGCACTTTCCTTCTATTTCGACTTGCATACTTTCTGGAACTCGACTATTATTGATGCCTCCATAATCAACTGAAATCAATCCTTGACTCGGTTAAATATATTCGCCTTTTCATTCGACCTCCGCACGGCCTCCATGCCCTCATTTTCCAGTTGCCATGCCTGACATGCATTGCAGAGAGGGTCTTCCTTCGAACATCATCCCCTCAACTTCGCTTTAACTACTGGTATGCTGTGCTTAAACAAAAAATATTAATTGTCCCTCCGTGAATTTGGTGAATTTGGATAACGACAACGTTACCTTCAACTAAATTCATTCCTATCTCGATGAAAAGGTTAAAAATGACGGATTTACGAGTATAGTGCCTTGTCATCGACTTACTCCGATCTTTATTCATTTTTTCTGATAGTATATAGATATCTCGTACGAAGTATGCATAATTATTTAACTGTGTAGCGACTGAAATATTCTCATTTCAGTATGAGCACGATGGCAAACGTATTGCGTCGCCTCTTGACACTGCCTAGAAGATTCGCTCGCGGCTGACATCTACTAAGTGTTCTCCGTTTCGCCTCGACCATAACGATGGATCTGTTCCAGACTTACCAAATGCTCTAATTAAGACTTACAAAAAGGTTATGAATATCTTTTACCTTATTTTATATCAATATTAACGGCGACTGATAAACACAACTGGAGGGTCTAATCTAATTCAGCCAATCGCCGGTTAGCGAGCGTGCGGTCAAAGAGGCATCGCCTGTTACAAATCTTCTCTTTGTAGTCGATTTCGTGGATATCGAAGAATATCTCTCCATGATGAGGACGAAGCTTGATTAATTGAGTCAGAGTAACCCGTTGTATATCGTGATATCGAATAATACTTTTCCCCTCTTCGAAGATCTTTTAAAATTATAGAGGCTGTTTATAATTACGAGGAATGGTCATACAACAACCGGCCTCCACAGGTGACCATGTGTATTCCTATTCATCGCGGATCGATTTGAACTGTCAGCCCGCAGGAAATCATTGAAGAATCAAAAACAGTAGGGGTCATATTCGCGTCAAAATTAGGCTTGTGCGTATTCACCCCCTGCCACACACCCTAGAGGTGGCTTTGCAAGGGTACTACAATATCTACAGCCGGGTCACAATGTTCCCTCACGCATTCACGGTGATGACGAACCCGAACACCTTATTGACAGTTTCTCTTCCCCCTACACTTGCTTTCGGCGCCACTAGAGCGAATCCATGCATAATTTGCGAACACGGTCGGCTCAAACTTGATGAAACTGCAATACTTTGGCTTGATGTATTTACTTGTAAATGAACTACGTCTCATTATGGATTCATGGATTCCCGCGGCGTGAGTACACCTTGCGGCTAGTGCCAGCCAGAGGGCATGGGAAATGATGCCCTCTGGGCACTCCCAGTACCAACCATTTCGGGCGATTTTTCGGATGCCAGTTGTTCCTAAGAATCCGCTGGTGCACGGGGGGAAGATCAAAACTGATTCTCGAATGTGCGAACCTCAATAAATCGTGTGGCTTGGCAGGAGATGAGCGCCATCTTCGCCGGCAAAACCAAACTACGGGTTAATTACTGCAGTTGGTGTTATTTCCTTATTTGCACTTCCAAATGCCGAGGGAACGCTCGTGGGAGGGCAGGATGCCGAAATGACTTGGGAACACCGGATACCACGACTGCGGCCGCGAATAGGGCCCACGGAACTCCCGACCCCCTCCCGCTTGCAAGGGACTATGATGCAATACTACTCCAAATCCCGCACCACGCACCCTACAGCGGGAAAGCTCTCGTTTGAACCCGCACGGTCCGAATGCGATTACGCGCGAAAACAAAGGCGCGCACGTCGCCGACTTCTCTCGCATTCACCGCCGACCTCCTCGCCCTCCGGGGAGGGCGGGGAGCCGTCTGGCGATCGTGGGAAGGGCATGGACTCGAATTCTCCACCCCCTTTCCTCCCTTCCGTTCCCCTACCACCATCGGGTGCAGCTCGGAGCACTCGTTTTTATTCCACCCGCCCAGGGGTGGCGAGGAACCAGAGCCAAATCTGGACCTCGCCACTTGTCTCCCAACTTAATTGTTTCGAGCGAATGAATCACGGCGCACTAAAAGACCCGGTGCCCTCATCCGACTAATTCTCCCTGTTCGCGCACTGCTCTTTTACGACTTGATCTCACGGGTAAGCGAATTAGCATCTCCTGCCGGTTTTATAGCAGACCGGGTTTCACGCTTATTTGATCAAAACCCGAGACTAAATTGGAGCTTCGGATCACAAGAGAATAGGAAATCATTCAAAGTGAAACGTTCCCCGATGTTACGGAGAGAAAAGGCGTTCCTAAAATGGGACAAAAAGGGAACAATTTTCCGACCTCACTTTTTATACTACAAGGACTTTAATTAGTACTGCTTAGGAGATGAGATCAAAAGTCATCGATCACGCCCTTGGTTAATATATTTTTTGCAAGGTTTATACAATTCGCCAATTCGTGACCCTCTGTCTTTAGTTTAATGCCAATAAGGTCGTTTAGATGTGCTGCTGGAGTGATGAAAAACTGCCGCCTTTTATTGGCGAAGAGGCCCGTTGACTTCGCTCCAGAAGTCGTCACCAATGAAAGAATGCTTCTGAAGTTATTCTCATTGCAGAGCATTTCTGAAAATGAGCCCCATTATAATTAGTTATTTTGCATCATGACATTACCTCTTCTTTACCAGGCACGATAGTATTTTTTTCCAGGGAAGTACTAGGTAGGGACGTGATTGGCACTTATTTTCGAAGGGCCAACCAACACGGAGAAATTTGCAACTTTCGCAGTGGATGGGTACTCCTTAAAGGTGGGAGTCAATTAAAAAAAGGGGACGAAGAAGACACATTATGATTACATAAACTTAAAAAAAGACTACTTGGACAATAGTGGATTTTCACAGTGCTAACGTTTTTGCGAATTACTAACAACAATGGCATTTCGTTGTGGAGAACAACAAATCCCTCGACAAAAAAAAGAACAACCCTAGCAATGTGGCACGCGCAGTACAAAACACTGACATGTTTGTTGACCGGATTATAACTAATTGTGAATGTAACATTAACAGGTTGAAATTCCAGATAGTATAATACAATTTGGCTATAAACGTTACACATACTTTTCGTTTTTTTCGTATGCGTGAATAATTTTAATTACTACAAATGGAACTGTGCATTGTTATTTCTATCGCCTTTTATCGGAGGAAATATAATTTGTCGGGCAAGTAAAACTCGTGCATGTCTCGAACCGCCCAAGGTGGGAACGCAACCACCCGATAAGTCGTCAGAACAGAGAACATATGAAACGTATTCTAAGTTCCATGGCAACACTAGGGTTGCCACGTATTTCATATTCAACATTCCTAGACATTGGAAACGTTTCCCAGGTAAAAAATGGTTTTCCGTGGGGTATGATTTTCTCGCATATTCTTTGAAAATTAAAGGGTTAATTTGACCACATTGTTTCTCCGGTTTGGTTTTGGCCATCAATATTTCATAACTACCTACTTCAGAAACGAAGTAATGAGTCCACTGTATTCCTGAATTAAAAGAGATAAATATAGTACTTATTGCGAATAATAATTTTCATCAGGCGTATCAACAACTAATGCACTTGTACACTGGGAATTACTCTACGAGGACTTTTCAATAAAAGGTCATAATAATTTTTTACTTGCATAGTTCATTGTCCCGAAAATCTAACATTATATTTTGTTGCCTTCATTTGTGACGCAGAAGTGGAACAAGTTTCACTGATTTTGACTCCAGTATCGCATTAGCAAAAATCGTCTCTTTTTAATGCATCTTCATTCGCCTAAGCCAACTTCTTATAACGAAAGACGATTTTGCACCATGGTGCTTCCTCACATTGCGGAACGGAATGAAGAACATAGGCGTTATATCTGGGCTAGAGGATGTACGATACTTCACAATGATTTTTACGAGATACTCGCAATTTCGCGAGGAATTACGCAGAGCCAACACACACAAAGACTAACATGCCCCAAGTAAAATTTTACTCTTACCAATGTGTGAGAGGCACACAGTGAAATTTTCAACATTTCTCACAGTGCCCTAAACGTATTTCAACAATCCTTTCTCGCACAGGCAGCAGCAGCAGTGTTTAAGTTAGCCTACGTAAGCGACTGGAGCGACTTCATTCGAGTCTCCTCTCTCAAAACATTTCAAAATCATTCTTAGCGTGCTAGAGGGAAGGGTATCCTCAACATGCCTCCTGTTTCATTACATAGGCCTACACTGACGAACTTTTCCGGCGAAATCATAATTTCAATAAACAGACATACGATGCCTCCACACGTAGCCGTTGGCGAGCCGAACGTTGTCACTTGCTACCGCTGACGAAACTCCAATCAAATCCAATCTGATCAATTATAACAAAAGTTTACCCTATACACGAGTACATTACAAATTGTGCTAAAAATATGTGACAAACTAGAATGTGTACACGTAACATCAAGTTTTCAAGTAAAGCGGGGTAAAAATTATCAAGAAATTACTGAAATGTCGTTAGCTGTCTATGGTGGTAATACTCTGAAGAAAACACTGGTTTCAAGTGGATTAAGCTTTTTAAAGATGGCCGAAAAGACGCCACCACGCCTGTGTTGACGACAACATTGATCGTGTGCGGTCCCTCGTCGTTACTGATCGTCGAAAAACTGTCCGAATGATAGCTTATCAACTGAATTTAGGGAAATGAAAAGGACGCGACGTCTGGGACCAAATTAGACTGAAGGCGATGGATGGATCCTTCACCATGACAATGCAACTGCTCATTCAGCATTGATTGTTCGCTAGTTTCTGGCAAAAAATTCAGCCACCATCCTCCTTGTTCGCCAGATCTCGCGCCCCGAGACTTTTTCCAAATCTCAAAATGCAAAAATGTGATGAGGGGGACCTCGTTGGGAAGATGTGGACACAATAAAGCAAGAAACGACGATAAAACTAAAAAGCCTAACTGCCGAGGACTTCCAAGGGTGCTTTTAACAGCGGAAAAGAAGATGGAATAAGTGCATAGCAACGAATGGAAAGTACTTTGAAGGGGACAAAATCGACATAGACTAAATTTTGCAAAATAAAGTTTGTATGACCTCAGTTCGCGTATTTATGGGACATACTTCGTACATGGCAAGCAGCATTTGTTCGAAATAACACATAAACCTGCCTAAATTTGTTTTGGCCTAAACTTATAGTGAATGAGTTCATCTGTCCGATTTCGATGCACGACGTCACATGAGGCTACCTCAGCAATACTTTTTCCAGAGTAAAGACAAAAAATATGCATATTCAAAGTAAACCACAAATTATTCCAAACTCGCTTTTATTCATACATCTGTATGATAACACTATGAAGCACAGATTAATTCCTGATTCACAGTTTACCCTTTGCATCACAAAACCTATACTTTAAGAGACTTAGGTTTGCGAAGTTGCCAACTTTACTCAAGCAATGTACCACGAATTTTCAAACCGATTTAAGGATAAATTAAAAAACACAGGCGCACAAAAGCGATATACTATATTTTGGATAATCATAAAAAAATAGGCATCTGCGCCTTGTCTACGTGTCTATTAAACTATTAACTCGCAAAATGTGGTAATTTAATTAAAAGCTAAAATCAAGTAATTTTCGTAAGTGATCTTTAATTTACTAATAGCATTATATTAATAAAGGATCACTTTAGGCAAATGATGTTCAATTCCATTTTTTTTTCAATCAAATAAAGGGAATTTCGGTATTTTGTGGAATCATACATGCATATTTGAAGGGGGTAGAAGAGTCGCGAGACGCACAATAACATGATGGCAGTGCTTAACTCCGTCAAGAGTTGGAATTTCCATTCATTAAAAACCAGGAATGCTCAAGAAAATGTGTTCATAAATTTTTTGATTAGCATCATTTATTCTGATAGCGTCAAATCTTGCGACATAGCTAGATTGATATGTAATGCATATGTTGACTGCAGACAAGGCTGTTGCGGGATTGTATGCAGGCTATATATGCACCTACATTCAAAAATGAATGCTTTTCCAAGGGCGCAGAAACGGCAATGCATAAAAGTGCACACGTCCGCAGGTATGGTGAAAAGGGGAGGTAGGGTGAGTAGCGTGCGAGTGATAAAAGAATATATTAATGATGCATTGGTATTGTATGGAAAAAATGTTCAGCAGGTTTGGTCATGTTGATGGATTGGATGAGGGCTAAATTTCCAAAGAGATACACAGATGAGAGGAATGAATGGTTAGAGAGGAAGGATTACGTAGATCGAGAAGAAATCATATGAAAATCGAACCCAAACATCCGAATATTTTTACTAGAAGACAAAAATTTAATGAAAGGGCCCAACACAATACACATTAAGATTCAAACCCTTCGGGATTTCTTCCCACGTTGAAAAAAACCCGGCAGATTTGAATATTCATCCGCTACTCTCCACTTAAGAATTCACAGCGAACACTACACAATTTCATTTTGGCAAAAATATTCATGAAAATCAGTCATACCGAACGGTGACCTCCAAAGAGGATAAAAACGAAGTGACAACAATTTTTCCCAATTTTTTCCGAAAATTCCCAGTCTTTTCCAGGTTTTTCCAGATTTTCTCGGTAGGTGGCTGTCCTGACTACGTTTAACTTTAAGCTGGACGTAAAGTTTGGACGCAAATGTCACGTGAGACCATCAACGTCCACAAGACAAGAGGGATTTCGTCAGCAAAATACTTGCATGGCGTAACCTATGACAAGGTCACCCACAGAGTTTCCCGCAAAGAAGGAGAATATCAAACGTGAGAATGTATTCTACTTGCACACGAACAGCGTGGATGGGTAACCGATTGCCATGCACCTCGTTCAAATGGAGGCGCGAATCACTTTACATTCGCACTGCATTTCCAGTATCGTTACCAAGATCATTACCGACCGCTGCTACACGCTGATCAGAATTGGAAAAAATGAATACAATAAAAGAAAATGGAGAAGTCATACCTAACGGAAAAGGAGGAGAATAGACGAAGATTCTGAAGTTTTGCATTGCGCTACATCTGCTGGCACTCCAAAATCACCGCCTAATAATCTCCTTTCAAGAAATAACGACCTTCAATAATAGTGTGTACTTGGATCAACCAATGAATAAACTCCCTTCGGAAAAATCTTGTAGATATTAGAACACTTTATACAACGGAAAACTTAAAATAAATCGCAAAGCGTATTTTGAAATAGGACCAAAAACGTTAATATTCTCTCCAGGAGAAATAACCCGTGGGATTGATCAGTCTTCTTCCAGGTACCGCCCCAAGAGGCAAAGGGGATACGGAGGCCGGCGAGGAAATAAAACACCCGGGGCGGACTGAAAATAATAACTAAGTAGTGCCTGTCACCCAAGTCAGGGGAGGCCGCAAGGGAGCGCTCCGAAAGCTAAGGGCGGACTAAACGATAGCGGAAGGCAACGGGACACCACCGCCGTGGCATTACTCAAGAGTGCAAACGTGGGAGAGGAGAAATAAGATAGGGATCCTTCGAATTCTATATAAATGTATGTCTTGAGATGAAATAGCCCCTCCATCGGATCCCAGGGGAATTCAGGGAGCTAGGTATGAGAAACCAGGGGATCTGAGAAGAGAGATGGGAGAAAAAATGAACGCAGTTAGAGCAAGAGGATCTACGTAGCATATGGGAAGGCTTAAGGAAAGTGGATTTCGCAGAAGCTAATATCCATTATAGTGAAAATAAATGAGGAATGAATGGGTGAGACAGTAGAAAAAAAAGACGGATGAAGCACCGAAGAAAGTGGTGAATCGGAAGAAACATCAAGAACTTGGCAATACCAAACAAAATACTATGCCAACCGAGAACTATGAGGATGACGAAGCAAGAGCAATGATGTGACCCTACTCGGGAATGCCGCGGGATCGCCACGGGAGAGACACCTACCGGAGAAGGCAGGATTAAGGGACGGCCGACCGGCACACACTCGAGAGAAGAGAAGGAATTATTTGAACTTTGCGAAGAAAAGAAAACTATCGTAGCCAACGCGCGGTTTAAAAGGCTGCACAAGTGATACGCTCAGGAGGAAATTTGATTTTGCAAAATCTGTTCAATTGAGAGTAAGCATTAATTTTTTATTCGCATTATTTGCGACAAAATTTAATATTGCTTAATTATTTATCAACGTGTAATTTACGTGGCATAAGTTTCGTCGAAATGACTCCATGGATTGGCTCAGCGGTAGTCCCTGCAAGCTGAGACATGCTCAGTTCGTCAACGCCTACTTCCGATAGTGAAGACGGCTCTCCAAGAAGGTGTTTCTTCATATGGGGAAACAGGAAAAAGTAACACTGCGCTCGGTCTTGACTACAGAGAGGATGAGGACCCCTTGGCGCCTTTCGTAAAGAGCAGGCTAATGCCGACGCCGGGTTTCTCTCCCACCCTTCATCCTTTCCTATCCATCCCCTATGGCGCAAATGACCTCAGCTGTCGGTCGCCTCCCCTCAAAACTACTACTACACAATTCAAATTGATTTTCTTGATATAATCGAGATTTCGCGGAGGTGACCGCGTGCAAACGTCTCATGTGCATTTTTCCTGTCGCCAACGTGATATGCTGGTAGTGGTAGCCAAAGAAATTAGCAGGATTTGCGAAAAAGCCCACAAGGTTACTGGTTTTAGCAGTACTCGGAGGAGAACACAGACAGTTGAGGTAATCTGCACCATCAGGGTTTGGTGGGTAATTTTGCAGGGGCAGGATGTAGAGGGAATGGGGGAGGGGTGGAGAGAAACCCGGCATCGGCATTAGCCTAATCCTAGCGGTAGGCGCTGAAGGGGTCCGCAGCTTAACGTCCCATCTGACGGACGGCGTACTCACTTGAAGCGCTCTCCTCATTGCATCCCAAGTAAGGTTTGCGATGCCACTGAAAAAGCCTGCCACCTCTGGGATGCAAACCCGATCCCACGGGGTGGGAAGTCAGCGCATTAGCCACCGCTCCATCCTGATACCTCGAAACACTATTCGACGATTTCTCTCACACTGGGAGCAGCGGTGTTAATGTCTACTTCCGTGAGAATTTGGGATTGGAATTACTCGCTCTGCTTTCCGCGAGGCAGGTGACTGAAGCTCCTTACTCCACGGTGCTTAGAAATTGTCTGAGCTCTTTGAATGTGTTCAACCATCTTCTAGTGGTATTATACTGGAACGGTATGATAGTGAAGACAAGACGCTCCATAATCGAACATCACATAGGTCTCGAATGACTTTTCAATTCAGCGTCGCGAGTTACCTCTATCGTTGCCATGGACGAAGTGGACATGTTTCAACTCGCGAGGGCAATAGCCAACGTAATACTGGAGTCAAATAAACAAAACTTGTACCACATAATATATTACATACCAAGGTAACAATACATAAAGAATATTAAATATATGAACAGTAAATAATGCGAATAAAAACTTAAGGATCACTCTTTATTGAACACAATCCCTGAAATAGTTGAAGAGAGGTTTTAGAATAAATGAAGAGAGTACGTGGATTACCACCTGCGGCGAGCATTGATCATGTTCTCGTAATGGCAGGGGTGAAATTAAAATTGAAGAAAGTAAATACCGCTGGAAGCATCAGGCTGTGGGACTTGTGTGAAAAAATGATCGTATGAAAGAGCAGAAATTGGCTCTAAGACGAAAAATGAAATCAAAAAAAAGAAAGCGTACATCATCAAAACCTGTAAACTTTAATCAACACAATGATATGGTACCGATAAAATGAGAATTTAGCAGAGGAATAATATTTATGAAAAAGAAGTATGACATAAGAAAAGAAAGAATAATGAGCCTTGGCCAACTTAAAAAATAATAAATAAAGGAAAAGAAGAAAGCACAAATGCATTAGCACGACAGAGGAGAAAAAGACGTAGACATACGTAAATGAATACAGTGTTAAGGAACGAGACTTATCGGCCAATGAACGTATGGCTAGACGAGCATATAGATATTAATTCCAGAGTCTGAAACAGCTGAATACGAGTGTATACAAGTATATCTTAGTACAGAGATGAGGAGAAAGTGGAGAATTCATGAAAAGATTTTGACGAAAATAGATCAGGCGAAATATGTATACAGGAAAATGAGTACTAGTGTGCTAAGTAAGAGATCTAAAGACGAGAATAACCAAATTTTTCTCTGGTATGCAACGATTTATAGACGTGAGATATAGTTTTAAGAAATACATAGAGAGATTGAGGTGTAAGGCTGGGTTGCCCATTATCACGGTTGGTAGTTCAACGTATCTGTAGAGGAAATGATTGAAGAGGCATGGGAAGACCTGGAGGTAGGAATGAAAGTGGGCGGGGAATTCGTAAAATCAGTTAGGTTTACTGATGACCAAGCTTTAGTTTGTCAGTCAGCCAAGGGGTTGCAAGCATTGCTCAGCGAATTGGAGATTCAGTGCGACAGGTATGGCATGAGAATCAATATTAATAAAACAAAGGTTATGCGATTTTCTAGAAAGAAAAAGGCTAAGCTAAACATTAAAATAGGAGGGCAAAAACTAGAGCAGGTAGAACAGTTTACGTCTCTCGGTAGTGTTTCGGACCAACACGGTCAAAGTAGTACGGACGTAAGGAGAAGAATTGCGCTAGGCAAAGAGGCTTTCACAAGGAGGAGGGAGTTGATGACAGGAACGTTGGGTAAGGATATTAAGAAAAGACTCGTAAAAACTTTGATATGGAGCGTAGCTATGCACGGCGAGGAAACGCGGTCACTGAAGCAGGAGGATAGACGTAGATTGGAGGCTTTTGGAATGCAAGTGTGTGGAGGAGGATGGAGAAGGTGAAATGGACGGAAAGGAAAACAAATGAGGAAGTACTTGGTATGGTGGGCGAAGAGAGGAGTTTGTTGGGAGAAATCCTGTGGAGGCAGGAAAAATGGATGGAGAACGTACTGATCGGCAATGGGATGTTGAAGACTGTAACAGTGGGGAGAATTCTAGGCAAACGAGGAATGGGCAGGAGCAGGATAGGGATGTTGGACGGGTTGAAGGGGGGAAGGAAGCACTCAGAGGGACCTGATGTAGAGTAGGTTGCTGGATTGTGTTTTGTTTTGTTAGGAGTCACAAAATATTTATTTGGTAGTTGTTTCCATCCAAAACCATACCTTAACCGATAGAATAACTTATAATAATAATAAAATAGAGAGAATAAAGACTTCGGAGATGTGGGTGTGGAAAAGAATGCTGAACATGAAGTGGACGGACAAGGAGCGATCTAGTGCTGCAGAGAGTTGGAGAGAAATGTGATACAAATATTTTAAAAAGGAAAAAGGAACTGCATGGGTCATTTCCTGAACTGTCCACTGAGGGATGCAATGGAAGGAGCGGTGGTAGGGTTAGAAGAAGTAGAGCAAAGATAATAAGTTATATCAAAGGAAAAGTTGACATAGACATATGCAAAACGACAGGATTTCCTTAGCGTTCATTAAAATTAGGGGCGTAATGCCGCGTCATAGATCGCAAGTCAGGGGCGCTTTTTTGATCCAGGGAAAGGGGTATTCGCGCAGGAGAGGCCGTCCTTAAAAAGAGCCTATTTCCAGAAAACGCTTCGCTGAGCAACCGCTGGAAGGCCGCTAACCCACCACCCTCGACCCCAACGCCCCTGCACGACATACTGATGAGCGAGGCAAGATTGGGAGGAGAGATGAAATTTCGGCCACCGCGGGGAATCGAACCTCTGCCCTTTATGGAAATGAGAGACGAGGAGTGGGTAGGAATGCATCCAAGGGAATGCACATGGCGGAGGAGGGGCGAGAGGGCTGGGCGGCAGGAGGAATGGCTAGGATGAGAGGGTGAGTTGGGGGGAATGGCGACTGGAACCGGATCCAGATCTGCCGCCGTCCCACGCCGGCCAAACGATAGCCCCAGATCTCCAAAACAGATACAGGTATGCCACACGCCTAGCTCAATGAATATCAGACTGGTGGGTTCAATAGTTAATCTATTGGTTAAGGGGTGTTTTTGATGGACACACATTCCAATTAAAGAATGTGTGAATCCTAACAAAACACAAAATCCAGCAACCTACTCTACATCAGGTCCCTATTCATCTCCGAGTACTTCGTTCCTCCCTTCATTCCCGTACAACATCCCTATCACCTTTTCCTGCCCTTTCCTCATTTGCAAAACATTTTCCCCTGCATTAGTCTTCAGCATCCTACTGCCGATCAATACGCCCTTTCATCCATTTTTCCTGCCTCCTTAGGATTTCTCCCAACTTCTCCCCCTCTCCTCGCCCACCATACCTAGTACTTTTTCATTTGTTTTCCTTTCGGTCCATTTTACCTACTCCATTCTCCCTCTTACCCACCATTTCAATCTACGTCTATCCTCCTACTTCAGTGACCACGTTTCTGCGCCGTACATAACTATACTTCACATCAAAGTTTTGACGAGCCTTTTCTTCATATCCTTACTCAACGTCCCTGTCATCAACTCCCTCCTCCTTGTGAAAGCCTCTTTGCCTAGCGCAATTCTTCTCCCTACGTCCCTACTACTTTCACCATGTTGGTCCAAAACGGAGTTACGGGGTATAGATGAAATATAAATACACAAGGGGTTTTCCACATATTTTCACGCCATATAGTGGTATTTAGGGGAGGCGACCGACTGCTGAGGTCATTTGCGCCATTAGGGATGGACAGGAAAGGATGAAGGGTGGAGAGAAACCCGGCGTCGGCATTAGCCTACTCTTTACAAAAGGCGCCAAGGGGTCCACAGCTTAGCGTCCCATCCGACGGATGGCGTACTCACTCAAAGTGCCCTCCACAAAGCACCTCAAGTAGGGATCGAGATACCTCTGAAAAATATTCAACACCGCCGGGATTTGAACCCTAGCCCTCTGGGTGGGAAGCCAGTACGTTAGCCACCGCACCAATCCCGATCCCCTTCACGCCATATATTTTTCGTTTTGTGTCCTCACCGTCTCCATACCACGCGCGGTAAAAAATACTCAGTATGCTTCCCACACTGATATTGGATCACAATTTCCCCTTCACATTTCATTCCTTTCTAACTATCCTTCCAATTATCTTGGTCCACCATCGGTTCTTCCATAGCGTACGGAAGGTACTCATTTTATCGGTAGTTTGTATCTGAGCTATCGTTTAAATCAGTACTCCCGCTCGACGTTATTAACTTAATAATACTTATTCCATGGCACCCTCAACCGTTCCAGGGATGTGCCAGTGCCAGCGAGTTTCATTAAAGTGGACGTAAGTGAATGCATTGGCGACCACAAAGCTCTACATGCAGCAATGAAACCTAAATTCGTGAAATTAATCAAGGAAAAGAGACAAGTATATCTATACAACGGGAGAAATTTACAAACGATTCTCAATCATTCGGGTTGGAAACTCAAGAAGTTAACAAATAACACACAGGGAAAATGTTTTTCAATATTGGACGCAAGGAGACAGAGGAATTCATTCAAAACAAATATAGTAAAGAACCAACATGGTAAAATAGAGATATCGGAGTGGTGTTAAGGAGACAAAGTATGTTTCCCTAGAATATTTAGAATAATCCAAAAATGCATGACGAAAGTTTAACGACCCCCTCAGATGAGAAACTCATTGAAAGTCCTGCAAATAAGGAAACGGTTTTTCTCAAAGCCTCAGAAGTACGTACCTTTAAAATAGACTCTTGTGCAAATATTTAGAAGAAAAACCTGAATATTTTTTGTTTCAATTCGCGAAAAAACAAAGGAGACGTCCAACTATCGTTCTTTTGAGGCAGACAATGGCGAAATTTTCACTGAGAGCGTAAACAAGGCAAATACGCCAAACATATTTTTCAGCAGGTCTACAGAAAAAATATAAGAGCACCAAATGAAGTCCCGCAAACACCCGAAGAGCGCATGAGCGACGATTTTGTCCCAGGAAATAATAGGAAAAAAGCTCCGAAATATATAAAGTCAAACCAAGTCCCAGGGTCGAAAGAAATCCCCGCAAGCTTAATTAAGGAACTCGCTGTAGACAACACCCCTTATTAAAAACCAGTATTCTATTAGTCGATACTAGGTTCAGGAACTAGCCAACGGACGCTACGTAACTCTCATTAGACCCTGCAGTAAATCGGGAATAGGAAGGATCCCAGTAATTAAAACCGATTTCTTTGTCAAATGAAATTTGGAAACGATAACCGTATTTGCAAGATGCACACACACATCTGCACGCACATTGAACCCCCCGACACCTGCGCGCTCGCACACCGCAATAAACGGTTGCGACAATTTTTGGATGGTATCGAGTTGGTTTGACTTTTGAAAGATGAGCGTTAGTAAATAGGAACAATAATACGAAAGGTAGTGTTTTATATGTACCTTAAATTTCCGTTCGAATACTAATTGGAGAGTCCTGGGTTCAAAAACATGTGACATCTTGAGCAATCCTTCTTATATAGTTCAACTGTTGTTATTTTCTGGTTAGGATAACTTCTTGGATAAACGCTAGTGGCATAGGAAAAGTAACTGCCCTCATAACCTTGAATGTGTGAATTTCACACGCCGCAGGGCTGAATAACGGATTACCTTCCCCTTCCCTACAATTCGGCTTGATCTCAGCAGAAAAAAAGAACATTTAGGGGAGTATTTATCCTCGGAAATGTTTAATATATGTTCATAAAAGGTGTCAAAGAATCAAGTTTTTGTATAACCTAAAACCAATTTATTCTTGCAGCAAGAGAGATATATTTTAGCTTTAATTCCACTCTTTGAAATTAAATTTTTCGATAAAACGTGACATACGATGCGTCAAAACATGTACTTGTAAAAAGAAATAATGAGCTCTACGGCCTCTCAATTAAATAAGTCCAATGACCGTAAAAATTAGTTGCCAATCTCTCGTCAGACCAATTGTTGTGTTGGTTTAACGGGAATCACGTCAGGGACCAACCACAACCTCTCGACCAGAATACCTTTCGACCAGAATCACTTTCAACCTTGTGTTGGAGGTGTTTTCCCTTCGGTTCGCTGAAGAGGGCCACTTTGTGGCCGAAACACGCGTGTTCGACGCATTTCCTAGTTGCTCTTTACCTGTGCCCAGATTCTCCCAGAAGTTGGGCCCTTTTGAGTGTGTGTTTCTTGAGTGCTTGTGTGTGTGATTGGTCTGTGCCAGTCACAGAGTGTGTGCTTGAGAATATCCTGGAATCTTTAACGGGGTCTACTCTACAGCCTCGTGAAGGATTCCATCTCCATCTGAAATTCTTTAACAGGGTCTCACAGCCTCGTCAAGGATTTCAGTCAGGATAGTGTGCGTGTGGCTGTGTGTTGGTCCCTGACGCGGATTAATTTCCCGTAAACCACCACAGAGGGTATTCTGGTCGAGAGGTTGTGGTTCGTCCCTGACGTGGTTCCCGTTAAACCAACACAGCAATTGGTCTGACGAGAGATTGGCAACTAATTCTTACGGCCATTGGAGTTTTCTTCCCCATTCTTATTTAATGTACTTGTAAGCTTGTGCTCTATTTTAAATCGACGAACAAAACAGATCTAAAATGAATTACAAGACCTCTGTATAGTAGAGTATTTTTTAATTTCCCGCGAGTTCTAAGGAGCCTAAAAAAACCTTTCATGAATGCAGCCGATTCAAATGAACGCATAATTAAAAAATATAATCTCCAAGAGCCAAAAATTAGGAACGTGGTGAACATCTGCCAAAGACCAGCTGAGGTTCAAATCCTATTGGCCCTAGACACCAACAGTTTTGCCAGAGCGGCATGGTTTTTACGGGCAAGAGATCTCCCGGGGACAACCATAGGCGGAGAGAAAAAAACTGACCCTCCTACCCTGATGGCACAATTTTGCACTCTGCCCAGGGCTTCCGAGTACGAAGTAGCCCTTCCCTTCCCTTACTTATCAATCCAACCTACAGGTTGTTTCACCATTGTTTTTGGTTCGAGAAGTAACCAAGCAAGTGGCATTCGATTTTTCGTCTTCGGGAAAGCTAAGAGCAGATAAATAATAATAGTATCATATTTTCCAGGTCGACTTGAGACCAATCAGTGAATTAAACGACAATCATTGTCAGTGGTCCCGCCAACCGCTTTCATCGGTCCATTCCTCCGCTGAGTTTGGCGGGGAGGAAGTCACCCACTCCTCGGAGATGGATAGGACTGGCAACACAAAAATCGCCATTGAGGAAAATATTGATTTTCCGCCACGCGCGATTGGAGTCGTCAAAAGCACGTCACATACAAACGGTTCATTCCGAGCAGAGTTCGTGACAAAATGCTCTTTTTGATTATTTTTAACCAATTCATTTTCTGCGAGTGTTCACTTCATTTTGAAAGAATAACAGCCCATTCATGCAAAAATCAAACGAATGCTCGTTCACGACAGAGCCCGATCTAATACGAAATGTTTTGCTGGAGATCTACTTCTCCGGATATCCCTTGCACCGGCCACTCAGCATACTCCCATAAAATAAATTGAACAGCAGGAGTCAAGAAAATCGTATTCAATCACACATCATTTAATTTTACGCAACACGACCATTCATTGATATATTCATTTGTCTCTTAAAAAACAATTGGAAAATACTCTTTATTCGAGCTCGCATCCAAAAAACGCGCTAAAACTCACTTAAGGTATGTTAAGATTTTTAAAAGAACTTTGCCGATTACTTTTCAACATTTTGCTGGATAAGGTAGAGGGCCCGAAGCAAAAATTTTATTCTTCACACCGAAAGACAAAGAAGTGGCCACTCATGAGGGGCGTCAAAGTTGAAAGCGTGCCTCTCAAAAAAAAAAAAACTTCAACCATCTCCTGACTAAAACTCGATCATGCTCGGCATTTACAAACTTTGACTTCGACCGCAACGGATACTGAAGAGCAACATTAATATTTAAATAAAATCATGTACACCGAAGTTTGAGGAACTCAAGCGCGCACGAATCTTCGGGAAATGATAAAATGCCTCCACCGAATTCGATATCCGCACAACGGGCTGCCCGCTAAATAATCCTCTCAGGTGGGCAATTACAATTAGCCGCTAGGCTCAACCACACGGGCAATGCGCCTCTCACGAAGCGAAGCGCACATTTTATTACATCCGTCCATATGCATGGCAGGCGCATAGTTGGCATATTCCGACTACCCCTCAGGCTCACGTGAGTGTCACACAATAGGTTCGTGAGGTGTTCACGGCGATTTTTATCAAGTCGATCCGTGAGCAATGTCATACGCATGAGAATGACGGCGTCAAAAATGCACACCAAGAGTGCTGTGCTTCATTTCATTCGAATCGAAGCTCACTCTCTTTGTTCGTACAAATCGTATCACACACGCTTATTAAAAGTTGATTCTCCATCATGTGAATCAAGATTTCATGACACTCAATGTATTAATGATAACCGCTCAGGACCGTAGGCTTCATAGGAATGATAGAATGAGGTTGGAGAAGCAGCAACAGTGCGTCCACAGAAAATAAGGTGGCCAACAGGAGAGAGGTGTGCTCAGGCAGAAGCGTGGACGACCGGAGAGCACACCAGCGAATCCGTGCGAAAGAGTGGATACTAGTGGCGCTCAATGGCAGAGCACAAGACGTCAAGGACTTACGAGAGGTTAACCAACAAAAATAAACAAATCGGCACCGTCATTTTTTCTTTTTAATTTCAGTTAAGAAAAAATTATGAAATACCTTACAGTAACAAGTCTGTTATTGACATTGCTACATGTCTTAAGAGTCAATATCAACACAAGCCTGCCTCTTGATTGGGACAATTGAAATTACTTCATCACGTTTCCCCGCATAAAATATCAGTGGGCGCATTCTCAAGCGTAAAGAGAGTCACGATCCCAAAACATTGAGACACGAGTAAGTCAATTCGACATCGGGTTTCCGTGTTTGAATGCATGCGCGTGTGAGTGCGTAAGCATGTATGTGTGTGTTATACATATATTTATACACATTCAAAAACCAAAAACCTGCATTTGACGAACAAATATTCAATCACGGGGAAATAGGCATTAGGAAGAGAGATAGGAACACGAATATAAAAGACGAACACAGGAGAGGTGGGGAAGGAGGACTCGAGAAAATTACAAGTACAAAAATATTTCATTGACCGGGACTTGAACCACGTATCTTTCGCCTTGCCGGGCCGATGCTCCAAACTCTTAGAGTTGCCAAAATCTGCGGGGGGTTAATGCAATTAAGTGCCAAATGCATTCTTTGGCCAGGATATGGCGTTATGCATATATGCGCCGTACCGTTATACATATATATGTATATATACATATATACACACACATACACACACACACACACACACACACACACATATATATATATATATATATATATATATATATATATATATATATATATATACTCATATATACAGAAACAGATATAAGGAAAAGGGATAGGAACATATATATATGAGATATAAATATGAGAAATATATATATGAGAAATACTCATATAGGATATATGAGTATTTATTCGCCGTTTGGCGGGATTTCGTGTTTGAATGTCTATATATATATATATATATATATATATATATATATATATACACATTCTATATATATATATTCGAAATGGAACGCTCTTCGGCGACGCACTAATATATAAAAACACAGATGTAGATTTTTAGAATATAGAGACGCAAGGAAAGGACACTCACAATTTGTTATTTGACGTTTCGACAGCTCGGCTGTCGTCTTCAGAGATTCTGAAGAGATTCAGAAGATTCAGAGATTCTGAAGACGACATCCGAGCTGTCGAAACGTCAAATAACAAATTGTGAGTGTCCTTTCCTTGCGTCTCTATATTCTAAAAATCTACAACTGTGTTTATATATATATATATATATATCCTTTATTGTGTTCGTCCTTTATGTGTGTTCCTATCCCTTTTCCTTATATCTGTTTCTTTATATCTAAGTATATATATATATAAGCCGGCCTCCCTTCTTGTGAATGCTTCCTTGCCCACCGCAAGTTATATGTAGATGACCCAACTAATTCGACCATTTAGGTCCAAGATCCTTCCGAGATATGTGAACAGTTCCACCGGCTCTAGTTTATGAACTCCTATTTTATCATTTTACTTAGCTTCCCCAATGTGAAAAACAATTTAACCTTTTCGTATAGTCTACGTTACATTGAGTCTGGCCCCAATACATACCGCAATGACTTTTCAATGCTCTCAGTAATCCTTCATAAGCCCTTAGCGGACTATCAAACTAAAGCTTGATCACCAGCAAACCCGATTTATGATTTCCCCAACGACTTTCATTCCGAACTCCAGTTCTTCCCACGCTTCTTTAAGTATTCCCTCCACATCTAAGTTGAAAAGCAAGAGATAATGGACACCCACGTCTTGCCCCTCCTTCTAGCACCGCCCATCCCAATTCTCCATCCCCCATTCGCACCTGAGTGGTCTGAGACATGTACAGGTGGCAGATAAGTCGTCTATCCCTCCAATATAACCCTATTTCGACAATACATTCAGAACATTTCACTCAATTCACTCTATCGAACGCCTTCTCGAAATCTACGAAACAAATTAATTTTTCCTAACTGAATTCTATGCTAGTTTTTATTGCCGACCTCGTTACTGCAATGGCATCACTGGTGACAGCACGTAAACCGGTCATCCCGTACCCTTACGTACCGTACCCTTACGAATCTACTTAAAACATTAAATTACTTCCAACATCGAAAATATTAAAACTGGAGTTATGAAGAAAATGACATAGTCTTCATTTCCTATAAATAAAACTTCAGGATATTGCAAGCTTTCTTTAATATCTATAGGTATATCATTGTCTTCCTATTATATATTTTTGAAAACTACCAATCCTGCCATTTGGTAGCGGTAATTAATTAGTAAAAAAAATTTAAAAACGAAAACTTGAGCATACTATATTCACCTTGATCAAAAATTTCCACTTTTTAGTGAAATAGAAGTTTCCAATAATGTTATCCGGAAAAAGAGGCATGTGCAATGAACAAATTATACTTCGCTAGTTTTTGGGACAGAAAATGGCACGACAGGTGACAAATTTGAGGGCCCGAGGCGGCTTTGCGAGGCCTTTTCTGCGAAATCAGATTTGAAGATGCCCATATTCCATCACTGCCCGGATCATTCATTTCCCATTAACCCACTCGCAGACGAATTCATCTTGGATCCACCAGAATATTTCCTAGAGACAAAGAGCCGACTTCAAACGCTTGGTCCATGGACCAAACGCCGAGAAGCTCTCCACTCGACCACCACTCCACTAATTCGCCGTGAGCAATCTCGAAATGCAGGCGAAGGAGCCCTCACCCCGCAAGCAGGAACACTTCCTACAGGAATTGAGCGTTCAAAAGTAGAGAAGGGAGGAAATAAGAAAACCTTATGTAAACTAGGCACGCGCAAGTCGGGAAGGAGATTTCCATGGAATTGGAAAGGAGTAGGGGAAGGCCAAAGGAGGGGGGGGAGGCGAAGGAAACGAGGAGGAAGGGAGAGAAATGGGAATGAGGCGGGAAAAAGGAGGAGTGATCCGGACGTCGGGAGGCCGGGATGGGGGGCGGAGAGGGGGCACGACGAAAAGAGTGGAAACGCGAGGAGAAAGGAAGGGAGGGGTGAGGGATGGTAGAGATGGGGGGGCGGGGAAGGCGGGGGGTGGGGGGGGGGGGGTCGCGACGTGTCATGAATTCCGCCGAGGCTACCTATGTGAAAACAAGGTGAGGACGATTCACAGGGGCAGCACCTACCGATGATCCCTCCCCCACTCCGGTGCCTCTCTTCCCACCCTCCCGAAACCGCCCCCTCCCCCCCCCCAATCCGATTCCCGGCCCAAAGTATTCACAGATGAGCAGCACGCACCCACCGTGCCCGCGCACTGCCCTCCCCAACCACGGCCACTTCCCCGCCTCCCCTCCTCCTCCTCCCCCCCCCGGCCCGACGGAGCGGCGGCGGCGACGCGCTCGCTCGCGGGCGGAGAGACACACGCGCGCCACGGGAGTCGAGTCCACCCTCGGCAGAGCGGCACACACATCGCCCATCAGGGGTGGCCAGGGGGAGGGGAGTGCACGTGTGCGGCAACCTCAACTTGCATAGTCATTAAACATTATAATAGCACCCTTTACTCATGTCTCCCTCCGACGAAAACTAACTCCGATTCCTCTCCCAAGCACATTCTGAACGTTCATCAATTTCATTCCATATTTACTGAATTACTTGCCACTCATTAAGTTAGATCTCCATTCCAAATTATGTGGTTTATTCATTAATATTTGCTTAATCATAGATATAAATTCGACAATGCCATCGAGAAACGAATGAGAGTGAGTTTTGCTAATCAAATCCCATTTCCACGTCTCCCATTGTCCGACACAGCGTCGGTTCGGGAAAAGTACAACGTGCTCCGGGGCTATGGTCTGGTGCCATTTCAGTCCGAGATTATTCGCCACTGGGTGTTTCCTCGAAAAATTCTCCTGCGCTACAATCACCGCTGTTCAGAAGTGAAACTTCGCGCCATTCGCTTACCGAGCACCAGAAAAGAGCGGCGGTGATTTGAACGATACAACACCGCTGCATGAATGTTTCTGATCGTACTTCCACATCGAGTGAGCATGATTCCCAACTACGCTCAGAACCGCACCTACGCTAAATGAATCTTTTCTAAGGCTGTATTATCCGGATGTAACAAATGAAGTATCCTACCTCGAAGACCTGCGTTGCGAAGAGGGGGAATGTGGAGACGAGGGCGGGGATTGAGTTCATCGCCAGCCTTCCCCGAAGAAAGTCAGGTTTCCATTGATTGAGGTAAAATACGTTCCAGGGGTCTTGTATAGTACGTGCCTCAGAATCAGGACCCGGGCATCCGGGTAACCGCCGGACCCGAGTCGACCCACATAACGAGTCGCAGATACTAATTGCTGCAAGGGTCCGACCCTCAACTCTCGATGCCCCGATTGGATTCTGAATGATGACTATTTAAATGCATCGATGAGTCCACGATTCGATAACTCAGAAGTCGCCGATGATAGGACGGATTCGGAAATGACGAAATTGATAATCAGAGGTGATTCGACGATCGGATGGGATTCCTTTCCGGGGCACACGGTAATCGAAGAGGCAAATGTTCTTCAATCATTCCTTTGCCGAATACCTTTTCTTAAATTATTCAAAAACCAAGAAGAGTTTTACACTTTACCAATCCATAAATTAAAGCAATATCCGTTACGCATGAAAACCGGTGTTTTGATATCTTTCCTGCATGGGAACTGGCCCACGTACAGATTTCCAGAGAAATCCACCAAATAAAGGAAGTCCCGCGGTAGTTTTCAGTATCAACATGAGATAATCAACAACAGTTAACGACCTGAGATGAAAAATTTAGGACCCTCGAACAACGAACTTCAGGATTTTAATAAGTGAAAAATCTTTCAAAGAACTTCCATGTCTTCAATGTTTCCGTGGTTCCAGCACGCTCAATCTTGGTCATTTGAAATCTCCTATCCCTACCATCACAAGTCACCAAGACGCAAATGAAAACATTTTTAAAATAAAATAGCACCTCATAAAATGGCGCCATCTCGCCCCTTAAAACCTTAGTTTCCCAACTATTTTTTGTCGGCGTCTCCATTTGTAAACGCAACACTTTTTCGCGCCTAATTGAATCCACATTTTGAGAGTATATCAAGATAACGCGCGATAAAGAGAGGCGTACCTCACGCCTTTCGGACCAACATGATGATCCTAACCAAAGAGATGCGTTAAATCATATTAAATGCGTTCCCCAATTACTAATTATGATGTCCATTGATTACAATTATATCGCGAAATATCAACGGGTGGGTTAGGCATTAATTAGTAAGGAAGGCATACATTGAAATACGACTCAAATTTATTTAGCATACATAATAAATGATTCTATAGTTACTGCAATCGGTTTCGACACTAGCTAGATGCATAGTATACACCAGTTACTTAATATAGATAAACAACTTCTATTGGTTTCTGCCATACTCGTATATGTAACCAATTTTTCACTGTGTTTCTTTGGAAAGCACAGAAACCAACTTTCCAGGGCCAATTATTTCATTAAAATGTGTTTACTAAGCCATATTATGGAAGCATACCTTATTACAGAAAATAATTTCCATTTAAAAAAAATACCATTTAAAAATATTTAAACTTTAAATGAAATGTTGAGAAAGCGAGCTTGAAAATAAACGGATTGAAGACGTTTCCTTCCAGTCGTAACGCTTACAATTTTGGAGGGTTTTTCTTTACCTTGATTATACATTCGAAAAACATGCCACAGTGTCAAACGGCAAGCGACAATTGCTGATACCACTAGAAATCAGACACAAGTCCCCACGAAAAATAAACCTTACCAGTCAAACTGCAGGCTTAAGTTCCAATATTCCTATTTCTATTATTGATCGCTTCCAATCATCAAAAGTGAAAATTCAGTCCACGTCACATATTTATTCGATCATTATGGGGCTAAAAAATAACTCCAAACCACTACCAAACTGGTAATAATACCTCAGAGGAAGATTATAGCAGTTCTCCGCACATATTGGCTATTAAACACTATCTTATTCATACTTTCATTGCTCCGCATTGCGTGATCAACAAACTCATTATCCTGATTCACAGCTCATCTGGTTTCCCACATAAAACGACTTCAGAAAAGTAACATACTCTCTTCCATTACGATCACCCGGTTTGGAAGATTATCTAAGAGAGAGAGGGCAGCCGATGATCTGCAATTCAACGTGGAGTACCGTCTACCGGACAAATGTTCACGGCATGGGATAGTAGTCCGCGAGATTCGTGACTGGAAGAACGCCAACTCCCAAGTAAGATGGATTTGCAATAAAAGTGATAAATTTTCCGGAACCGGTGAGGTATGGTAAACAATAGCAATAAAAGTTCGAAAGATAGAATCGCACTTTTTCGATGATCACGCATTTAATGGCTCGTTTATCCACTGGGCATCGATGCCTGTTGGATAAACTCGCCATTGGATGTGCAAGCCATTCAAGGAAATTCCGATTCTAAGAACGCCCACAAACCATTGGTGCAATGTGTAGCCTGATGCACAGTCATTGCGATGGATGCGTCCCAAATATTTACTTCGCCCCAATCACCCTCCCGGGGCGAGGAATCGCACCGTCGACCCCTGGGTCGCTCACAGAGCGAATGTCTGCATGTTCGAAACGTCGAGGATGATAAGGACCAAATTAACGACGGAATTCGAGAGAGGGGCAACATTTGCGACCGTAAAATACACTCTGAGGATAATGTCATGAGGTCTAAAAACCATAACTACAGCAAATAAAAGAGACTTGCAATGCCACTTCGGGGAGACGTACAAGGATCGTCCGGAAAATAAGTGTACTGAGCTCAGGAAAAAAAAAATTATTACACTTTTACATATCTTAAGCTAATATTCCTCAAAATAGGACCCTTGTGAGTCGATACACTTGTTCCAGCGGCGTTCCCATTCCTGGAACGCTCCCGCGAAGGCATCATCGGGAACCTCTCGAAGACTCGTCGTCGACCTCTTCTCTGCCCTCCACGAACATCTTGTGCCACCGAAAGATCATGTTTCTGGACATGGCTGACTCCCCGTAAGCCTGGTTAATCATACCGACAGTTTCGGTAGACGATTTCCCAAGCTTTACCGCAAATTTGATGGAATAACGCTGCTCCAAAAACTTCGGCATCACGTTCCGTGACGTGGGTCGAGCCTGGAGGTTCGCGTTAACAGAGCTCCTCACTACACCACAGCTCAGAGCCGACTGCCTTTTTCAGCGTCGCTTGCCAACATACCCCCCTCCAATCGCAGCCCGTCAGAGCGGTGCTGGGCGCGCCTGGAGCGGCGCGCCCAGCCCAGGAGTCAGTACACTTATTTTCCGGACGAACCCTGTATGTCTTCCAAGGCCATCCAGGGCATATAGTATTTCCTCCTGGTAACATAATTTTCCGCAAACTTTCTAGATTTATATATAAATTTCTGTGAGGTGTGTTCTGGACTACTACACAAAAAAAACTTAAAATTATAAATTAATTTAAGACACTATTTCATTTCAAAACTACCCCCACACATACCCTTAATGTTATTCACAACGAGACTGCCAGCTAATTCAACGTTTATCATTAAAATAACTATCAAAGCAAATTCAGGTGAGTCAAGCCTAAAAAACTAATTCTGGAAGTAACCGAGCAAGACATGAAAAGATGAAAGTTTAATATCGTTCCACTAATACTCAATAATAAATTGAATATTGTAATTGATGCAACACAAAAGGCACAATGCTGATATTTCGAGGAAAACTGTGTTTTTTTTCTCGTCATCCACCATGACATTCCGCTGAATTCGCAATTAATTACCTCAGATGAACTCGTTCCACGGAGACATAGCATTCGCTGCCTCGCAGACGGCAGAAACTCTCGATCCCTCCCTTCCCGGAGCCGCCTCGTGCTAATCCGTATTCCCCAGCTGATACCCACGTAGACGACAGAGGGAAATAAAAAATAACATATACATGAGAGGAGAAGGATGGGTTATGGTAGCCTGTGGGAACGAGACGGCGGAGGAGGCCGACGACGGTGAGGCTAGGGGGGGCGACGCGAAGGGGGAGGGTATAAAAATGAGATATGAAATGCGCAAGAGTCATGTGACACAGTCCATTGAGACTATGGAATGCGTTCCCAGCACCCCCTCCCTTCCTATTATGCAAACGTTATCTTTCCCTAATTGTCGAGTTCGGCGGCATCAATAAGAGGTGTACGTGGCACGTACAAAACATATCGCGACGATTAATTTGCATATATGCGCACCGGTAGCGCCCTTGAGATGAACAACTTGTGGAGCGAATACGTAGAAATGCAAAGAGTTGGGACGATAATTATAGGGAGAAACGTTACGGAACGGCATTGGGGAGTCAAGCAAGGAAAACCTCAAGCAGCGACCCGCAAATTCTTCATTTAGCATTGTGAGTCCTGCATTTTGTAAACTACGAGTAACCAACTAAAACTGACAAGAAAAATAAAACAGCAGGGACATGCAAAACTTTCAGAGTGTAAAAATCATTCGTCTTTAACTGGGATTCGAGCCCGGATCCCTCAATGTCCGGTCGAGTGCTTAAGCCAGTTAAGCTATCGAAGTACCCTCTTAAACTCTGAGCCTCGATAGCTTAACTGGCTAATGCACATTCGGCAGGACATCGAGGGATCCGGGTTCGAATCCCGGCCAAGGCGAATGATTTTTACACTCTGAAATTATTGCATTGAAATATATATTAGCGGATGACACCGTTAAAAGTTACTATTGCAGCATCTCCTGCAGTTTCTTGGAATTCATGAAGAACGTACCGAACTGACGAAGCATTTGAGTTTCCAAGTATTTAAAGGTGTTCTTAGCTAACAATACTCCACTAATTATCCACCAAATATTCTACATTGGTATATTTACAGGAGGTCAACTAGAAGATTAACTGGTGCGCCTTTCAGATATATTTTGCCCCACGTCCCTCTTCCCTCTCTCTTCCTGTTCACTGGTTGCCGTTTCTGCTCACCCACACAAGTGGACCCAATGAATGACCCAAACCCACAACCCATATTTCATGGAAAACACAAAGAGGGTCAAGTGGAAGGCACCTGAGGAGCAGTTCCCACTGATAATGAAGAAGAGAAATATAAGGCATTACTTCTCCCTCTCAAGCCCTAAAATAAGATGGGATACTCATGAATCAAGTGGCGACAGCACTGGACTTGATAATACTGCAAATATTTGATCCGGATGGACTACTCCGTGGGTTCTCAGAACCCAACAACAGATTACGTACTTCATTTCCTCCAGAGTGTACTCGAGCACTGCCCTCACTGGTTTGTTGCGTTGCTGTGATAGTTCAATGGAACTTTCTGAGGAGGCGATTGAGGGAACGTCACTATTTCTGATACCTTAAACGCTTGGGTGGGAACTTTCAAATGTTTTGTTTGGGGAATAAACGAAGACTTTCCCCTATTTCACGATCTTAATTCCTAAGTAAATTTGTTTAAGAAAGGACTACCGGCGAAGATATTCCCTCGCCTACTGCCAAGGAGTGAAGTCACCAGTACAGCCGACGGAGACATACAGTATTTCATGAAACCCACGGTAAAAAAAAAGAGACACCTTCTTGGCAAACCATACGTGACCGGCAATAATATTTGGAAGCGATAAGAACATGTGAAAAGCATCAGGAGTGTCGTGCGGTCCTCATCACGCTCCGGAGAATTAAAAAAATGTTTCCAAACCCAGAGATACGTTTGCTATGTTACGGCAGAACACACCCGCTGCTCTGCGAGAGGTTAGTTTGCCACCCCGGGTCATCTTTGGTCACGCAGAAATTTCCTTTGTCAACCAAATCACTGGTTATAGGTTAAGCTGATGGTGTCAAGGGATTTCAACCGGATTTAAACCCGTGGCCACCCGACCAGCAGGCCGGCGCTTTACCCAGTGGAGGCTCGAACGACACCATTCCACCCCTCGGAAATAAATTCGCGACAATCGATGCATTTCGACCGTAGAGGGGTGGGGCGACCACCGCGGTCGCCCCCCCCCCTCTCTCCCCGCCCCACGTCCCGCTTCTGGATGGAACCAATAAATCCCACTCGATTCCATTGCGTCATAAGCGATTATGAAGAGGCCATTTCTATGTATCGTGAGGCGGCAGAGAGCTCGGTGACGTCACGTCCATCGTGCCCACCGTCGAAAGCTCGGAACAAGATATGAATGAAAGAAGGCGGTCGGGCGGGCGGGCCGGGAGGAGCGGACTCGCCGGCGGGAAGTGGGTGGGTGGGATGAAGGAGGTGAGGTGGACGAGGAGGACGTGAGGCCACGGAGGGGATGCCCACACGAACGAGACGGGGGAGGAGGGGGGGGAAGGGGAGTGGTGGAGGCGAGAAAGGGTGAGAACGGAAGGGAAGGCGAAGGGTGTGAATTCCTAGCAAGGACGACATCACGCGGTGACAGGCCGCACCCAATCCCCCCCCCTCCCTCGCCCCATTCCCCCCGCAACGCCCACGCACACACCCCAGCCCCCCTCGGGCATTATTCAAGCCTCAATCCCTCATGCCTCCTCCTCTTCCTGCCCCCCCCCTCCCCGTGACACCTAAGCATCCCTCGGCGCGAACCCAGGGCCGCCCGCCGCATTGACACCGCGGTGACGCCGAGCTTCCGCCTGCGCCGCCCACCATTCCAGAGCCCTCGCCACACTTTCCGCCCAAGGAACGAACGACTTCGCCCACATCTGAGCTGGACCAAACATCCGTGGGACCGCGTCCCTCTTAACGCGTAAGACAGCGAGTTCTCCACAAAATAATGCTAGATAAATCTTTCGAAATACTATCATATAAAGCTAACGCAAGTGATACAAAGTTTTAATTGGCTTACATTGGCTTGTCATCATAATTTTGCGCGTGAATAATCTCGGACTTTTGACCATAAGCCCTGAGAAAAGTATCAACATGGATCGTAAATATTTTAATATGATTTCAAATCAAATTCCTCGCCGAACGCTTCATTCCGCATGTAAATGCTTCATCATATATTTCCACCGCAAAATATAACCGTACTCACATGCCAAGTTTGTTCTTCGAACGTACGGGTGGTGGGCCGCACGAAACACAGAAATGAAACGTCGTAATTCGCATCTCGGTAAAATAAATGTTTTCCTCGCAACATCCGATCTGATCTGACAAAATCGATTCGATCACAAGAATTTCATTGGCGAGATGATTACAATGAGAGGACTAATGCTGGGATATAAAAAGGGCAAATTCATTTTCCGTAACGTTAGCAATGGACGATGGGATTACGTCCCACAATCTCTGACCTCTGGAGCCCGATTAAGTTGAAATTAGATAATTAAAAAAAGAAGAATAGAATTAGCATGGTATCACAGGAGAACTGGCGGAAGAATTCCCCAAATGAGAGTGCCTGAAAAAAAACCAATCAAAGCTCGCACCGGTGATTATGTCTGCTCAACTCCCCTTGTGCTCATCGTTGAATGAGTGACGCCTGTAAAAACGACCGACAGTCTCTCCCATAATTAGTATGTTACATGATTTACTTTTTACAATTAAGTAAACACTATATATTCACGATTTCGGCAGAACTAATGCGACATATCATCAGTGAAATTCAGCAAACAAGCACAATCCGCAAGGGACTTCAATGGCTGCGCTTTAAGAGTTTGTACGTACGATGAAAAGAAGTCTCATTATCGTATTAAAGAGTTAGTTGGCCCATTAAGTAACGTCTTTTGGACGTAAGTCGTACGTCAGTTGAACGCACGCTTACGTGACGTCTATTGAACACGTAACTATGACTACGCACTAAATCTCTGAATACGATTTCACCAATTATTCTTGAAGACACCATTCCTGGCTATACGTCTGGCAAAGGGAGAAAAATGAAAAGTCGCAACATTTACTTCAGGTAGTCGCTCGCTCGGCACGTCAGACCACAGCGCCACTTCTACGTGACCGTGACCGATAAGAGAGAAAAATAGATTTCCCGACATCAAAATGAAGTCACCGAGTGCCGAGTAACGTAAACAGTAACGCGTCTTAAAAAACATTTTCACGGCGACAGCCGACGAACAAACCGTCAATGGACTTACTTTGCCTTCACTACTTACCTGAATGTATTATTGCGCTAAGGTTTATCCATAAGGGTTTCCCACGAAAGAATGTCAAGATTTAGAAGCCGAATTATAACATTTAAATCCGGCATGTTTATCCGAAGCACTTGGGAGCTCGAGGAAAAAAACATTTTAAGGATCCTTTTTCATAAAATTCGAGCAGTAAAACCAAAACCATGGCGTGAGTATAATTAAGATGTAACCTGCGAGTATTTTTTATGTCAGAATAAAATCTTGAGTTCCCTCAGTATCACAATAACGAGCGTGGGCATGAGGCTCCATAATAAAACGAAACTTCTGTCTTGAAAACGTTTTATGACCAGTGGTTTTTAAAAGGACGCCGGTTTTCATTTCCCATAGGCGCACACAAAGCGACTGCCGTTCGTCTACGATTTTAAATTTCATCCGTCATCGTCAGTTACCACACCGGAAACAACGAAATGTTAACGGAAGGTACAATAAAAGGAGAAGAATTTAAAACATTCTGGTTATCTATGAGATCGCTAACGGGTACGGCCCGCAACCTCTTCATCAAAACTTCCATCAAGTCTTGTCATTCGCCGTGGAGCGCAAGAGTCCTTCGAGAATGAAACCCCCCCCCCCCGGGTATTTATTATTTTTCCGATGAGGATTGCACCACGACAGCTAAGACCACGCGCATCTGCCGCCCCCTTCCGTGCCCTACAGCCGCCAGCCCTTCCCCAAAGAGCAAAACCCTTAATGGAAACTCCATTCCCCCGCCCGCCCTATCTCACGATCTAGCATCCGAACCCACCACAATTCCCCCGCCACATTCCCTCCCTATCTCTATTCCGTTTGCTCCCGGCCCTGCCCACCGCGTCCAGCCTTCCCCCTCCTCCCCCACCCGCCTCAACCCGCATTCAAACATGGACGGACGGCTGGCCGAACGTACCCACTCCGTCGGCCCTGCTCCCGACATCACTCCGCGTTCAAAAAGGGGAAAGAAGGACGCAAGGCGGCCCACATTCTTATTCCTAAACTCATCCCCCGCGGGAACTCCGCCCGCGATCCCCGACCCAGGGCCTCCCAAACAGAAGAACCCGATTCACACTTCATTTCATGAAGGCCAACAAGTAGGACCTTCCGGAGACATTCCATAAAACTTCCAAATCTGGACTTCTTTTTACTCTGATGCAGTATTTTTAACCACGCACTGATTTATAATAATTGGGCGAGAAGGCCACAGTCACGACCAAGGGTTTTACATTATTACAAATATGACGTAGATTCGACGTTAAGAATGTACCCTTGCTTGAGTGTTACAGTGTTAAGAATTCAAAAACAATATTCAAGCCCATAAAGGTCACAATTTACAATACCAGAATTAAAATCATACAATCGAGTAAGAAAGTTTCGTAAATCATCCAATGAATTCCAGAGAAGACCTTCCATGAAATGATGGGTAACATTCCCCGGCAGAGGAACTCTCTCACTACAGTGCACATGACGGAGGATGATGTGCAACAAAACTAAATTCCATCGCATTGGATAAGCTATAGCGTACGCCATATAGTTCTTACGTCATACAGCAGTTCTCACTCAGAAACATCTAATATAGATTACCCCACTTGTTCATAAATCTAACTCCAGGTATATCATTAAATAGGCCAAATGACAATTATTATTATTTGATAACGGGCGTGAAGCAATTAAAATGCTCTATCGACTTAAACATATTCATTGCAGGTACTTCACTGATAAAGAGGAATGGAATACATAGAATAACTTACGGTGTCTGCCGCAGTTAAGTTGATTCCCAGACCTCCAGCTCTCGTACTGAGTAAAAATACAAAAATATCTTCCCTATAAAAAAAAATAAATTTATTATTTCACACACCTGATGTAACTGCACGAAAAAAAGAAAAGTAATGGTTAAAAGCACGTTTTTCAATGTCAAGAGAAATGGACAAAACTTACCTCGCTTGGAAATCAGCAACCATATCCCGACGATCAGAAATTTTGGATGATCCGTCTAATCTAATGTATGTATGTTTTCTATGCCACATGTACTCCTGGAATAAATGGAAAACAAAATAAACAGACATTTCAAAGGATTTATCAATTAACGATCACCTTTATTAAACGCTTAAATCATTTAATTTTGTGCTATTGTCATTACTAACCTCCAATAGATCAATCATCCGCGTCATTTGGGAATAGATAAGCACCCTGTGCCCTTGTTCTTTTAATCTTGTTAAAAGGCTATCTAGCACCGATAATTTACCAGCGTCGCTGACTAGGGTCTCTTTATCTGGAAATACAAAAACCACGAATGATGTAAATGAATGCAAGAAAGTAACAAGAATGGCAAAGCAGTTAATCCAAACAACAAATCCGAAACATGGCGAGGCGAACTGTGGAGAATCTGTAAATAGTTCTCTCATTTCACAAAGGTAAAGGAATGACATTCCTAAGTACAAACACATATATAAATCCATTCAAGTGGATGATTTAAAAAAATCCCATTCACCGCTTTGAATTAAAAACAGGATGTACAAAATAAATTTGTACATTACGTGCGACTAAAAACGAAGGGCAGCAGTGAATGTAGCAATTTTTAATGCGGTACTCAAGTAAGTATTTTATGCATGATTTATAAATGATAACAAATGTATATTAGCTTAAACACAAAAATCAATACATAATGTGATCATAGCTCTTTGTGGTTTTAGGGGAGGCGGCCGACAGCTAGGTCCTTTGAACCATTAGGGATGGATGGGAAAGGAAGGGTGGAGAGAAACCCGGACGTCGGCATTAGCCTAAACTATTGTCGAAAGGAGCCAAGGGGTCAGCAGTTTAACGTCCCATCTGACGGACGGCGTATTCACTCAAAGTGCTCTCCGCAAAGCACCTCAAGTTGGGATCGGGATACCACTGAAAAATATCTGACGCCTCCAGGATTCGAACCAAGGCCCTCTCGGTGGGAAGCCTGTAAGTTAGCCATCGCACCATCCCGATCCCTTTAGAACTGTTCAGGAATCTTAGTTGGATATTTAGGGATTTTGGGATCGAGGGATTTTCCCGGTATGATAATCACTTTTTTCTCAGCTGACGCAAACTGACATTCCTTATTACGTCATATCAGAGTTACTTTCTCTTGCACGTAGGGAAGGGCGAAGGAGAAGGATTCAGCGAAACTATTTGAAGAAATAACAATGCTCAGATAAATAAAATTGTTCATCGAAAAGTGCTAATTTATACAAATAAATGCTTTCATTTGCTCGTTCACTGTATCTCCCATCCATTGCCTCGACCGCGAGACTGCTACCGCCCAATTGCATTCGATACTCTCGAAGCGATAACTATTGGGCATGCTTAAAATACACGAACTAAGGTATCATTCCACTTGGCTGAAAGAATGGGAAAAACCAGAGTGAGTCGAAGGCAAGGCTAAAACTTCGTGGGTCGCAAGAAGAAGAAGCCTGGGTTTGTGCAGGCCCTTCAATTTCGGGTAGCCAGACGATTAACCTATCCGTGCCAACGAGATCCGCTAAATCCGGCGAATGGATCAAGCGATCAAGGGATTTGAAGGGGTTTCAAGATGGGGAGCTCTCGAAAGGGATCCTTTCCCTTACTTAACCGAAGGCGATCCAATTCCCCGTTCTCCCAAGATGCCCATTATTCTCCCCGCTCACCCATATCCCCAAGCCCATCACACACTCCTCCCAGTTGCCCAGTCCCAGAGGAGCCCCGAATGCGATGGAAACAAAGAGATGATAAGGGAAAAGCAGAGAATAGGAACGGATGAGGGGAAGGAAAACATTTCCGCTTTATACGGATAGTAACTAAAGCATAGAAGACTAGGAGGACGGGAATCACCAATGATTCTGTATGAAAAGTACACATAGACTTTTGATGAAAAATTACTAAGATGACGAAACAAACTTATCGGTGATATAATGAACAAATCGAGGATTCCCATGTCAATACGTATTTAAGAAAACAATACTTTAAGGAAGGATGAAGGTCAAAAACGGAAGATGCAATTAAAGCCAATCAAATTTGCTGACCAGTTACCGGTAATTGTAAAATTACGAAGTCACGAAGAAATAAATTCTGATTTACTAAGAAAAAAGATGCTTGCGAAAAATAAGAAACAATTAAATCAATGTAATAAGTTCACGCAACTCTGAATTGCAGACTTTTTGTCCGCGATGACTAACATTGCCTCATATTGCACAGATTTGACTGTGACCTGTGCGTAGTGAACGTCTACTGGTATCATTGTCTCCCATTATTTGTGATAGCTTTGATCAAAGGAGTTTCAACTATGAACGCACGAGTCTTACATTCTCCTCGTTCAATCTCCTCCCCCCTCCCTCGAAATATGAACACGACTATTTTCAACCCACGGATATATAATACACACGAGTACGATCGTACATCAAGAGCGACTCGGCAACTGGAGTACGAACTCATCTGATCCGAGAGAACATCGCGAATTACTCCGCTCAGCTATCATGGCCGATGACGAGAGAATCTTCCCATGGGCCTAAATCATCAGCACTGAAAGGAAATCCATCAACCTCCGAATTATCTATCCAGTTCGTGAATTTTAACCGAGGCATCAAAAACGAAGGGACTTAAACATCGTGAGAGGCAACCAACTCGTATGTCGCATTCGTGACTGCTATCGGCCACTTCACCCGTATCCTCAAGGGTGGGGATGGTCACGAAACATCAATCTGGATGATCATCGACACGATTTGATCACAGCTAAGCGAGCGCGCCCGGAATTCCACGGGCCCGTTCCCTTTCTTGGCGGACGCCTTGAAGGAAAGGCGTCACGAACGGAAGAGGGGAGGGAGTCATTTCCGACGGGAGTAATCACTTTCATTTCGTCCACTACCAAAGAGTGGCTTTAAAATCCGCTAATTATATGCAAAAGGACTCGGAATGTGTTTGGAGGGAGAGGCCGAACTCGAGCGAGAGAATCGCCTCGCCCTAAGACACTCCTCAGCACCATCGTTTAGAATGGCAAAAATAAATTATCGCAAGGCATTCATCGTTTCGCGAAGTTGATTCCCTCAATCTCGAGTCACTCGAAAACTTCGCAAGCGAGAACAATTCTTGGAGACCAAATTTAAGAGATTCGCCGAGTGTACTCTGCCAATTTATTTGCCCTTTCCGAAATCCTTCACTTGGGGAGATAAAAACCGCACGCCTCCGCTACCAGAAAAGGGTAAATTCTCGAGATATCCCATCTCTACGCTTGGGCCCAAGAAAGGCCGTCACGAAGGGTTAAATTAAATGTCGCGACAGTGTCTCACGCCTGAATATGGTTGTAAATATTTAATAAACAGCCCATGTTAATCAAACTTGAATTATCTCACGAATAAAGATCTGGGAAGAGTGCATGAGTTTACTCGTAGATGTTGGTTATGTTACGCCAATCCCTTCCTTAGAATGATCGGCTATACGTGTATTATGAGTGCTCACAACTTCAATACGATGAGTGTCGAATGCTTGGGATTAACTCGGTCAAATGTAAAGTGGTGCATAAAAACATTACAACGTTCAGTACACCCTTGAAAATTCAAGCGTTTGGACGTCGAGAATGAACGGTGGAAAATGTCCACCACGTGAAAATTGCAATGAACACAAGGACAAACCAGCCAATGAAGTTGGCGATGCATTGAAATATTTATTCATAGCGCGCCTACGTGATAGTGGGTGACCTGTTGTGAGTCAAATCGGTTTCAACAGCATCCAGAACATTGGTCCTTAACCTGTTGCTTCTGAGCATAACAGATTCCTTATTACCGTAATTAAGTCCCCTTCAAACAGTCAAATTCATATTGCAACATGAGCACTCTTCATATTATTGAGTGCGCTCCCTTCTGAAGGAAGAAAGCTCGCATTTGCTTTGAATAACTGACAGATATTTTGAAGTCTTTAGTTTACCATAATTAAAGAGGTTAAATTTAAAACGATTGCAAAAAATAAATATTTTCAAAAATTATGGGTCCTTAACGATTTCTTTTCCCAATTTTTGGGTTTGAGTATTCCAATTTACATCCCAATGTTAGACAACGGTTAATATAGCAGTGCTTCCCTGGTAAGAAAAGTTGTGCAGTGGTTTGGCTGGTTCCAACAAAAGACTACCTCCTATTGAATGCGTTAAACAATGCGACATCACTGAAGACAGAAATGCCCATTAAGTTGAACTGACTTTTACCTCTCCTTCTGAAATCCTCGGAATGGCAAAGATGTGCCCAGGAGTGTTGGTGATCACGCATTGACATTTGATCAAATATCAATAACTCATTTGGTCCTACAGTGATTTTGAACATTGAAACTCAGACCACAGTTCATAGAAGCTGTAATTTCTCATATTTAAAAAATGCAACACGGCAAGGATGGTGCCTTCCTTTTTAACACACGCGTTTCAGTTGGTTACATAACAATGCCTGTCTTTTGGAACCCTTTGAAACTAAAAATTGATCAACAATTTGAACAAGGCCCAGATAAATACTAAACGCATAAGCAAACTAACCTAGACGACGCTCAAAACGAAGTTGAATAAAATTACGAACAAATTACGATGAAGGGTGATCAAAGGCTGATGAGGGTCGTTATGTAACGCATCCAATGATACCAAAATCACATGCCTAAAATTTTCCGGGAAATTAATTAACGATCTGAAATCATTTTTTAATTCTCATCAACTTGCACATCAACGACGATGGCTCTGACCAGGACTCACCCCGAGGAGATTGCTACAAGCGAGTCCCATCACTGCCCACTTGATGCACACCCACCATGAACACGTTCGCCACCTTTCTTCAATGCCGAACATTGACCGCTGCAGCGAGAGCGAAATGTCCAGCCGCAATATGATGCCCGTGCACCCTGACTCGAAGACCACCTGCACGTCAACAAAATTAAAACAACACAAAAACCAAGGGAAGCGATATCTCTAATTTGTCTTCTCAATCTGGAAAAGTAACACGCATAAAAATGTCCCGTGTCGAAAAAATTCGTTTTGAGCTTCATTTTTTTAAGGCCACAAAACATCCAACGGAAGGATTGTTACGCGAGAACATAGAAAAAACGGTAAAAAAGACATTCTTCAAAAATATCCCCTGCACTAAGAAAAAATTCTTTAAATAATACATAATGCAACTTAACAAATGAAATACATTTTGGCATACTGCTTTCAAAAGCCCAATACGATTTCAAGATGTTCGACGTATTTCACACTTCATACCGGGAGCCCGGTTAGTAATTCCGCTGAAGCGGTCATGGCCATCCATGAAGCAGCTCGAAGACGGCGTAGGCCGCATCGGTGCATAGCAAAAGGCAACGGCAGTGTGAGGGGTTTTATACGTGTAAACAATCACTGCCTTCCCTGCCTATCCTACTATAATTAATCCCCCTCACTTCTTCAGTATGGACATTTTTCCACAGCTGCCCAATCAGCATCACACTTAATCAGATCAATCATAAGAAAAAACTTTTGTTCGCAACTTTGTTCAGAAAGCATTTCTCATCGTGCAGTCCAGCTTAAAGACATTAAATATACTTGAATGAGTGGAAAACGTCGGATACGAGAGTATGCATTTTAGACAGCATGAATGGAAGTAGTCTTGATATGAAGTACGATTTAGTGCTAATCAAAGGTTTCTTCTATTAATTGGAAGTTCTAAGTTGCTAACAAGAGCACAACATTGTATGATAACTTTTTTGGGCCCATCTATAACCAACCGGTCCTCTGCACTATAACCAGTAACCCTTCGGGAGCCGAACCCTAATGCATGTATGGTGGGGAGTATTTTGAATCCGCTTCAAAACCGTTCAGAATTTCTCATTGCGAAAGTTTTTTTTTAATTTTTCCGAACGTGCACTGAAATATGAAATTCCCGCAAAATGAGTAGAAAAAATTCTAACTCAGTCTGGAATTTGTCCGGTTAGGTTTTACAGCACACTTACATGCCTCTCCTGACAAAAAACGCAACCTGACAACCAACAACACAACAGTGTTCGTTCGCACGCCACCATTCCTTAACCCTTCCTCGCTTGTCTAATACGGCGACCACAAAAATAAGAATTAGGAATCCTTAATGCTGCAAAACGTCCGCGCATTATCGTACACCTGGAACCAATTATTTTCATATCAGTCGCAAACTAAAGTTCACAAAAATCTTATCTAAGAGTACCACACCTCCTTTGGATCATTGAAAATCAATTATAGGATCGTATGTTTCAAAGCGACGCGAGCAAGAGGTTAAGTGAACAGTACCCAGATACGTGGAGCCTCGTGTGAAGGTGAGGAAATTACGTTATTGAATAGCATTTCCTTTGGCGGCTGAGAAGCATCGCAAGGGCCGCGCAAGCAAGGAGACCCACCTCTGAAGGAGAGCGCAAGTAGGGAATATGAATGGCAAGGTTTATAAGCGCCGGTCTTGAGACATAAAATTCACGTATTTTAAATACATTCCAACACGTTTGCGAATCTATTCTTGGACACCACGAGAAATGATACCCCTGGAATACACCGCAGGGAGAATCTTCCGCCGATCTCGAAGCAACGACCTTGCGTCCATGGTATCATATTTAAGTATTCAATCTTCCAGGAAAAATAATAGTCAAATTGGACAAAGCACCACATATCTGATCAAGCCCTTGAGTATGCTTAATTTAGCGTCAGTTGCAAACGCATCATACCTAAAAGGTACTTCAATGCAGTGATGTTTGGGGAATCGCCAATAAAAAACCTTGGCCGGCATTTGAATGTTGATCTCTCAATTGCCAGTAAGACGCTGGTGACTAACAACACCACCAAGCCAAGGGATGGAATCATGCCCACTCCAACTACTTTCCTCAGGAAATTTCCACGTATTAGTGAATAAGCATCGCGCATTTTGCATACAGGATTCTTCGTGGGAATTTCCTCGGAATGCCTCAGCCAATAAATGTTACGTGAAATAATTTTTCATTGAAAAACAAGAAAATAGACGTTTTGACTGTTTTATATTTTCCAGAATATAATTATCGATAAATAAAATAATTTTCACCTTAAACCAGAATTGCTTCCAAAACAATTATGCTGGACACTACCCCTACCTCGGCTAAAAATTGAATACAGAAAGAATCTACACAAAATTTCCATCGGAGCACTCACTACTTATATACTGTAGGTACGTGATTTTATATAGTGCGTTCCGAGGTACACCATTGAAAAATTAATTACAACAAAAAAGAGTCGTACAAGTATAAGAACAACTGACGACTAGCAAGTACTGCGCAAGAAGTAAGAATTTCCGATAACATGTTACTTCAGCGGTTTGGAACAAGACACTAGGTAAGTAGGCTGACTTGAGCTAACTCAAACATTAGTTTTGATAACTTTGACGAATGTAAACACACATTGGAAGAGAGAGAACAAGGAGAAAGCTAACCATTGCTGCTGTTGGGCTCCACCAAGACCTCTACAATTGTTCGAAAGTGTTTGTTCTCATGAGAAAATAATTAAAACATTTTGGGACGGGGACTAAATACGGCAACGGAAGACCGCCTAACCCGTCTTTTCGCCCGAGTCCATGTGCACGCAGTGGGCATGGTATTAGCGAGGAACCTGAACATAATTGAACGCGATGAAAACGAATGGAGAGACTGGCAGCGGAGATACGGTAACTGGGCACTTGGTCCAAAATCAAAAGGCACAGCTCCACGATCACTGTACTTCAGGGACATCGAAGTGAAATGTAGAGATTTAATTAAATACTGAGACGTTACCCTCACTCACGATCTTTCCTGGGTGAAACACATACGGGGAATATGTGGATAAGCTAACATAAAAAATAAAGAGTTATTAGAAGAGTACTGGGTAAATGTGATGAAAATCTCACAGAAAAATGTTATCTGTCGTTGGTTAGGCCTCATTTAGAAATATTCGATCCTAACGAAGTGGATTAATGGTCGAATTGGATCGCGTGCAGCGTAGAGGAGCTGGATTTTTAAAACATTTTTATGATAAACTTATTAGCGTATCCAAAATATTAGAGGAGCTAGGCTGGAAATCACTCACGGGGCGAAGGTTAAATTACAGGTTGAAACTCTTGCACCAATTGGAAGGGGGTCTCTTTAGCAGTGACGTAGCAAATGTATTATTATCCCCGTCGTACTACGGTAGGAGAGATCATGTGAATAAAATTAGAGAGATTAAGTGTAGAACAGATAGATTTAAGATGCCATTTTTTCCAAGAACGATAAGGGATCATATTAACACTGTCCGACCGAGGTGGGATCATGTTCGGGTAAAAATTAGTCTGGTGTGTATTCACCCACCAGAGGCTTGCAGAGTACTAAAAAATAGAAAATACTAATACTATTCAGCAACGCCCGTAAGAACACGGGAGCTACAGTTGCCAAGTATCTGGTTGTTCTGGTCTAATTACCCAATATTTTCAATTCCATGGGCTCCGAGCCATACCACCTGTATATGTCGCCATACCACATTGCAATCCATTATGTAGTAAGCCTCAGTTAAGAGTCAAATCCGAGATCCTTGGTATATTCGAAGGGTTACCATCCGCCGCGATAATCGGAATGACCGATGAGACCGCTCACGAGGACTGGTAGCCAAAAAATACCAGGTAGGTATGTGGAGTTGATTTTGGGCGAATCGACAACTACGGATATACCTCAACATCGCGATACGATTACAATCGTATTGTATAACTTCACGTTCAACATCCCAGTTTATTGCAGAAGTTTTGCCGCTAACACGCCTTCCTGCCTTTCATTATGAAATGTATGGTTACGTTTTAATCAGACTGGATCCAGCCGGTGCAGAATGACGCCTTCTTCTCTGAAGTGGAGAGCTAAGAATTAGTCACGGAACTCCACAAGAGTAAAAAAATAAAGAGGATGTGGCCTATCCTCTGCCTCGTGATAATACCTTCCTCCTTTCGTCTATTCCCGACAAAGGGTTTCCAAGGTAATACTATATCCACCTGTTCAATAGCAATGCATCACCATCATGCAGCCACGACAAAATACTTCCACAGCCGCGTAAAACTGCAGCCGGCGAGGCGCCCGCAGAGTGAGTTCCCCACCCCCTGGACCCTCGGACTCTCGCCCTGACGTGGGTGGCCACGGCCGTCGCGATGAGGGACAACGATGCGTGCGGAGGCCGTCTTGGACGCCGGTGGCGCAGTTTTTTAAAAGGGTGCAACTTGAGTTTCCGGGCACTGCCTCATTATCCGTGGCGGAGGGGAGGAGCCCTCGGAGGGTGTGCGTGAGGGCGGCGGGGGGTGGGAAGGAAGGACGACTACCGGCGGGGGAGGCGGAGCCAGGAGAGTTCATGTGCGTGTTGTGTGGGAAAGATGCGAGGATTTGTGTGTGACATCGGCGCTGTCGAAGGCTGTAACGGTATTCCACCGGGCAGCCTTTTTGCTTGCACGACAAGGATGGAGCATGCGTCCCGTGTAGTAAGCACGGGGAGGAATGGGAGGAGGGAGGAAGGTCCCCCTCCTTGAGTTTCTTCTTCCCTCCCGGGAGGCCCCGGGGAAAATGGGACCCGCATCGCGATTTTGCCCCGGTCCTCTCCTTTCTTCCCACGTGTTTACTTTGTGAGACACGCATAATGGGTTTAAGGCCGCCGTTTCTCGTACGATGTTTCGGTGGACGACGACTTTATCAACTTATTACCTCGGTTGCAGAACAATACAATCGGCACATCTTTAAGACGTTGCCGTGCAACGACTTTCGCCCCTAGAACTAACATCGACCAGCATCAATTGGGGATTACGCGCCCATTCACGTAATTTCTCATCGAGGCCCCCATTCTGGTTTCCCTGATCCTTTTTCCGCGGCGTCGTTACCCAACATCGACAAAGTGGTGTTCCTATTTTCAACCCGCAAAAACGCCAATTTTCCCTTTTCCCTCGAGGCAAATTTGTAACGACCTCCCGATTGAGATAAAAATGAAAATACGACATTCCGCGAGACAATTAAATTGATGACTTTTAATTAACACAACATCACTGAACCCGAAATCAACATCATTGGGTCAGAGAAACGGTTCACCCTGGTCACGGAGGCGAGGGTCAGTGGCGGCCGGAAGTCACGGCCGTCGGTCGCTCTGGACAAGCGGGTGCTTTGAATCCAGATGGCAAGTTCACACCGGGAATCGGTTCTTTCGCTGCCCCACGGTTACAACAGTCCGTATTCATTAAATTCCATGGCTTCCCACTTCAAAATTTCAATGAGGGAAAATCATCTGAGGAACCGCGGCCCCCGAATGGTACCGTAAGCATAGTGGTCAGTCCCACGATTATATCACATTGCGAAAATACAATTTAACGAACCCACTCCGACCGAATTGCCGATTGACAATTGTCCGTGCCCGTAAAAAGAATTAAATGAGAATCAATTTTCCAGTAAAATGCTCTTTTAAAGCGGAAAGGTAACCATTCCATATTATATTTATTGACATAATATTTTCGCACTGATTTCCCTTCAAACTCATTCATTGCTTTCATCGTAAAACAATGTTTACACTGCGAAATCCCTCGATTTCAGCGTCAACGGCGGATGACTCCGTTTAAGTGGGTGCCACAAAATTTCCCGCGGCTCTCTGAATTCGACAATTTTTATATCTATTGGGCCATTAAAAGTAAATGTTTTAGAGCGGCAATTGTTGCTCATGATACACGAATTTTCCTATAAATATTTAGATATCTGTAGGTTTTCCCTTTACGCATCATCAACTATTTCGGAATCACCTTTTATAACGGATAGTAGAGTTGAATATAACAGTAACATCTAAAGGAGAAGTTTGAAAACTTAAGAGAAGTCCAGGTCCCACTGCGGACACGGAGGCATGTTAACAGTATTTCGATGTTTCTGGTTTAATTGTGTGATGGCGTTACTGCAACGAAAAATGCAGAAACAAAAAAATGTCGAAAATGGCGTCATGAGTCTAGCAGGTAAAATAAATTAATGCTACAAAATACTTAATAAAGTTGACTCGGAATTTCATTAGGATCAGATCCGATGTTGGCAGAGTCACGAAACGCGGGTCGTATTTTACAAGAGTGTTTTTGTGAAACCATTACGAAATGATGAACCTCCACCCCCGAGAAATTCTACCACTGACGGCAGGGAGTGAATACAAAAATAGAATGCATCTCGAGTTTTGCATTAGTGTGGTCCAATATTTGCATATGTTAAAGTTAAGCATGTTTTATTCCCGAGTAATATGTGCCCACTCTACGCATAACATTTATTCATTTTTTAAATGTAGCTGTCACTTCATCTACCGAATGCAAGAGAAATGGAATATTTTCAACTGTCTCAAAGTATTACAATTGATAGCCATTCGTTCCACATTCTTCGATTCCAGCGGAATCTCGTCTTTCATTCAATAAATCATTTACCCATCTATTTAAAGTAAAACTCCTGTTTAAATTCAGAGCACGCTATCACCACTGATTCCTGAACCGTCTACGCTCAACGGTATATCAACGGAACGCCTTCTTACGTTGAATATTGATGCGAAATCAACGCATGATGAAAATATGATCCCTGAAAATCTAACACAGACCGACTAATAAAAGTGATGTCTCAGTGAAACGCTTTTATAATTCCGTCTGCTGAACTGCCGAAGTCACGGCCAACTCGGAGCCAGAGGTGGTTCTAATGGCTTGCCATTCAATAATTCAATTCTATTTCTAATTTCCATAATAGCACTCCTTAAGAGCGCACCCACTCATTTGCATAACCCGATGATGGATGGGGCCCCGACATTTAAACCGGGGATAGGGTAACGAGTGCAATGCCATTTTTTTTCATGGCGCCCGCTGCACCAGAATCAGCGACAAGGTCTCACGGGTCTATTCTTCTTAGTTTGCTGCAAAGTGAACCCAGGGCGAACTCCGATAGCGATATCATCTTATCCCCGATGCATGTCAACCAAAATTCAGGTAAGCTGAGCTTCGTGTCGCCCATCTCACTCGTTTCCTGTGCACCTTCTGGGTGCATGCACCGGGCGCAATTGCCTCGCACGGTCGTTAATCGAGCACGCTTAATTAGCGCGGCGCTGGAAGCTTCCGCTAAAACATTGCAGGATGGGTACCCGATGCACTTTTAACCGGGGCGAAAGCAAAAACTCGAATTACACCAAAGAGATGAGATCCCCAAGGCTTAGTGTAACGTTTCCTTGGGAAAGGGGTCAAGGCCAAGAACATAAAGCAACCGGTAAGTTCGACATCCAAAGTGGCAGCTCATTAAAAATGTACAATTTTTACGATGAACAGAGGGCGTCCAATCAGAAAAAGCCAAGTACCCCATTTGAAGGATAAAAATATTAATGGCATTTACAATTGATTCGGACAACTCACGAGCGTAGGATGTAATTGATCGGTTTCTGAGGACTATTAACTTTAAATTTGGGCGATAACTTCGAGCTGAGATCATTATTCTTGTGATAGTACCTATATTATTTCCGGGACCTATCTTTTCTTGATTAACCTGACTAAGTGCAGTTGAGCTCGTCACATTCAATTAAAAACCGAAAAAAATGTCACATTATTACGTTATTTTCAACCATATTAAAGGAGGGAATTAGAAAAATGTAGCATTATTTTGATCAAATCATACCGCTCCACAAAAGATCACTACGTATTCCAATTCAGGCTTTTCCTCCTACCGCGACAAGGGATTTGTTTTCGTCAATTACAAAACACGTCAAAATTGCAGACTTACCCAGAATGTGCGTTCTAAGCAACGTTCTCTATTATCAATTAATTAAGATATAAAACGTGACAATATAATTTTTCGAGTTTAATATGCATGTATATGCGTGACAGTTCAAGCTGAAAATGTAGTTTTTCCAGTCGAAAAAAATAAGATGCAGCAACATTCATCACTGACAAAAAAGATGACCAGGTTATTCCACGTTATTAACTCGGTAAACCAAATGCCTATCAAATAGTCGTAGGATTGGGGTCTACTTGCACTAACGCCTGCAGTTACATCGTCCCACGCGATCTATGCAGTTCCCATGGACGAACGCAAAGAGTCATCCATGACTGGGCAAGGATTAGGATCGTGACATCTAGGTTACCTACTTGGTAAGCCCGTAAAATGCTTCAGTACTGTGGTCACACTTAAATCAAAAACTTTCCAGGTGAGATATCCTTCTGGTGCCCTAACATTCAGATGAGTTCTGGGTCCAGTACGACGATACACCAACAAACAATGTAAACAACGCAACACTCGTAAACACAACTGAAAAAACATCCATAAAAAAAGCCTAACTCAAAAGGAGTGACCTTCTTCACCAACCTCATCACTCCGAAATGGATTTGGAAAAACCTTAACTGGCAATAAAAGTATATATAGTATATGGATTTCATGATTTGCGAATACTAATATATCATCCATACTAAAAAGAAAGACTCGTACTTTTCCACAGATTTTATAAATCTGTGAAAAAGACTCGTACTTTTCCACAGATTTTATAAATCTGTGGAAAAGTACGAGTCTTTCTTTTTAGTATGGATATTAAATACTTCCACGAAGTGAAGCCTGAAACAATAGAATATATACTAACATATCATCTTATGTGCATAGGATTTCCACGGCTGCTGCTCGCAATGGCGTAAGCTTCCATTCAATTGCTCGTTTAAACGCGTTGTATTAGGGTAGACCAAGGAAAATATTTAACGGAACGGTCGCCACAGCCTCGGGGCTGACCCAATGATTCCATTCCACCACGGATGACGGCGCGTGAAGGGAAGTGCCACGACACCTTCGGTTTGTGCCATCCCGTGATCCACGATATGAGCGTCGGCTGCCCGCAAGCGGATGGCTGAGCAGAGCGGGGACGGAAATGGAATCGGCGACCAAAGGGCTTTCAGTCAATGGGGCTGCGGCTGGTTTTGGCCCATCGGACAGCCACCTCCCTTCCATCAGCTGCTGCTACCATCCTCTCTCTCTCTCTCGCACCGATCATTCGCACGTGAACTTCTATTCCGCCACTTCACCCCCCCACGTCTCGCAAGCGAAAAGCCCGCTTGAGATGGGAGGACGTCACTCAGCCGAGGCGAGCGGAATTTATGCAAAATCATTTCGCGTAAAAACATACGATTTCATGAATCCATTTTTGTTTTCGATTTTTATAATTTAGTTTCTAAAGCGATCGCGGCCTCTTCTTGGTATCCAGATTTACGAGAGACAATCGCCCCCCTCATACAATGTATTACCAATCCCCCCAAAACACACACTGTCCAAAAACACCGAACTCCCTTGAGTACCTACGATGAAACTGAATGATGATGGCAAAAGAATGATGACAATATTTTTCCCGAGGGAAAAATATTGTCATCATTCTTTTCCCTCCCTTATCGGAAGAAGAGATAATGATTAAAAAAAACTCTTTGGTCATCATATGAGTCCTTCATCAAAGTTATTACTCAAGTTCTCCAATTGGCCTGCGTAAAACTTGGGATCTCTCTCAGACAGTCAAATGAATTATCAGATTTCCTTAGAGGAATCTTGCACAAGAAACTTGAATGAAATCGCATTAATTATGTCAAAACTTTGCCAGTTCAAACCCATGTTCAAAACTTGCTCATGTATTTCTTGAATGCATATTTCAATTGAATGTAATTAGCAACAAACCAGGACTAATTTCTGCACATCCTGCTCAGCAATACATAACTGCTGGTGAGCACTAAAGCAGAACAGTAACTATCTAATTAAATTTGAGGCATCAGTGAAGGCTTATCAGTGTAAATTAAATGAAACATTTCCAGCAATGAAGGAACTGGTTATCGGCTACCATTCAACACACTAACGGCCAAAGTGATGATTATTTCCATCAAAGATTCATTGGCCATGTGAACAAAGCCTCATTGAATTCAAATAAACTGCAGGAGATGCTGGAACATAAACTTTTAACAGATTCATCCGCTAATGCACATTGCACTTTGAGTGTTGCATTGTCAAATTCATGATTTTAATGGGGATTGGATTCTTGAATCCAAGATGTCTTTTCAGGTTTTTTTTCCTTTTCAAACTTTCATTGGGAAGGCAGCTCGCACTCAAAGGCTCTTTTTCTCCCCTCCCTCTCTCTTGCCAAAGCTTCACTTAACCATGCATAATGCACTCAACAGCCAAATAAAAACCTTGAACGTACCAGGAACAATGATCCCTGACCATCCATGCTTGGGGTGAGTGTTCCAGACAGATCCATGGTCTCCCAAAAACCGTTGTTGCTTCTCGTCGTCCATGGACAGCCGCGGAGGAATGCCCCAAAGAATGTATCTCATCTCTTCAAATTCAATCTCCTCCAGTTCTGAGAATGCATGCCGCCTACCAGTGGACCCCACACCACCTGGGCCCCCCATGTACCCATACAGCGGAATCGGGTTTGGCGGAACGGAGGAAGGGCAGGCCGCCAGGGAGAGTCGCTGACGACTGGCTACCGCCCATGCCGCACGCCGGTGGCTCACATAAATATCGGGTTGCGTTATTTTGACCTAAAAATTTAAAATCACGCTTTTCAACAAAGGAGAATAACTACCCAAAGGAAAAAAAATAATCAAGGATATAAATTATTTTACAATGTACAGACTTAAACCTAAAAAAATCAATCTGGATCAGGTACATATGACTTGATTCATATGGACCATTAAATTACCCCTCATAAATATACAAACATATATTTCAAAAGGCTTTCTTCAGCCTTCGGCTGCAATAGAGGAGTATATGCAACATTAAATTTACAAGCTGAGGTTGAAAATCCTATTTACACATTATTCTTAAATATTCTCATTATACATCCGTCCTAACTGTCACATACAACTATTACAGATACTAAATCAAAATGAAATAGGCAAAATGGATTTCAATGTTTTATGGATAATAATATATGCACTGAATGGTTGAGGCCTTAACTTTGTAGAATTCCATTATTAACTTAGGAGAAAAAAACACAATTTTTTTTTTCTTTGCTTTTCTACAGAATAGACAAATTGTGTTTTTTTCTCCTAAGTTAATAATAATATATATATATATATATATATATATATATATATATATATATATATATATATATATATATATATATATATATTTTTTTTTTTTTTTTTTTAAGGTAATCTACCGGTTAAGGTAGGTTTTTGGATGGACACAACTGCCAAACAAATATTTTATTACTCCTAAAAAAACACAAAACCCATCATCCTACTCTATATTAGGTCCCTCTTCATCTCTGAGTACTTTCTTCCTCCCTTCATCCCGTCCAACATCCCTATCCTGTTCCTTCCCTTCCCTCGTTTGCCCAACATTCTACCCTCTATCACAGTCTTCAACATCCCACTGCCGGTCAACACTCCCTTCATCCACTTTTCCTGCCTCCATAGGATTGCTCCCAACAAACCCCTCTCTTCGCCCACCATACCAAGTACTTCCTCATTTGTTTTCTTCTCTGTCCATTTCACCTTCTCCATTCTTCTCCACGCCCACATTTCAAAAGCCTCCAGTCTACGTCTATCCTCCTGCTTCAATGACCACGTTTCCGCGCCGTACATAGCTACGCTCCATATCATAGTTTTTACGAGTCTTTTCTTAACATCCTTACTCAACGTCCCCGTCATCAACTACCTCCTCCTTGTGAAAGCCTCTTTTCCCAACGCAATACTCCTCCTTACGTCCCTACTACTTTGACCGCGTTGGTCCAAAACACTTCCGAGATACGTAAACTGTTCTACCTGCTCTATTTTTAGCCCTCCTATTTTAATGTTTAGCTTAGCCTTTTTCTTTCTAGAAAATCGCATAACCTTTGTTTTATTAATATTGATTCTCATCCCATACCTGTCGCACTGGATTTCCAATTCACTCAGCAATGCTTGCAGCCCCTTGGCTGACTGACAAACTAAAGCTTGGTCATCAGCAAACTTAGCTGATTTTACGAATTCCCCGCCCACTTTCATTCCTACCTCGAGTTCTTCCCATGCCTCTTTGATCATTTCCTCTTCATACAGGTTGAACATCAACGGTGATAATGGGCAACCCTGCCTTACACCCCTTCCTAACACTGCCCATCCCGACTCCCCGCTTCCCACCTTCACCTGAGCAGTCTGAGACATGTACAGGTTGCGGATTAGCCTCCTTTCCCTCCAATCTATTCCTATTTTCTGTAATATACTCATTATTTTTTCCCAATTCACTCTATCAAACGCTTTTTCGAAATCTACGAAACAGGCAAATACCTCCTGGTTGTGTTCTACATTCCTCTCGATTAAATATATAAGCATCTATCCATGGACTAGGCTGAATTTCAATTGCACAGCCAAAGGATTTAATACTACTTATATATATGATTATATTACCGATTAGGATGTACAAAGCAGAATGCAGTTCTAGAGAAGTTTTTCCGACAAAAAAACACCTGCTACACGAAAAAAACAGTAAAACAGGGTGACCAACAATTATATGTTCTTTGTTTCCATCTTTTTTCCAGGCTTTCAAGCAGAAAAGAAATCACATTAAAAACCCTAAGAAATGTGTTTCCCTTTAAAAAGTTGTCTTCCAGGTTTGCTGAAGGAAATCTTTAAGAATGTCCCTTCACTATGTTCAGTATCCAAAGTCAAACTGGGCAACGAATAAAAACTAAGCATAATGTAAGCACATGGGCATAATATCCTGAATTTGAAATGTGACATTATTCTGATGATTTGCAAGGGGAAACGAAGAAGTAAAAGAAATGTATCATCAATCAGTTATTTAGCCAGTGCCACCAGAAATGATAAAAGGTAGATACACCGGCAACAGTGGTCTGTTAGCTGGCTGACACAAACATCATTTACCCCAGAAGCAATGATCAGTGACTTCCTCCAATACCTGTACTCTTAGCAACCCTTGAAAACTCAGGCCACTGTGGATCCTTTTCCATTTCCCTAACCTCCAGGACAAGGCCCATTGTGTCCTCAAGAGGAGGGTCAGTTCGCTTACCTTCCCTCTGCCCACCCTTCTAAGTGAGACTGATGTTCCCCCACAAGGCAATTCGGACTGCTTGTCCTATCTCCCCCTTGTGCTGGCTGCTGTTACACCAAGAGAACACCAGGAGATGCTACATCCAAATATAGTGACCAGGAATTTGGACTACCCACTATGTTTTTAACTTTTGGTCAGCCTTGGTTGTGGCAGTGTAACATCCCGACCTATCAAACATGGGTTCAATTTCCACCTCGATGGGTTTTCCTCCACCTACGGCTTCGATTTTTGCTATTATCTTCAATGTAATTTTTAGGGGTTAGGAGGAAGAAGGGACAATGCAGTCTACATCTAGCCCCAATAAAGATGTAAAATAAATAAATAAAATAAGTTACAGCCATCAACTAAAAATGCAAATAAATTTTGCTCCACTTTCTCGGGTGAGTATTTACCTGGGACCCTATATCACTGCCCTCACAACACAAGTGAAAATCTCTCCAGAAGTCCTAATGTTTTTATTCGATTGAAGTGGTTTTCAGAAATTTTCTTCTGCTCGGTTTTATTCCAATTTTTTAGAAAATTATCAATGATTGGCAACCCAGTTGGCATACATGTAAATGTAATGCCATAACTCAAATATTCAGTTTACTTCTCCACGGTTTAAGAATATGGATTACAAGAGCAGAAAATGGGTTTATTCAAAATCAGAAAATGAAAATCAAAAGAGAAAGGACAAATATGGAATTAAATACAGATACAATAATGAAATATGTAGACAGCTAATACCTTCAGACAAAAATGAAAACTATTATTTCACAGGTAGGCAAAAAATAGCACTGACAGCACTTAAAAATCAATAACATTCTTGTATCCTGCTCAAGTTCTAGCTCATATTTTAAAAGTGATTTTAAGTGAGACTCAAAACAATTTTTACAAAAAAAAGCCACGTAAAAGTTAAAGATGAAAAATCCCATTTCTACTCGATTACAAGGATAATTTTTACCTTTGGAATGAAGACATTGAGGAGGAATGCAGGAATTTCAGTTGGTAGCAAGGGAAGAGTCCTGTCTGGATGAGGGACGTGACGAAACTCTGGCAATAGCGTGTACTTCTCAGTGCCCCAATTTCTTAGGCCACTGCCACCCGCGTTGGATGAACGGCCTCTTCCCCTCCCCCTGCGGATGCCACCCCCACTCCTGTCATCGTCACCCGTGCTTGGAGGGGGCGACCGGGGAGAAGCATGGGACGGAGATTGCGTGTGATGCATTGGAGATCGGGATTCGCTGGGTGGACGAACGCCAGCAACTGGCCTATGCTGTGGAAATTTCATAGTACAATTATAGAAACAAAACAATTTAAAAATATTTTCAGCAGAATATCATTACAACAATTATGAATGGCATTATAACTCTTTGGAGTGTCACTGTTAAGCTCAAACAACCAGATAGGCATATAAAATGTATTATGGCCCTCTGAGATACAGTTAATCACCTAGTTTATTTATTTTAAGAATGAATCCTCTATATAGGACTAATCTGAAAGTAGTCAAGCAATATGACTGTATTCCACTTCGGGAAGTTTAAAATAGTCAAATGAAACTCAAATTATTTGATGTGCTTGATGAAAATGGCACTTAACAAATGTAATATTTTATTTTTTACACTCAAATCCTACACTTGAATGCAAAAAATGAACCTATATCAACTCCTTATATAAGATATTAATCATAAACTGTTAGCAACAGCAGTGATGTAGTACATGTATTACAATACAGTGGAAAGTAATTGGGTTGGTACTGCCAGACAAATGCATGCAAAATGTATTAGAAAATTGTTGCGTGAATCACGTGGGTTATGAGCACAGATTTATACATTCCATTTAGTATACATGGCTATTCTTCAATCAAACCTGTTAACTATTTACTCATTTCCACAAGCTGGATAAACTAGTTTTTAAAGAATCAATTACAACTTAGATCACCTATGCTAGGCACATAATTTGGTGATAACCACTGAGTTTGTGTAATTTGGTGGTTATATGTATATTAAAATACATTGGTAGGTATTTAGCAAAAAAAATTGATTACAACACTTTCATAATGAGAACTATGCATGTTATGTAGATAGCATGTTCAGCTCAAAAATTGATATTCCATAATTTTGAATCCAACCGTTAATAAATGGATATAGTATGGTCTCTTCAATTCAAGTGTCAGCCAGCTTATCCCATAACTAGCTAACTGAGATGGTTTAGCCATTGGTCATAATACCAGTCCTTTGATAAATGCTAATACAACAATTTCTCATAGGGTAAAAATCTTTCACCTTGACCAAGATATATCCTAGTCAAGGTGAATGATTTTTGCACTTTGAAATTGTTGAATTGTAATGTGCATTAGTGGATGACTCCATTAAAAGTACCTGCAGTGGCATTTCCTGCAGTTTCTTTGAATTAGATAAATGAATTTACGAAACAACAAAGGATAATTTTGGGATAATTAGAACTGGTAGGAAGTGAGTGGATAAACGGTGAAGAAAACCCGCAATTACAGTTTACCATGTTATTCATGTGACACTTTAGCAGGGATCATATTACCAACTAAAAATAACTTTAGTCAGGCTTTCAGGAGTAAGACCCATTGGTAAACTGATAGCAAAAGGCACAAAATATCCATACACTCCATTACATCTCCATGCTAGGCCTTATGGTCTTATATGGTCAACATAAACATACACCATTTGCCACCAGGCTCTCAGATCCTCACAAATATCAATGACTTAATTTTTAGAATGAATAATGCAATGTGATCAAATCTTCCTTCTGAAATTACAAACTTGTAAAAATTGTGAAGCATCCTGGAAGTGATTCTAGTCATTATCCAGTTTAACCCTTGAAAACATTCCCTTAAGAGCTGTCCATATTCCATTCCAAACTCTCTTTATGCTTTTCTGTTACCCCACTCCTAAAAATACATGCCCCCTTTAATATAAGAAATTTTAATCAATGCAGTCCACTGTATATACATTTCACCATAAGCCCTTCCATTTACAATTGCATTCACTCATTCTTTCAACATCAGTCATGTTCAATTGCAAAATTTAGATATTTCCCATGCAGCATCACACTTATTGTGACTCCTCCATTGATTCTCACCAAACCTATCCTCTTTGGTGAGTAACGTAATATGGGGCCATTCAATTATCTTGGAGCCATTGTAAGTTTTTTTTAAATTAGGGCATAAAACCACACACAACACTATTCATTAATGATGCTTTACCTTAAGAGGGGAACCAGGAGGAGATTTCTGCCCGGCCAGTTTGGTGCCGGGGCTTTTGACGGCTGGTGTCGTGGGCGAGAGGGGATGTTTCCCGCTTCTCCGTCTCTTCTTCTTTTTCCTCCGCCTTTCGGCAGCAGCCTCATCATCCTCATCTTCCTCACCCTCTTCACCATCATCCTCTTCTTCCGAGTCTACCTCCATTTCTTCCTTCACTTTCACTTCCTCAACTTTCTTCTTCGGTGACGATTCTCCTCCCGGAGTCAATAATGCTTCCGCAGACAAAGACTTTTTCCAACTACGCATCATGCGGTGCTCAAGAGTCTCAGGCATTGAAACGAGTTTATGGTCAACGTGAGTGTAAATGGTTCCCATGGAAGACGTGAATAACAAGTTGTGCCAAATGCTGCCCGGATCATTCCCGCAATTGGCAGGCGTGTGCCACTTGTCAAAGTTGACTATTAAGCCACTAGGACCTAGAGAAGCACTGTCTCTGCTTTCTTGCCACACCCACCTATGATGTCGGACGTGAGATAGCTTTTCCAGTTGTCTAGCGTGTTTCCACCTGGCACAAGTACAAATGAATGGCTACAATAGATCAAGCATATCATGGCTCAATGAATCGAGGATTCAACGACTACCATCAATCCCAACACAAAACACAACCCAAATTTATAACTAATTTAACAAATAATTTAGAACAAATATAAAACTTATACTTAAAAAATTGAACCGCCAATAAATGTAAAGCTACAGAGATACTATATAATTACAACAGATAAGAGGCAAAATGACGTGTGATCCACTCTTCAAAGAGTTTCTTCAAATGAGAAGAAAAAATAAAATAGAATTGCTATTGGCAACTCAAGTGCTCTTGATGAAGACAGACCATAGCCAATGTGCATGTATCAAGGGCAGAATGACCTTAGTTTTCAAAGCACCTATTTCAGCTACTACTACTACCTATAATATTAACAACATTAATTCAGATGCAAGACTGAAAACAATACTACTCAAAATTTATTTTTTTAATGATGTTTAATTATGAAAAAAATTAGACTCAGATTCCATTTCAAACTTTCTGCAAACGGCATTACATACATACCTATGCAAATGGCATTACTTAACTATGCTATTTCTCTCTACTTCAAGACAGTAAACACCAAAATACCCAAGCTCCATTTTGCAAAGATAGAAATATACTTTACCTATGAAAAACTCCACCTAATGCTAGCAACCAAAGTTCCTCAGGCGAGGCATCCACAAAGCGAGAGAATGAAAATCCTTCAAAAGAAAAGGGACATTGAAATCATTATGGGGAATAATGTCATGATTTTTAGTAAGCCTCATATTTCACACAATGCAAATTAAAAATTATTTAGGTGCTACGTTAAACTTCCGCATATTTCTTGGGCTCCATTCCAAATGTCAACTATGAGTCTTACATTCAAATATATCCTCTGACTGATAAAATATTAATCTCCAATTGATTCACATTATACTCATGTACTAGTAAAATACATGGATCACATTTCATAATACATTATAAGGTAGATAAATGACAGTATGATGGTTAACAAAGAGACCCAAAAGTAGCTGGACTTACTCATTTGCAGTTCAAAAATGGGAAAGTTAGAAGCAATAAAATCATTCAAACACTTGAATACCTAAGCTTAGGGTTGCCAATGTCTTGGAAAAAATCACAGCTAAAAGATTCAATAAAATTTTACTTAATTTTATTCAGTAAGAATGGCATAAAAATTATTCAAAATATGCCCTGTATTTTGCTTTAAGCTCACATTAAACATGAACAGTGACAAAGAAAACTGGAACAAAGAAGTTTTTGACAAATTCAAAGAAACTGCATCAGCTACTGCGAAAGTTACTTTCAATAAAGTCATCCACTAATGAACATTAGAATACAATACTTTGAAATTGTGGCATTGTAAGAAACAAGCTTTTGCTTATACTCCACTTTCTCCATATTGATAAGGCATAGATGCAATTTTGCAGCTACGTTAAATTCATGGAAAATAATATTCTCATTTTGAAATAAATACAAGACAAAATTTACCAGTACCAGAGAAAAATGGGAACCAGGGAAGTGCAAAAAAAACTAAGACAAGACATTTGACAGATCGTGGCAAATACAAAAGATAAAGGGGGGGAGGGGGGTGGAAGATTGGCAACCCTACCTAAGCTACTTTTCCACTGGCCAGTAGTATCAGAAAAATAGCATGTATCCAAAGGATCTCAATTTCAAATATTAATACAGAATATTAATGGTAACATTATATCAATGCATAAACAGGTACCTGACTTGGATGCGTCCGCGTTACTGTCAGAATGAAAGAGGGAGAAGTGTATCTTGTCAGGGGTATATACACAAAACTTTTCTGCAAATAAACGCTTCTGCGATGAGAGTTTGAAACCATCATAGGCCAGCTCCCACACGATTCGGGGCATCAAAAAATCTGAGGGTCGAATGATCATTGAAGATTTGGCTTCTCTCCTTTCAAACAATTCAGGATGATTGCAAACCTATCATTCAAAAGAAAGTATGTTTTCACTTTGCCACTTGATTAATAGCAGGCAACTAAAGCTATGGGTGTGAATAACAGCACAATCAACACTATGACAAATGACATACTAGACATTATGAACATTCAAAAGAGGAACATCAACTAATACTAAATCATACCTTACGAAACTGCATCACCAAATTCATAAGGCTGGATGTTACACTTTGTGACGTCAAAGAACCACTTGACCCTCCACCAGAGGAATAAAGAAGATCTTCAATACGAATCTTCTTTTTCAGTGCTGCAAATGAACAAATTACAGAAAAGTCAAGAAATGTCTCCATAAAACCTATTCAGCAAGAAATGCTCTTTCCTTAAAATTATGCATTTCTATTCAAAATTAAAAGATAATACCAGTTTTAATTTAGAAACGGAAGTTGAGCACTAGATGCCATTATAGATATATGAGCATTTATAGAAAGGAACACAGAATACAACTGGGTTAAAATGTCTTGGTGTGCTTTGGAGATTTTAAGAAAGCCTTGGATAGAGACGAAAAAGCTGATGAAAGTATTACAGAATATAGGAGAAGTCTGAAGGGATAGACAAAATATTATTAACCTCGATATGAACCAGAGGGCAAAAGTGAGGGTGGCAGGGAGAGAATCTGGATGTGCAGAGAAAGGGATTACGGGTTTAATATTTTTTTAAATATAGCACCCATATAATGCACTCCAACTATGAATTTTACAAGAATGAACAAATCCTTATTAATAAATTCTCATCATGTTAACAAAAGACAAAAGCAATAAAGTTAGACCAACTATAAAAACCACCCACCAAATAGTAGTACATCTTTAGTAACAACGACTCACCTAGGTACAGTAATTTTTGACGGGTAGTTAGAGGACAGTAAACCATGATCTCTATTTTGTCAGAGAGTTCATTTTCCACATCCTTCTTGATGCGCCGAAGCATAAACGGTTTCAGAATCAGATGCAATCTTGACAAATGCTCTAAATTGGAATAAAGTAAAATTAAAAGTTACCGAGCAGAATTAAGTCTTTCTTCATATAATAATTTCTCTTATAATTTATGAAAAGTAAAATATGATCTCAATAGATCATTATTTCTTAATGTTACACTCACTTTCATCGATTCCAGTTTTGTTTTCAGCATGGTTTTCAATGTCTCTAGAAAACCACTCAGAAAATTCAGCATGTGAGTCAAAAAGTGTAGGCATGATGAAATGAAGCAAAGCCCAAAGCTCAGCCATGCTGTTCTGGATAGGTGTGCCACTCAGAAGAAGGCGATTTCGGCAGTTGAAACTCAGCAAGACTTTCCATCTCATACTGAAATCAAACGAGAATTAGAATGCGTTATTTTTTCTAAGGAAATGCCAGAATTAATAAATTGAATCCCATTTTCATTACTTATTGAATTTTAAGCATCTCGAACATGGTAAGTGACCATGAAGAATTTACTTAGTGCACCTGTTTCAAAAATTATGTACACACACTTTGAAAATAACTGTATGTTATCACCCCAGTAGCTAGTGCCCATGGAAAAATATTACACATTCCAAGCAGCTTTTTCGAATCCCAACAAACAATCTTTAACATGAAGGCTCAAACTTCCACCAAAAATGGGAAATTGTTTGTAAAGAGTCAGAGAAGTATGCACAATTAAACATATAAAAGATAACCAAAACCAATTTAAAATAGCATCAATACAACATTCTGCAATTCAGCAGTTATGTGATTTGGGCCTCAAGAAAAAAAGTGTGGATGCAGTCTGCAAAGGGGATATCTACATCTTCTCCATTACCCTATTCTCATATTTCTATTTTGATTTTGAGTGACCACACCAGAGACACCAAGCCTTGCCCTGAACCTTTCCCGACGTCCCGTGTCGCCTCTGTGTCCGTCAGTCGAGCATACGACCACACCAGAGATGCCCAACCTTGCCCCCCCTCGCTCGTCCCTCCTCCCCAATGCCTGAACCCCAAAGCTTGATAAGGGTTAAATACAAGACTCATAAACCGAATACGACTCTCTCATTCTGTGCTACGTTCCCACCAATGATGTCGCAGCCTCCAACCACACGACAGGGCGCACTGATACACTCTACACCACTAGTCACTTCCCTACAATATTCCCTTGCTCCCATTGATTGAGATTGACAACATTGTCACCAGCGATACTTTGGCAATACTTTGTGGTCTATTAAGGAGCTTCTCTCAGTTCTTCATGGTGAATTGAAGGCAGTAGTTTGAGAAGCTATAAACAGCAAAAGCAGGCATCTGATGCTCTAGAGAAAGGCTCATTGAAATAGAAATTTTTAAAGAAAAATGTTCCTTCATTCTAGATTAAAAAAGCATTGGTAATTACAATTTTTTTGGTATAAGAAGAATTTCGGAGTATTTAGTGCCACAGACTTGCATTCAGTCACTATCTATAGTTTTTCAGTTGATAAACAATTATATTAGAAAGCAATTTTGCGTATGCTGTTCCCAAGTTTATTATTTTCAATTCAGCAAGTACCAATGTTTTAGATGAGAGGAAACCCTTTGCATTTATCAGCCAGTGAAGGAGAAAAAACCCTGCACTGTAGTGACTGGGACAATACAGTAAGTTTTGCTCATTCTTAGTTGCTTATTAGGTTACAAGCTCATGAAATTGAATGGTTCTTCATTTCATTCCATAAAAAGTATGAAGACATCAAACAGGTCACCTGTGTAGAACACCAAGCTACTCTCAAATTTGAATCTGGAGGGAATATTTCTTTAGAGACCTTTGCAAACTAGTTGTCTCTCTTAATTTTCCCACCAAAAATATAATCACAGGAAATTGGAGTCACTGAATACTAATTGAACAAAATGTGCCCTTTGAGGGCCCACACCTACCTGCTTAAGGCATACCAAAGTGTAGGTTATCGATGGTTTTTACTTGGGGTAGTTTTAGGGTAATTTTAAAAATTGTTGCAAATTAAAAATGCAATCTTAAACGATCTTCAAAACAAGTTAGATAATCTCCAATGATCTGAACACGAGGTATCTCTAAATGATTGTACATGAGAGCACAGACAATGAGAGTGTGCAATATCTCGGTGGATGAACTCAAAGATGAACATATTCTATTGTTTCAGGCTTCACTTCGTGGAAGTATTTAATATCCATTACTAAAAAGAAAGAAAGACTCGTACTTTTCCACAGATTTTATTATACGGTACAACGCAAACACAAAGCAAACAAAACAACAAAATAACAAAACAACAAAAACAAAAAGCAATGGCCATAAAAAGCATTTTCGTATCACAGCCCGCAGTATCTAAAGATTTTAAGTGGTGCTCGATCCCGTTTCTGGGAGATCTTTCATATAGGATTTCCAACTGCCTACCCACCTCACTCAAAGCAGCCTTCTACCCACCCATAACCCTCTCCAAACTTCTAGCCAATGGAAAAGACACCCAGGATAGCCTTCTCAAATCAGGCATTTATAAACTGAAATGCGAGGATTGCAACAGCGTTTATGTCGGTCAGACCGGCAGGAATATCAAGTTACGAGTCAAGGAACACGCAAGGTGTCACAAAAATCAGAATAACAACTCTCTCTTCGCCAAGCATTTACTAGAATTCAACCACAGCAGTGACTTTGTCCCAGAGATATTACACACCCTCCCAAAAGGATTAAAAATGGACGCTCTCGAGCAATTAGAGATTAGAAGGCACTTGGTGAACCCCAACACGACACTTTGTAATGAGCAATTGTTCCCATGCCCCTCCCCACTCCTCTCCGAGAAACTAGCCTGGAAATGGTCAAAACAATCCATCAACGCACCTGCGAGCCCCCACCCCTCTCAAATCCTTCCAACCCTCCCCGCCCCCACTCTGTCCTGAGGGTATATATGCTTGCTCTGTCTGTTTTGCAAATTTGTACCTGATGATGCCGCAAGTCGGTGAAACGCGTTGTACCGTATAATAAAATGTGGAAAAGTACGAGTCTTTCTTTCTTTTTAGTAATGGATATTAAAGATGAACCTTCGGCTCCACATCCAGATTAATTAATTTCAATTTCAAGTTTAACAACCTAGGACTCATGTTTATGATAAACCTGCAAAATTAAATAGGTTGTTTAAATTATTGATTGGAAAGACTAAATGCAGTGCATGGATAACCCTATGGTGCTCCGACACAAGGAAACCTTACTAATAGACCAGTATTAATTTATGCTCATGAACATTAAACATTACCCAGATGTAACCCATCAGTTGCCTAATTTTGAAGCAGATCATATGGATCATAAAGCAAACACCCCAAAGCCAAGGGATGACCTTTGGCCTAGTGACCTAGTGTTAACCATCTCTCCTCCACCCTATGCTGGTCTGTTGCTGCTGTCACGTCATCACTACGAGTCTAGATACCTACTGTGAAGATGAGGAAGATAAGCAGTTTTTCAAATACTGTTTTGTTCAACCATGTCCCTCAAAAACCTTTGGCGAACCACAAAAAGCATACCAGACAATATCAATGAATGATAACCAGAGAAAACTGTGGTTTCAAGCTTCTAGAAGATACATCAGCTAACAGCTATGTTCATTCCCACTGCCGTACAATCCAGTACAGAGTACAATCAGGATGTTTGTTTGCTTTGCAGATTTAGAGAAGGACTCCATAGGGTGGAATGGGCAGAGTAGAAGACGATATTACAGAAAATAGGAGTACACACACACACAGTAATCAACCCGAAGGTCGGTTTAGTAGGCGATGGTAGAGATCACCCAGTACTAAGCCCTATGCGGCGTGTGAAAATTCATTCATCAGGTAGGGGGGCCAGTTCCTTTCCCTGTGCCGGTTATGGTTTCCCAGGAAGACCTGGTACCCGAAAAAATCACTTCAGCTTGGGTGGAGCTGCAGGTGCACAGAGTGCCTCGCCCGGGAATCGAACCCGGGACCCTCCGGTCAGCAGTCCAATGCTCTACCCACTGGACTACCGCTACCCCTAGGAGTACACTGGAGGGATTTATCAGCAACCTGCACATGTTTCCACCTGATTAAGTGTGAGTGGTGGATGGAGAGTGGATGGGAAGTGTTAGAAAGAGGAGTAAGACAGGGGTATCTATTATCACCAATGCTGTTCAACGTATATGTGGAGGAAATGGTTCAAGAGGAATGGGAAGAACTGGAGGTAGGAATGAAAATTGGTGGGGAATACATAAAATCACTTAGGCTTGCAAGAGATCAAGCTTTAGTTTTTCAATCAGTCAAAGGGTTGCAAGCATTACTGAGAGCATTAGAAAAATAGCGTGACAGGAATGGGATAAAAATCAACATAAACAAAACCAAGGTTATGTGATTTTCAAAGAAAAGGAAAACTATGCTAAATATTAAAACAGGAGTTCATAAATCAGAGCAGGCAGAACAGTTTGCCCCTCTTGGAAGTGTTTTTGATCAAAATGGCCAAATTAGTAAGGACAAAAAATTGCATAATACATAGAACTTTCACACTAGGAGAAGGGAATTGATGATAAGGACTAAGAGTGAAAATATTGAAAAAAAGCTAGCTAAAACTTTGAAATGGAGCATGACTTTGCATATTACTGAAATATGGACATTGAAGAAATGGGCATAAACGAAACCAAACAAGCAAGTGCGAGTCGTGGTATGGGAGGAGGGAGGACTGTCAGGAGAAATGTAGGGGAGGCGGGAAAGATGGACTTTGATGGATGGTGCTTTGACTGGTAATAAGATGTTGAAGACTGTGATAGCAGGGAGAACGTTAGGCAGGCAAAGAAGGAATAGAAATATGATAGGCATGTTGGATAGCATTAAGAGAGGAAGGAAGTATACAACATTGAAGAAAGGTTTATTGGAGCGTCGCATGTCAGCTTGTGTTTTTTTTTTGAAGAAGTGTATTGTTTAACTTCTACTACATAGCCCGTGTCCATCCAAATCCTACACTAACTGGTAGATAAGGATTAATAATCACTGAATAATAGCACTCACCTGCTGGAGCTTTTGATAGCCTGGGCTTCATCCAAAACCATATACTGCCACTTTACACGATGAAAGTATTTTATATCGGCTATTACAATTTGATATGAAGTAATAACAACATGGAATGGAGACGACGTTGTATGAAGATTCGGGGATGACCAGCATTGACGAAGAATTTTCCTTTCCTAGAAACAAAAGGCAATGATTGAAATAATCAAACACACATTTAAAATATAATCAGAAAATATTATGTTAAGACTTTCAGACTATAAAACAATCACATATATGTACGCATATATTTAAAGATGAATTAACAAAGCATTTTCTATAACTTTCAAAGTTATAGAAAAATTCAAAAATTTTCAAAAATATATTATACATTATGAAAGCGTGTTTGGAAGGAAGTAAGGTCTCTAAAAGAATATTTAAAAATGTTTTCAACACCAAATGAATGGCATTATTCACATTAATAATTATTATTATAATTATTTGATAAAGTGCTGTGCACCATTTTGTTCTGTGTGTTGTAGACATATTTACTGACTATGAAAATAAGAATATATAATTAAGAACCCTGTTCTAAAATAAAAGTTAAATTAGATAACCAGTAAAGTGTGTTCTGCTGTTACAGTTCTAACCATTGAAAAGGAATGACTAGGGATAATTTGGGTGAATTCTTCTCGGGTCTTCCTCCGGGTCAATGGCAGCTATGGAGCCATTGACCCGGTGGAAGACCCGAGAAGAATTCACCCAACTAATACGCCGGGAAAGCACCAGATCTTTCATTAGGGATAATTTGCTTTCATTTTTGTGAGTCACATACAAATCTTACACATTCATTCTCCATACATACATTGCAACCCAGTATCCAATTCATTCATTTAATTTTGAGGAACTGATTCTCCAGTCAATTTGTGGGAATAACGGGGTACACTTCTAGCTAAGCATTCTTCATTGCTTCAGTAAATGCAAAAAATTGTCACATGCGAGGGCTGTTCAGAAAGTATCGTGAATTTTGAATTTCCGCAGGTTAGGTATATTTGATTTTTTGTGGCATTATGTTGGTACTTATGTCTCTCACTTATGCCGAGGAATTCGGCCATTTTGAATGTTTAGTTAATTGTTGACAGCTGTTTCGCTTGGACATGTTTTGGCTTGTCTTCGATTTTTGCCTGTTCCAAAAAATTGATCAAAGGATCTGTATAAGATTCTGTAAGAAAATTGAAATTAAGTTCGCGGACGCATTCTGAATGTTGACTGTGGCATACGGAGAAGCTACCTCGGACCGAAGAAACGTTTATCGGTGGTACAAAATGTTCTCAGAGGGCCGAGAAGATGTGAATGACGAAGAGCGTGCCGGACGCCCGAGCACGTCAACAGCAGACGAAAACTTTGATGAAGCAAAGAAAATAGTATTGTCCAATCGTCGAATCTCCATTAGAGAAGTTGCTGAGAACCTAAACATATCGATTGGCTCGTGCCATTCGATTTTTACCGATGATTTGGGCAAGACATGGGTCGCCGCGAAATTTGTACCAAAATTACTCAATTTCGACCAAAAACATCAATGCATTAACATTGCTAGTGAGGTGTTGGGACTCTGTCCATGACGACCAAAATTTGCTCCAGAGGGTCATAACTTGTGACGAATCAAGGGTTTATGGATATGATGCAGAAAACTCAATCATCCCAATGGAAGCTGCAGCATGAGCCAAGACCGAAAAAAGCACGCCAAGTTCTGTCAAATGTGAAAGTTTTGCTTACAGTTTTCTTTGATTGCAGGGGTGTGGTGCATCATGAGCTCTTACCACAGGGTAGAACAGTAAATAAGGAATATTACTAGCAAGTCATGCGCAGTTTGAACCAATCAATCTGCCACAAACACCCGGGTTCGCGGAATAACAAAACTTGGCTTTTGCACCATGCCAACGCCCCAGCTGACACATAGTTACCTGTGCATGACTTTTTGGCCAAAACCGACACACTAATGATGCCGCAGCCACCATATTCCCCAGATCTGGCCCCCAGTGGCTTTTTCTTGTTCCCAGAACTGAAGAGGCCCATGAAAGGACGATGCTACACTATGATTGACGAGATAAAGACTGCATCGAAGGAAGAACTGAACGAAATCACAAAAATGATTTTTAGAAGTGCTTCGAGGATTGGAGAAAAACAAGTGTATATCGTATCTGATGGGGATTACTTTGAAGGGGACAAAATAGATATTCATGAATAATTAATAATTTTTGAAAAAACACAAAAGTCGCGATACTTTTTGAAGAAACCTTGTATTTATTGCATGCCATGTGGTTAAAATATTTAAATATCATAGGTATCTAATGCAAAGAAAACTACCAAAAGATAATTTGTCACTTAAAATGGCAATAAAAAATTTAATAAGCAACAATTTACATCTTACCTGAGGATTCCCCCAATATGGCACAACCTTAAAATCAGGTACAAAGCGAGCCACCTCCTGCTGCCAATTATGCAGTGTTGAAGCAGGAGAAATGACCAAAAAAGGCCCCCAAATGGCTGGAATTAGAATGCAGATTATTAGCAAAGAATCAAAATGCTCATTCTCAAACATGAATGGGTCAGAATGATGCTGGTAAACTGATAACAGCGTACAGCAATTTTTTGACAGATATCCCTAATAACTTTTGTCAGGAAAATTTACTATGAGACTTAAACCAATTGGAACATGAGTATCGATCAGAGTTTTATAAGTGGGTGTCTACCAATGGTCAAAATACTGCCATGCTACTCATTCGTAAAATGGAACTGTTTTAAGTAAATGCCTTTGATAATACCATATTACTTAATATGAACTGGAATTTTTTTGTTTGGATTGTGTTGTTTCAATACTTAGGGGTTTTCAATCCAAACAAAAAACTTCCAGTTCATATTAAATAATATGGCATTATCAAAGGTTTCCAGAGTGACTAACATTCTCACTATATAATATCATCAGGATTTCCTCATGCATATTAAACATTTAAATGCTGTTAGTCCACATAAAAGGGCATGTGAGGCAAGGCAGTGGTTGACTTCAGCCTTTGCGGATCATAACATGTCAGGACTCGGGCACACAATAGATACTCTTTAATGAGTCTAAAGTTATGGAAAGCATTAGACTATATTATCCTCATCTGATTCAAGAAGCAATTGAGATAGCCAATGACTATCTAATTTTAACAGGGAAGATAGTTAATGTGCAGAAAAGACACTGAATGATAAATTAGTGTCAATGGACCACTTGATATTTTCAAGTTTTCAAGTAGCACTGGCAAAACATATTAGGGCAACTACGTAAAATGAACTCCTCAGTCAGTTTATAAATATGTTCTCAATAGAAAGAAGGAAGTGGTGAGTCTTAAAAAAATGCTCAAAATTAAAAGGTATTCCCAAGCAAAAGAGAAAACTATGACAGTACTTACAATATTTTTCGGCAATGTGGCACAGGAAAGCAATTGACTGTACAGTCTTTCCTAAGCCCATTTCATCTGCAAGAATGCCATTAATACCCTGTAAAGAAATCATTTAGAGGAATTTAAATTTCATATTCTTTGATGGTAATTTCACAAAAAATCAACAATTAAAACTTTAAAGACCGTTTCTCCATTTCATATCCACTTGAGTCAATTTACCCGAATGAGTATGTCATTATTGAATTAGAAATAGGGTTTCACCCAGTCAATTGATTTTTTGCAATGTAAAATTCTCACATTTTGAGTGCTATAATCCGGAGTGTTTACAAGGAATTTCCTGTGCATAGTTCAATTGACTTTTCTGAATGAAATCCATTAAGGTGTACATTACATTCTTATGAGTCTTGACTCTCTCCAGCTGTTTTGGAACTTCATGATTAATAATTTTTAGTATATTAGAATACATTGGCTGTCAAAGTGTCATCAGCCGGCAGACACTTCCAAATCATCAACTGGTTCATAAGATATGCCACTAAACTTTTAGGGTTTTTTTGTTGAAAGAACAACCATGTGGTGAAAAACAAATAGTATGATTTTAAAGATGGTTGAGGCCAATACTTTGTGGAAATCGGTTTGTAACGCAAAGTCTTTGATTCCTTCTTTGTACATTTATTACGATAGTATGATCCTCTTAAGAATCAGGATAAATTAAGACACGAAAAATTACTGTGATCACCTGGTCATAGAGATTGGCCAGCCAATTCATGCCCTTGAGTTGATAATGCTTCAGAACACCTCTGAATATCTTTGGTTGAGGACGTCCATCGCCAGCAGGTGTATCAGTAAGATTCAGTCCACTGCTGCTCACACTTGATCCTTGACTTGAATTTGGTCCTGCCATACCAGTCAAAGTTCCTTTTGTTGGTGACGACGTAGGAGATGTTGGAGACCCAGCCCCCGGGGCTGCCTTCGGACTTATCTGCGGATCAAAATTCCTTGCTCTTGCCTGCTCCGCCTGAAGGGCTTCTCTCACATTCTTTTTCACCTTAGCCTTGACTACTTCACTGAAATTATAAAAAAATGCAAGCGTACCTAAGACTGATGCACTTCATGGTTCATGTCAGCAACTCATGAAGAAGTTCATTCCTCTGTCTTACATTATTGCATATTTTGTACAAGCCAAACTAGAAAAAGACACTCTCGAAAGGAAAATTACCATTGTGTAATTTATGTGCAAATGGCCAATTTCCCTATCCACTATTTTGCACCAAGTGCCATTTTTCTCACAGGGCACCTTTGCAATGACATAACCAGTAATGTCATGTTGATGGCAGCACTTGACACCAAATCAATGCCAGTGAAATACATGTATTATAAAGCACCAGTATGTCAAATATTAGGGGAGGCAACATACAGACAAGCTTAGGTCATTAGCACCACTTCGAGTACTTGTGTAGAGAAGGGTAGTGTATACAAAGCAGGTGAGTGATAGAATTCTATTGGAAATGAAAACATAGTAACTTTGTGATTCCACGGAAAATTTATTACCGTACGAACTGGTTTTCGACGTTCAACGTCACCCGATGATGACGTTCAACGTCGAATACCGGGTCGTATCATTATAAATTTTCTGTGGAATCACAAAGTTACTATTTTTTCATTTCCAACATGTAAAGTTACACCTGATACCATCAAGAATTCTATTGGTAGAGATGAAAGTGAACCAGACCAATCTAATAATAATCCAGGTATGTATGCCAACAAGTGGCCACCAAGAAGGAGAAATAGACAACTTGTACCAACACTTAGAAGAAATAATTGGGAAAGTGCCTAGAAGGAAGCACCTAACAGTAATGGAGGATTGGAATGTATTGGTAAGCAAAAGGGAGGAGTGAGAGAGGGATACATGAGTACAGTTAGGTATTAGAAGTGATCATGGAGGGAAAGCAGAGGAGTTCTGCAGAAGAAGTTTGACAATAACTAACACATGGTTCGATCATAGGAGTAAGTACACATGGAAGATGTCACATGAAACAAGTTTATAATAGATAATTTCATGGTTTGACAGAACTTAAGATATGCCATCATCAACTCACAAACTTTAAAGGAGTGGGTGTAGACTCGGACCATAATTTTGTTGTCATGAAATGCAATTCACAAATGAAAAGGATTATGAGGGGCAAGAGAGTGCTTAATTGAAATCTGGGTGATTTAATGGGAGTTATAAGGAGGGAGTGCCAAGAAAAACTTCATATCTCAATGAGGATAAGGGAATGAAAATGATTAAGGAGAGGGGGTGGAGCTCAAGAAGGGATAGAAAGAGCAGCTAAGGAAAAATAGGAAAGGTAGAGAATAAGAGAATTACACAGGCATGGGTCATGGGAGAGATGCTTAAGAGGCTGGATGAATCAAGGAAATGGAAGAATGTAAACATGAAAATGGGGAGAAGGATGTAGAAAGAGCAAAATAATAGACTTATATGAGAAACTCAAAGGGTCAAGGCAACATACTGAAAAGATCAATGCAAGAATATGGAGAACTATTACATACACAGAAGGAATAGTATAACCAGTATATAAGAGGGTAAGAGAAGTGCTACGATATAACAATGGACAAACTACTCCTACTCTGAAAGATGAGATAAAGAATATATTTAACAGATTCAGACGAGATGAAGTAGAAGTTTGTCATCAGGAGAAAAACAAAATTTGCACTTTTCCACTGTGGAAAAGTGCAAATTTTGTTTTTCTCATGAGATATAGAACTTAATAAATAGAGCCAGGAGAGCTTCAGGAACAGTGAAGTGAATATTTACACAGAAAACCTTTACAGTAAAAATATTAGGCTGGCCAGTTTAGAAATAGTAAGAGAATGCAACATATTCCTGGGTCCAGGAATACAAAATAGTGATATATAAAAAGCACTGTGAGAGATGAAGTCAAACAGAATGGTAAGAGTAAATAACATCCCCACAAAATTATTAAATGAGATGAAGCAAAAAAGAAAGGAAGGGATACTCGGAACTTATATACAGTATTTATGAGGAAAGAATAAACCCGAAGGTTTTCTGAAGTCAATTTTGATCCAAAAAAATTTGATTTGAAAAAGTACAGAAAAGCTGAAGAAGGACAATGAGTTTGATTTCAGACGCAGTAAAGGCAGCTTTAAATGTCATCAATAGAAGGTAACAAAATAGTAAAAACAATTACCTAGGCAAAGATGAGTTTGGCTTCTGAAAGAGGATGGAAATGCACAATGCTACCACAGTGATGAGAACATTAATAGGCATGAACATCAAATATCAGGATCCCTTTATGCACTTGGTTGATTTTGAGGCATTAGACCATGAAGGGTGTGTAAAATTAATGGTGATATTGTGGAATTGGGCAGTGGACAGGAGAGATAGGCAAAGTATTCTAAACTTGTACATGAATCAGACAACATAAATGCTGAAGAAATCCAAAGGGTAGAATGGGAATTGCTGGAACTGGATATAAAACTAACGTACCGTCAAATATAAGATCTATACGGTCAATTAGGCTTGCACAAGATCAAGCAATGGTGAGTAAGATAGCCATGAACTGCACTTATAATTGAGTACTTTACAGGAACAATGTGAGAGGTATGGGATGAGGATTTACCACAAGAAAACAAAAATAATGAGATTCTCAAGGAGTGAGAAAGCTTAAGTTAAATAATAAAGTAGGAGTGCATAAACTAAAGCAGGTGGAACAGTTGGGCAGCATTTTATGAGGGAAAAAGGCATTGCTATGGGGACATAAGGAGAAGAATTACATTATTGAAAGAGACAATTACAAGAAGAAGAAAACTGATGACAAGCAAATTTGGTAAAATAGTGAAGAAAAAATTAGCAAACACTTTAAATATGGAGCGCAGTGCTTTATGGATGTGAGACTTGGTTTATGAAGCAAGAGGATGAGAATCAATCGGAGGCTTTTGAGTTGTGGTTGTGGTGCAGAATACAGTTGTGGCACAGGGGAAAATAAGTTGGACAGAGAGAAAGACAAGCACTGAGGTCTTTAAATACGGTGGGCAAAGAGAGGAAGTTACTGGGGCAATCCAAAAATTGGAGGAAGTCAAAAGAGAATATATTGACAGGTAGTAAGTAATAGTGGAGTAGAGGAAGGATGAGAGCGGGCTTTAGGTGAAGGCGGGCAGTAGTCTCTAAGAAATGAAGAATGAAATAGGAAGTTCCCATGAAACTAAGAAATAACTAGTCATTGGAGGACCATCCAAACCTACCCTTAAACTTGGTAGAATGCCTTGATGACGATGATTATGGGATTTTAGGAACAGATGAAAATTAGCCCTCCCCAGATTCATCTTGAGGAGTTCTCCTTATCTTTCCTTAGAGAGACATGGCACTGGACCTTGCCACTTGAATGAAAGGCATCAAGGAGTCTGCTTTTTGGAACACCAGCCCACAGATCTACAAATTATCTGCCAGTGCTCTCCAATGGCACCCAAGAGGGATCAGAAAACGATAGAAAAATCTGCCAATGCCAAGATTCAAACCCATGATCAGAATCGGCAACGGAAGTGACCTTACCGGCATCCACACCAGTCTGATTTCGTCTCACATTGGTGTCAAGTTTGAGTTTACAAATGGATCAAATAAATCTTATGGAACTCTTCCAATATCTTTTGCCACTTAAAAGTATAAGTTATGAAATATTTTCTCAAATATACCTACCTTTCAAATATAATAGGCCCTTCATTTATGAAAAATATACATTTTCAGAAGACATGACAAAATAAGATATACTGAGGCCAGACTATCTAAGAGAATAAAAATTCACATAGTGTATAATGAAGGATCTCAGTTTTTCCCGGCGTATTGTATTCAGGAAGTTCTCTCGGGTTTCCCACCGGGTCAGCGTGGTGTGCACCGACGTTTCGACGGCTAACTCTGCCATCGTCTTCAGGGTGAAGACGATGGCAGAGTTAGCCGTCGAAACGTCGGTGCACACCACGCTGACCCGGTGGGAAACCCGAGAGAACTTCCTGAACACATAGTGTATATTTTAATGCTACCAAGTGCTCTTTTCATGTACTATCTGTGCCATGTTTGTTTTTGAATGAAATAGCAAAATAATTATGCTACATCAAAGAAATCTGGGAAATCTGTTTCAATTTCAGAATTTTGCCAGAGGACAACTACCTTAACCTAGTGCCAGCACCATTTGATTAAGGAGAATTAATTGGCCAGACTTAGATCAAGTACTGAACGAAACTCATTCTCCTAGTATCACATGCCATAAGCATGAGGAATATTTACTAGACATCGTAAGCTTAACTTAAAACCAAAGCACTGCGGAAGATACCATGACAGTGACTCTTAAGGGAGCCATCTGCTAATATGCACTAAAATGCAGAAATTTCACAGGGAACATATCATTGGCCTCGACCAGGATCCCTGTCAATGCAAATGATTTTTACACTGTGAAATTTCTGCATTTTAAAGCTTATGATACATCATCAATTGAACTCTTCATTGATACATAAAAAAACAATAGCATTATCCATTAAGGATAAAGACTTTCCTCACCTGTCATAGTGATCAATTAATGCCAATCTCTGACTTTTTGGTCCTGGTTCATCTAGCTGTGACAAGATACGATTATGCCTCTCCTGAGCAGTAGAAGACGACCCCTCCCCTCCCAATTTTCTTGACATAAAGTGAGCGTACAATTCGGTCTGGGTTATCAAGAAGTTAAGTTTCCTCTGCTGGCGCTTCACCTGTAAGTTTTAAGATAATGGGATAATGACTCCTTTGTCAACTTCAAAACACCAAATAATGACACAGCCATTAACGATACATATATGATGGTTGCTCAATAAAGAGTTGTATTTATGTTTTATCACATGGTTAACTGTTAAAAAATATGATTTTATGAGATATAAACCGCAGTTATCAAACCAAAGGTCAGTTTGATAAGAGGGTAAAAGTCACCTGGTACTACATATATTGGCATGTGAAATTCACATATCAGGGACCAACATCTTTTTCCCTAAGCCACCCACAGTTTCCCAGGAACAACTGGTAGTGCAAACATCACACAGCTTGGGTGAAGCTGAGGGCATGCAGAGGTATTTGTGTGAATCGAACACATGCCCTCTGATCTGTAGTAAGATGCTCTAACCCCTGGACTACCCCATCCCCTTAATGAAATATTATTAGCGTAAAAGTAAACTCAAGCACATGTAGTACAAGTTTCAGATAAGAGCAATCTAATGACCTATCGGGCGCTAACAAATCACATTTGAGTAGTACTAAATGAAATTTTCAACATTTCTCCTGAATATTATTCGATAACATTATCTCACAATGGCAGCAGCAGTGCCAATATTCACTTCTAAAAAAGAAATTGGAGGTCCCGTTGCACTTTACAATTGATTGACTACCCATTTTAAACCCCTTCTAGCCCATCATGAGAGATAACAGACAATCCCTAAAATCCATGTAGCATTACATAGGTATCAGCTTATAGGTATCAACTGATGATTTTTTCAGGCAAAGGCAACATTTTAATGCAGCATTGAGTGATACCCCCATCATTGCTGTAGGCAAACCGCACATGTTCAAACTTACAACAGCCGTTGTTGGTTCAATACCATAGTCAAATCAAATGACACTTGTTTCATATATACAATACACAATAAGCTAATAATGTAATAAAATCAAATTTTTTCACAGTAAACCACACAAATAACAATTAAGGATCACTCTTTATGGAATAGCCCTCGTATTAAAAGTATCTGGTATAACATTGTGAAAGTGAAAAATTTCCACATTACATTGAAGTAAAAGGTTTTCAGTATTATTAGGATAACTTCAAAGGCTTCGAAAAATTCAACCAATACATATATTATTAATTTCTGAAAGTCACTCCATGCAGATGTTATTCGCATTGGATTTAATTACTTTCTCATAAATATAATCATACATTTAAGTCTGATTTACTTAATAAAATATTTACCATAATACAAAGACATGCTAAAATATGCCTCCACAGGTGTGACAACCTAACAGTTTTGCACTGTTTCAAATTTCTGCTTATGGGTACTTTTATCAGATTTTTGACAAACATATTCGGCTGCACTTTCCACTTTGGAAGTCAAAGCATTATAAATTCTACACATATTAATGGCAAAAAGTTTTTAAAAATTCAGGCGTGATTAAAATTTCTCTGCCCAGCTGAACTCCAACTAACAAACTGCACTCTTTAATGCCTTACCTCCATTATTTCAAGATCCATCTTCCGCTGTTCCTCAGCTTCTCTCTCCATCCTCCTCCTCGTTTCCCTTTCAACTCGATCAAATCGTTTCCAATATGCTTGCATTTCCCTAGTAAGACGCTTTGAGCGCCAAATTGTTTCTTTAGTATTTTTCTGACTTTGCATAGCTTTCTGCCTCCAATATCGCATGCAGTGCTGTGCAGCTTTTCGACAACTCATTAATGTTTCCTTGTGATTATTGGCTCTTGCTCTCTGAACCTAAACAAACAAAAAGTAATCACACCTCATTATAATTTTTCACAAAGATTGGAATCCCCTTCCTGAAAGATAGGCCTTAGAAGTTAATTAGTCAAAAAGATCTATAAAAAACTAGTTCAGCTCCAACTTCAAGTTCTAGCCAACAGAATTTCTTGCACTCTTTAAATGTCTTATCTAGGGAAACAGATGTCCAGGAACTGCAGAATGTTGCTAGCTGGTGAAGTACTCACCTACCTTATGGAATATGTTTGTATTACTTCAAAATATTCTTCAGATGAATAATGTATTCCTAAAACAGGCCAAATTAGTCAGTGGAACCAATTAATATACACATGGAAACATAAACACCATGTTTAACATTAAATACATATATATTGTGGAATCACATTCCCAAAATAACATACGCATTATTTGAAAACACAAGACTGCTGGTACAAACTGCAAGCACATATTATTTTTGCCCACAAAGGCTTTTAATCAAAGGCTGAAAATCATTTTAATCCAACTTGCAAACTGGACTAAATCATCATAAACACGAATAAATGATATTCAACACCAGCAGTAATAATTCAATTTCAGTTGGCCCACGGGCTAAAGTAATTTCCAACTTCAAATTTTCACAAAAAAAACCTCAAATTTAAAATTTCTGCCCAAGAAAGATTTAGGAGCACTAACTGAAGCCATGGGTGCCAAGTAAACCTTTCACTAAGCCGAGTAGCCCAGCCATAATACAAAGTGGAATGCAAATGATAATTTACAGATTAAGTAAACTTAAAAGTTGGCATTGGAAACTACCACATTGTGAATCAGATACAGCATGCAAACCTAGATGCAAACCTTTAGTATGCCTCCAGTTTATTAGAGGAATTTGAGCTGAATTTGAGTGACTAGGGAAATGGCCTGGATGTTTTATTTCTTGTACATACATATCTTCTTTTCATTACATCTCTCATCAACATTACTGCCACCATGATGATCTCACTACAGTTTAAACCATGGAAAACATGCATGGTTTGTCCAAAAAATATTTGCAGAATGATTTTTTCCACCGACATGGACTGGAGGGGGGCAATTTGTGGCAGGTCTTGGGAAAGCAACGCTACCTGCGTAAATTGCCTGTGGGTCATTACATTGGGCTGATCACTACAAAACAGGACCCCTGTTTGAGGGTCACATAAAAAATTCATGATATCACGTTCCATAGAGCAACAATACACAATAAAATTTAGGGTTAAGCTCAAAAATCAGATTAAATAGATACAGCAATGTCCCAAGGAACGGTTTATGGAAGCACAAGGTGTCCCAGGAGGGTAGAGAGAGGATGTTGACAATGAGGGATGCCCTGGTCATCCATCAATAACACAGTGTGATGAAAATGTGCAAAAAGTGAGGGTCAATTCTGATTGACCCTCAAGTGACAGGACGTTAGCAGAAGAGTGAAATATTCAGAAAACCACAGTGCACTGCATTCTTGCAGATCATTTAGCAATGAGAAAGGTGTGCCAAGATGGTCTCCAAGGTGAGCTACAATCTTGCCTTGGACCTCTTGGACCACAGTGTTAGTGACCTGAATTTTGCAGAATACTAGGTGTTTACTGGTGATGAGACATGGGTCATTGAGTACGACCAAAGTATAACCCCTTTGAGTATCATTTTGGACCACTGGATTATGCCAACGTGGCCATGACGGGATGCTCGCCCGAACAAGGGTCTTGTTGATGCCTAACAGGAGGCATACCACAACTGCCATTCCAAAAAACCCTTCCCTAAATTTGGACTACTTTCAAACTACCCGCAATTGATAAAAAAAAGTGATATAGATAAACTCTAATCGAGTCCTCATCATTCCTGATGATTTAGCCTACAATTGAGGTGAAAAACCTTGCATGAAAATATTTTTCATGATTCAGCCGCTCCCAAAATTTATCAATATTAATGATCAAAAATACAACTTGGTGAATCTATGCTCTAACTTGGCACCCAGAAAAATGTGCAATAATTTAAGCAAAGGTTAGTTTAAGAGAGCTTAATGCTGGCCAAACAGCAATCATTTCCAGAAGGGGCATATGAATTCCAATGCCACAACTGATCCATGTCTGATGGAAAAATATTCCAAAATGACTTATTACAACGATTAATCTATTACGGACTTGAACTTGACTTAATCTAAAATCAAAATTTCACTTTTACATGCAAAGATACCCAAAATGTATTATTTTGACATAGAGCTGAAGGAAGATTAGAATGATGCTTTGGTGGTGCATAGATATATTATTTTTATCCATCAGTATTGTTAACCATCTCTAATCATCCCATGCAAAATCAAGAAGCACATAACTTACTTTCCCGACTTCTTTTTTAGCCATGAGTATCCAGATTTTCCTTCTCCTGTGGGCCATGACTTCGGGATTCTTCTTATTTGCCTGAGATTTCCGCCTGCCCCCTTTAATCCTCCCCCCACCTCCCCTCCCAACCTCGCCCTCCTCCTCCTCATCCTCCTCCTCCTCCTCTTCTTCCTCCTCCTCCTCATCTTCATCATCCTCCTCATCCTCCTCCTCGTCCTCTTCCTCCTCCTCCTCTTCCTCCTCCGCCTCCTCCAGCTCCTCCTGCTTCATCTTGAGCAGCCGCATAGTGTAGTCCATCTCTCCCTCTCCACTCCCAACTCCTCCTCCACCCACATCCTCCCCCCTCTCCAGCCGCCCCATTTCGCCATCCTCATCCCCTTCTTCATCCTCCACCTCCTCCTTGATGTGGCGGAAGATGGAGGAGATGCTGTCATCAGCATCTCTGGCGTTACGGCCACTGCTACCGCTGACAATTTTCGGTCCAGCTCCCATGTGGGAGCCACCCCCAACCATAACGGGCACCTCCCCCCTACCTCCTCCTTTCTCCTTCTTCATTCTCTTCAATTTTTTCTCCAATCTACGATCCTTCTTGGCCTTCTTACGCCCCCCTGTGATTGACCTCTGATGCTCTGGGAAGCGGTCAAATGTGGACAAGAGGCCAGCTCCATAATACTGATACTGTCGATTCTGCATTAGAGAATATTTGATAACCTTGTAATAAACATGTGATGTATGAGGGGAATTTTCAAGAATACAACTTAAATAATTACTAAAAGAGTAAAACCTCAATTTGGGAGATGACTTTCTGAATGAGATTGCAATGTCGATAGATATGCTTATCCTATAACTCTCAAGATTAAGATTGAGCACCAGGATAAATGTTTTAAGGCTGCCTATGTTTTCAAATTTTCACTCAATGCTATCTTATGAAGATATCTTCCGAGAGGATCATCTATCAGTGCTTGAATATCCAGTTTAGAGAAAAGAGCAGTTCTATATTGAATCTGAATTCCCACGAATCTTGTACAGATAACTTTCTGCAACTATGCATTTAAACGATCCCAACAATATATTTTTTGAATGGATTTATTTGTCAAGAAGAACTTTAATCTACTTCATTTAAACCTTACCTGACACCTTTATTGAATGAGGTCTAAGGATGATATTTGTTTTAAGCAAACTCACAATGCCCTTTAAAATCACCACATACCATTAAAATGTTACCTTTTATAATATTTTGTCATCTGTTTTCAAGAGAATTGACTCTATTTCACTATTTAAAACAAAACCAAACAAACTAAAAGAACTGCAGGAGTTGCTACAGATGCTTAATTTGTTATAGCACTCAGTCAGACATCCATTATCAAGGTCAACTCAAGAGCCTTAAGTTAAAGCATAGAAGTTATATTGCAAACGAGTTTATGCATTTGTTGTAGTATCAGTTTCCAAATTGTTTCTCACAGCATTGGTGCTTGCAACTTGTGAGTTGTGTTTTATTTGTGTTGTTGTGACTAGTAACTGGCTGTGTTTGTATTTTCACTTTTCTCGACAATTCATTTAATTATTACCAACAATTTAGAATGATAAAAGGTTGATTTCTGGACAGCTTGATATTGAAGTTTGGCATTTCACTTCATTTTTTTACTTTTAATCTGCAGACGTCAATCCCTAACACAAGGACTTAATGCAAGCAGTATTTTTTTTATTTTCAGGCAAAACTGAGAGAAGTAAAACCATATATAATCTTCCTCCAATTTTTCTAAACAATAAATGGAATGCAACACAAATTGTATTTTTAAGCAAATTAGCATTAAGAATTATAGTTACATTTTGAAAAGAAAAATATGCACCAAAAAACCATACAGGAAGTAACACAATTCTAAGATTTCCTCCATTAAACATTATTTCTGTTAAGTGAATGTGCAATGAATTGGTAAATAAAATGGGATTTTACTTTATTGGAGCAATGGCTGTTAGTTTAAATCTCAGGGAAAATCAAAAAAGAAACATAATGAACACTGATTTCCAAAATTTCTCGGAAATATTAGGGTTTTAAAAAATATTTTCCATTAGCAATAATCACCACAAAGTTACACTAAGAAATCTTCATACAAAATGAATGTGTGGTTATTTACAGGAATGAACATCATAAACAATTAGCCAAGTAAAGAAAGATAATGCTAAAAAAGAAGCAATACACTAAATTTGACTCAACTTTTAAGGACAATTATTAAATGAATGCATAAAGAAATGAATAATCATCATGATATAATTTAATTATAGCTGTTGCATTGCAGTCATGGCATATTTCAGTGCCAACATCATTTTTCACCGTTTTGATTGACTTGGATAAGAGGATTAGTATGAGTAAGACCATGCTTTCGACAATTATTACCTCTGGGTTTGTGTGGAATCGAGCCGCATATTTCTTCCTCAGGAGATGCATTTTAAGCATTTCCTGAAGGTCTTGCTCTGTTATAACTCCATCATCATCATCTTCGTCACCTTCTGAACTATCACTGCTGCTAATTAAAACATTTCTCAGCCATTTACGATTCCTTCGAACATTAGCAAAGTTGAATAGTCTGCTTCGGTCAACTCTCCTTTCTGAAATAAAAAATAATTACATTAACATACTGTGTTACCCTGTATCATCATTATTGGAATTTACTTTTCCCCCCCAAATTGCAACATTTTCATCACATCCCATACGATATAGTATTTTTCCAATGCAGGTGGAACCCCATATATACGCAATTTCATTTTTAATTTTCTTGCTATTTGCATCACTATGTGCTGAATTAAAAAAATTGCATATCTAAAATAGTTACTCAGGTACATAGGGGATACAAAGCACCCTAATGACAGAAATTATAACCACTTAAACTCTTAGCCTCAGTTTGCCAGGAAAAGATTTGTGATATGAAATTAATACATTATATCCAACTAGGAGTAATGTTACATAATTCATGCATTGTAATAACACTTTCTTAAGGCACATAAATTGAAATTTTGAAAAATGAATATGACTTTGTCCAAAATATGATTAAGCATGAAAAACGCAAGAACTGGTAATGGACAACTGAGATTGTTAAGTATGAAAATGGTTGCTATCTCCTTGATTTTGGCAACTTGAGTGGTTTAAGGAAAACAGTTTCACATTAATTTAGGGAAAATGCAAAATTTAATACGTAGCCTAAAAATATACCTTAAGCAGATAACCTGGTAAAATTATTGGGATAACTTCTTGACTCTTAAGCTGATTCGGAGTTCACATGTCAATGCAATCAGCAGGAGATTATCAAAGACGCTATATCTACTTAGAAAACTTAGTGTGTTAATCCCTGCAGAGCACTTAAGGTCCATTTACTTTGATTTCTTTAACTGTCATCTTAATTTATGGTCTGGAAATCTGTCTTTATCCAATAAAAAAAGCAATCAGAATAACTCAACCTTCTGCAACAGAACACTGCAGAAGATCAATTATAAGTTTCAATATTGGGTTATAGCATATATATTCATAAAATATTGAAATATGTAAAAGATAATTACATTTGTTTACCACAAGACATTGAGTACATTATTATAACACCAGAATAAAAAATCACCTCTCCATATGTAACTGCTGAGTAGCCAAATCACAACATTACTCAAATACCTTTGGTATTAAATTATTTTATACCCTAGACTGGATGCAAAACTGGCTCCACCAAAATTTCAACAAATTCTTGAATGAATGGCTTGCCTCTAAAGCCGTACTCAGTGAATGAGTTTTTTATTCATAGAAAAACAGGTATGATATTTTGACATCATATGCCTGACGCGCTACCTCGTGTTATACGTATGATGTGCTGATATAAGTCATATGCCCAATGTATTCTTTTTGACGAGGTCTATTGCATGCCTAATTAATGACCGATAAATCAATAATGATAATTTGCACTGCCTCGATGCAACAGATATAACAGTGATAGGCTCCTGAATATTAAAAAGTATTGACACTTGCTTTATTGCATCAAAACTATACACTGAATTAAAAATAATTTTAATATTTTGAATTAATTGAAGCCAGGGAATTTTTTAAACTAGAAGAACAAGCTCAGATGCTCACTTGATAAGTTTTCCTCAATTACTCAGGAAAGTAAATTTTATTCTGCATGATAATGGAAAGACAAGGTGAAAAAATAACATTTTCAATTGAGGACAAGATTAAAATTTTGGAACTAGTTGATTCTTATGACACAATCTGTATTGATCAGGCAAAACACCTACCATTGCCTTTACACCAAATACAATAGTGAACATCCCAATTAGATTCTTAAACATGCAAACCAGAGCAGACATTTCTTTAAAATGAGAATATACGCCAAGAATTTCAAGTATGAAGAATTACTGATTTCTGATACTGATAGATGTAGATATATGTGTCAAATGCCTGGAGATTCAGAATGGAATCAGACAACATTATATTTAGAGACAGATTTGGAAACAAGGGAATAAATAAGCAGTTTCCTGAAAGTAGACATGCATTCAGATCATAATTTAGTATCAATGAAGTGCAATGTCAGATTCAAGAGGACAAAATAGTGAAAAGAAATGTGTAGACGCATTAACAAAGATGAAAGGGAAAGAGTACTAGGAGGCAGTCAAAATATTATGAAAGAGGACAGGGAGGTGGTTACAATAGAAGAAAAATGAAAAAATACTAAGTACAGGATATCAAAAGCCACAAACAAAACTATAGGAAACGTTAACAGGAAAAGAACAAGGAAACCATGGATTACAGATAACAGGTTTAAAAAGATAGATGCAGAAGTAAATGGGAAGAAATAAACATGGAATTAGGTAGGAGAAAGTGCAAGGAGATAAAAAATAATAACCTGAGGCAAGGAAATAATAGGGTGAAGCAAAAGAGCAATTTGTGGACGTCTAGAGTTCACTGAGAATTGGTGAAACAGGTATGCTGCACAAAGAGGTGAATGATCTATTAGCGAGTACAAAGGGAAAATTCACACAGTACTTAAACTAGGGCAGGAAAATTAGAAATGAACCAGGAAATATTCAACAGAGACAGAGAGAATACACGGAAGATCCATATGGTAAAGATATTAGGCCAGAAAGTTCATACATTGAAAGAGAATTCGATATAGATAGGGAAAGCTTAGGACCAAACGTACTTGACTCAAAGGAAGTAGTTATGCAGCTTATGATCTTCCTAGCCTTAAATTTCTCATTCAATTATAATACAATATTCCATAATTTAAACACCGCCATGAAATGCCAATACATTAGAATGACATGCTAAAGCCAATTAAATGTACTATCAAATACTAAACAAGTGACTTTGACCTATCTTTGAAAATGTGAGACCATATGATTGAAAACAGCGCATGAGGTAACTCTTCATCAGCAAAACAATCTCAATTCAAAAATAGGATCAAAGAAAACATCAATGTATGTAGCATAAGTATAGTAGAATACATTCATGTTAATACGAGATACCTATTGCTATTCAAAAACTAATACAAATACAATGGCATCAAATCAAGTTTAGTGTTAAAAGTTCAACTATCACATGAACAACCAGATTGATAGGTATTACAAGAAAATGTGGCGGGGAACGTGTTAAGATTTACTACTGTAATGCTTCTTTCAAGAAATGGACATGCAGCTAATTTTTGATAAAATATTTATGACTCAACTTCTCTATTAATGATTAATGTTAACAATAGTCGTCCACACTAAACAAGTACTCCTGTAGGGTAAGCAAGTTTCTATCAGATGACTTTAATAATGTTGTATTCTTTGTTTTTTATTATTATATAAATTTCTTACACACCTCTTTGGTGAAACTCATGATTAACACTCCCAATGACGTTAATTAAATTATTACTACATGTTTCCAACAGGATATCAATACATACCTTCTTTGGTTGTACTAATACCATTCCACATTCCATCCTGCTGCATTCCTTGATCGCTACTTCCATCAAGATCAGCATCTTCTTCTGAATCAGATTCCTCGTCATCTTCGCTGTGAAAGAAATGGAACGTGAAACGCAAATTACGTCAAAGTGGAAAGTACATTGTATAACTGAGTGCAAAAGAACATAAAAGAGTTGAACAAATATTTGTTTCGTTTTTATTAAGTGTTATGATGCAGTGTATTTCTCAAAAACAAAATTAATTGTGGTCACATGTAGCTATCAACATGATTATGGCTGATTAGAATTCACTCAAATGGTTAACATTCATTTGAGGCAGCTTAAGTTTTCTCATTTCCAGCAACTGATACCTCCAATTGACATTACTAGTACTTGACTTTAGCATAGTAGACAGCATGAAGCAGATTCCAGCATGAAAGGTTAAAAGAAACAGTAGTAGCTAAAAGAGAGACAGAACACTACAGGTAAGGGAAAATAGAGGTGGTGGTAAAAACACTACTAACCTTATAGGATTATCAAAAACACCCTCAACAAAAGACAAAAACGGCCCTACATCCAAACTTCTTTCTAGCTGCTGCAAATGTAGTGGTTTTGCTAGCTGTACGGCCCCACCTGCTGAGATGCCTCCACCACTTCGCCTTCTCATCTCAGATTCCTCCCCGGACATCCCAACTTCATCTGGAAAATGAATCTTTGGGGTAGTGATATGAATTCGCCAGTAATCTGTGAAGGTATGACTTCGCGACTAACTAGCTGATAGGTAGACCTTAGATAGTCAAAATTTACTTAAGAATTATCCAGGTAAACTATGCCAATGAATGTCAGTTAACGGCAATGAGATTGCTAAATTCCCATTAGCAGAAAATATAATTCACCTCCCATTCCTAATGGATGCATATCCTTTACTAGCTAGTTAGCTGACACTTGAATGTACATTACAGTGAAACCATTACATTGCTTCTCTAATTTTTCTACACTGACGTGTAATATTATACCCGTTGGGATGTTTTTTTCGCCATGGAAAATCAAACAACCGTTTAAAAATACACGATTGGCACATATTAAGATTCAACGAGTCACCGATCAAAAGAGCTGTCACAACTCCGACTGGTAATGAATTCTAGATAAATTGCGGACAAAAAGGTACTGACAATTAAAGAGAGTCATTATCCCCTCTTGGTTATGATTTCAGCTTTATTTTTCCAGGATTTTCGTAACACTAAGTAGCCTAAATCCCAATATTAAATTATCTCTCGATTGCACATTTATTTGAATATAAAAATTAATGGAACAGACAATAATAACGCCGAAAAATGTAACGTTTGCCAGAACTAGTTCGAATAATATTTCCTCGTCCTTCCATGTTAAAATTAATCCACACACACTGCTTAGGCTTGTGACACATATTATCCTTTTGAAAAAAATTCACATTACTGAATCTGACCTTCACATTGATTATCGAAGTTAATGGACTGATCGAAATATATTACTATCATCCATATGATAATATCTTTCTGATAAATCTGTATTTAAAACTTCGTAATACATGATATACGTACTAATGTTACGATTTCAATATACGCTGACACATTATTTCCTCCCAGAAAACAGGAACCTAAAATGGCGTGGTGTATATTTCAACAACAAATAGCTCGGCCAGCCCGAAAAACTGACCCATTGCATTTATTTGGCGGAGAAGTTGTTGGCCCGCCATCATTGATTAGTTGTATTTTCCAGACAATGTGGATAGTAAAGATGAATTATTGCAAATAAGCTTCTGAAATATAATTAAAATTTTGCTGAAAATAACTACACATTAAAAGTTATTTAGTCTTGCAAATTTACAGTTTACGCAAAAAAAACGTCGAGGGTGGTGTAAATATATAGTCTGGGTTGAAGGCTGTATATGTCGTCTAGCCAGCTAAGGAATTCGGTGCAGCTGCATGATTACACTGCTCTATGTTAGAAGCGAGTCTTGTGTTCACTTCGTTCGTGTTTTCAAGTGTGTGAACCCTCCTGCATCTATCGTTGGTGAAGCTTCCGGACGCCGCGGCAACGTGCTGTGGAATTCTTGGCGGGGGATAGATTTACACAGTGTTTTGCATGCTTCACTAAAACTTGAGGTAAGAATTAAACGCCCTGAGGTTATTTTCCTCTAGTGTTAATGTAATTACCGTGTTATTATGTTAGTATAACAACCGGTATCGGCTTTGCTCCATTTATTGAATGGGCGCCATTTTGTAAGTGGCAGTAATGGGATATTAGGTGTATCCCCCTTCATCTGATTTATTAATTCATGTAAGTGTATGTTTTATGATTTTTATGAAGTAAGTTATTTATTGGAAGCAAATATAGCGGTTTGAAGGGTTTATGTAATTATGTAAGCGTCAAACTACTTCTCGCAATGAGCGTGAATTTGCATTTTGTGTATCCTATTTTTTGATTAACGGCCTCCTATGCAGTGAAACTCCGTAAGTAACGGTTTTTGAAAGACTACTCTGATAGGATTCTCTTGCATTTTCCTTCAAGAAATGGCAACCAGACTATACGTTGGTGGCTTAAGTTACCGGGTGCGGGAACGCGACCTTGAGAGGTTCTTCAGGAAATACGGTAGAATCACGGAAATCTCTATGAAGAACGGATATGGATTTGTGGTAAGTTTGTCTAATTTTCGCTTTTTGTTCGTTGCAGCAGCATGGTAGGGACAAGGGTGTATATTGGAGGCCTTCCCTATGGAGTGAGAGAGAAAGACCTGGAACGGTTTTTCAAAGGCTATGGTCGTATTCGCGATGTACTCATCAAGAATGGTTATGGTTTTGTTGTAAGTACTAACTCAAAATAACCGTACATTTGCATGAGGGTGTAATCTTCCCACGAAGGCTAGCTAAAAGCTTGTACTGAAAAATACTCAATGATGTTTACCATCTTTCGGGTCTGAAAATGATGACGCTCTTACACTGAGAAAGTATTCCTCGCCTTTATTAGTCGCGAAAAAATGTCATGGTCGTTTGGTAATTGGTCATTGTAAATTACAGGAGTTCGACGACTACAGGGATGCCGATGATGCAGTGTACGAGCTCAACGGAAAGGAGTTGCTGGGCGAAAGGTAAGCAATGTCTCACATTGCCCAATTGAGTCGCCGGTACGCTTGTCGGTACATAGTACAGTTGAGTTATACGCTTACTGCCTATTGAGGTCTCAATTGTAATGGCGGCATATCTTAGTTCAACTATTTCGCAATGTGATTTTCTTAAGCTACTTGATTTGCGTATATGTATTTCTGATTGTAGTAGTCTTAGATAGGTTGCTGCTATAAAGTTGAATTTAAATAATTCCTAATCTGGTTAGCCATGTATACATTCATTCATTACAATTATCTGTACATACCTATGTATGGGAACTTGTAAATATGATGACTAGTTGCGTTTTGTGTGGGTGGTTGCACTATTCACTCGGTTTGTTTCTATCCTGTAGTTTAATTTAACTATTTTAATGGAAATGTTAGGTCAAGAATTTTTTCAATGATTGTGCACCTGATGTGATTAATTTAAAATATTTTTGTATTGTTTGAAATTGTTCATGTGGTCTTAGTTTTCTCCTTGGAAAACCGCAGGTGTTTGAGTGGTTTGGTCAATCTGAAGGGTGTTGTATTCATTTGTCCTCTCTAACTTCAGACAACTAATAGGTGTTCATGCCAAATGTAAGTTCACTTTAAAGATATGGATACTTGGATCCCTGGTAAACCCAGCCAAATTCATGGTTTTGTGTTATGGGGTGAGAGTTTTTCTGGGTAAATAATTGAAATGGCATGTTTGGTGGGAGTAGAAACATTTGTTGTAGCTTGATGGGCCTAGCCACTTAGTGAAACTTCAAAAAGTTCACTTTGTCCCATTCCATGAGCCTGTATATTTGGGCGGGGGGGAAGAGGTCCGTCATTGCAGGACGCCTCACCCTGACGGATGGACCAGACCGCTCCCTGACACTGGGTTCTCTCTTCTTGTTTCCCTGCCAGGGTGATTGTGGAACATGCCCGTGGCACTGCCCGCCGTGGAGCAGTTGGGAGCGGTCTGGTATCCGGGGTGGGGCGCCGCCGGAGCTCTTGGATGGACAAGTAAGGGGTTTGGCCCGTCTTCACTTTCGTTTTCCTCTGTTGCCCAGTTTTCCTCTCCCCATATCATTTCAGAGTATCTGTCGAGAAGGCTCGTGGGACTCCGAGAGGCAGTGACCAGTGGAGAGGGAGGAGTCCTCGGTATGGCATCAGCTTCAAGAACCCTTCATTGTTAACTGTGCCCTTTTTTTCCCCATTACTGTTTTTCTACCAATTCTTGCTTGTTTTGATAAACTAGTTCGTCAAATTTAAGATTGTTGTTGCATTTGCCATTGCTAACAATTATTTTAATAAGTAAAAGTTCTTAAAAATTAAAACACTAATTATTAAATTAAGGTAATGTTTTGCATTTAATATTGCCACTTCACATTTGCTTGTGGTATTTGACATAAGCTGAGTCCCTGGAATTCATGTCAATGGAATTCTGAAATTGGGACTACTGAATATTCTAGGCAAACCCTATGAAATAATTGGCTGTTGTTTTTATAAATTGACAGTTAGGTGATACTTATAACTAGAGCCTTGAATTTCTTCTTCTTGCAGCAGACATCAGACTCTTGAAGATTTGTAAGTAACCAACCCATGATTGAGCAACTGATAGCATCCTCATATTGGGTGACAAAACTAAAAATAAGGCTTATTTTTATTAAGTATAAATTGATATTACTTTAATTGATATTTATTTGCTGATCTTATTTTATTAGTAATTTAAATAAAATAGTTAACCTTAAGTGAGGCTGAAAATTGGAACTTTCTCAAAGGCTCTAATTATAATTGTAGTCCATAAATTACATAGCATTTTTCATTGCATGTAGTCTTGGGACTAAGCTTGAAAAAGTTCAGTCAAGCCACAATTTGAAGCTATTATGGACTACTGCCTATATGTTAAGTGTAGTTTTAGTTTGCATGATGTCTCCAATATGATGACAGTAAATTCCAATTCATTTGGAAATAATTCTGCCAGAGTTGGAATTTGCTTTCTTAATAATTTAGTTGCATCTGAGGATGAACAGACAGCGTTACAGTATTTTTGGGTTGGGGGGGTTTTTTTTCTCTTTTTTTCTTTGCGCACTTTTGGCATTTTAGATATGGTCCCCCAACCAGGACTGAATACAGGCTCATCGTGGAGAATCTTTCAAGCAGAGTGAGCTGGCAGGTGAGATGCTCATTATTTACATAGGTTTTCTTTAATGAGAGACTGTTTTTCCTTCTAAGTTCCATAATACCATTTCCTTTCATTTGCTATCATTGGCACATTGAACTGTTCCTGTACTTTTTAGTGTTTGTGGGGGATTCGTGGGATAAATTGCACAGAAAGCATTCAATGTTCAGTGGGGAAAAGGGCATTCTGGTGCTTGGGTCTTCCTCCCACTTAGAGGAATGAACAGGGGCATGGGTTATTCCTGTCCACTTACTGCTTGGCTGTTAATGAGTCAATTTCTGTCCATTTCTCTATTTAATCTCCGGAGGAAGTGAAAGAATTATCTAATTCGGGTTTTGTTCATTAAAAGGGAGGATTAATGAATTGAATTATTTTAATCAGAAAATGTGTATTAATGGGTGGGTTAATCTTTGATCGAATCTGTTCTGACAGGATTGTCTCCATTGGGTAGTATTAACAAAAAGAAACTTAAGCTTCATTGTTGATAACTGCCATTTAGCTTACTGCACATATTTTAATTCCTCGATTTCTTTCAACAAGACCTTGAGGGGCGTGTGATGCCAAAGTTGCCATTCGATGCGAGCCTTGATACTCCCCCCACTGACAAATGATAGTGAGATCAAGACAAACCAAGGGGAAGAGGTCACTAAGGATCTTTGCTAACCCTGGAGCCAAATCATGTGGTGGAGCTGTAGGCCAGCTGACAGCCTTTGTTGATGCTGTGGTGTATGCTCCCCTGCCACTCGAGAGGCCCAGCCCAAATCAGCGCAGCCCAGGAGAGGGCGGGACAGGGACCAAGAAATGTTACTGCGCCTTGGATTTGTTTCTACCACTCACGTGGTAGTTTCAAGTGTCCTCATGGGGAAACTTTTGGTTTCCCCTCTTTTCATTACCATTTGGCCTTGTCCATGCCTTATTCCTCATCTCTTTTTACCTTTCCTTTACCGATCCAAGTCCTTCCCTTCCACACCACCCCGTCATGGGGAGCAACTTGGGCTCTGAGTAGAAGGCCCCAACCCGCCCACCCACGTGCCAACCCATGGGCCACAGCACAGGTTGGCGAGTGGCCCAAGAGCCGGGGGTCTGGCTTTGGGCAAGCGACCAGGCCGGTCCCTATATGTCTTCCCCACTCCGGGCCCATGCAGGGTGGCCTCACGCACGCCGCGACCCCTCTTCCCTCTCTGGTGCTCCATTGGCTGCCCCCCGGGGTGTTCGTTCCCACGGCCATTTGACCGATTTGGCCCTCGGGAACTAAGGTAAATGGACACCAACGAAGCTGAAAAACTTTTCATTTAAGGATTAAATTTCGGTGCACTTTCCCTTATTTTATTGTTAAATTTCTACTACGGGATTATATTTTCTTGGATCTGGCATGCAACGTGTTGTTAGGGCTGAAGCTGAACATGCAAGTGATAAAATGGATTTTTGTGCTCTCAAATAAGTGTTGCTAATGAGAATACTACATTTAATTTGGATTTACCAGGTAAACTTAAATGTAAATTTATACACAAATTAGGAATTGCATTTTGAATATGTAAATTGGTTGCCTTAGTTAAAACTTGATTTTAATCTAAACAAAACTATTCACTAGTAGTATATTTTGTACCGAATTTTATAGTTCCTGCATTAAGCATCAGTGCACCTGACAGTGTCGGTGCCGATATGAGGTGCTTCTATGCACGCTCGTCTATTTAGGTAAGCTGAAAAACCAGTGCAACTTTTCTTTCGGTGTCCTGATATTTTGCTGCATATAGTTCAGCCAACTTACTTTTGCTGCACCCAAGTTGAAGATTAGACTAGAAGAGAAACTGCCAGGAGTCTTTAATAAGGAGCATCAGAGAAGTCTTCTTAGAAGTCCTAATGTTCTCAGCTCTAATCTGTACCACCATTGGAAAAGACCTTCACTGGATATCCTGGAATGAATTGAAGTTTGATGGATGTCTGGCAACCGTTCCCTTGCATAAATTTGGCCAATGCTGATCTGAACCAAATGGTTTTGAAGTCCCAGCCTCTTCTGCCCGTGACGTTGAAAAGAAGCAGTGTGCTGTTCAGAAGATGTCCATTATGTTGTCTATATTACCATCAGGACACCTAAGAAAAGTTTTGCACATTGTTATAACTATTGTTCATCGAATTTCAATTTGGTACATCAAGTTCTTAGCATGAAAGGTTTATGAATGACTCTAAGATTTGCATTGTGAGTTGTTAATTATATTTAGGTGATTGTTTATTCTCTTCTACATTAAGTAATACCAGTTTTCTTGTTTTTTTTTATTATCACAAGGACCTGAAAGACTACATGCGACAGGCTGGTGAAGTTACTTATGCTGATGCCCACAAGCAACGAAGAAATGAAGGGTAATTTCTTCATTTTTGCTCCTAATTTGTAATGTGATAGTGATGATATTATCTTTCGGGTCTGATCACATGTGAAGATACTTTCCCAACGTGTTCTGATTAATTAATAGTTTCCTTTGAAACAATTTGGAAATTTCAGTATGTTTAATATGCATTTTATTTACAGTGTGGTGGAGTTTGCTACCTTCACTGACATGAGGAATGCCATTGATAAACTGGATGACACAGACTTGAATGGACGTCGAATTCGTCTAGTGGAGGACACTCGGCGCAGGCGAAGATCCCGTTCATCAAGTTCCAGATCACGGTCTAGATCAAGGTCACGATCACGTCGACGTAGTCGCTCGAGATCTCGATCACGGGCAAGGTTTGTCTGTGACTGAACATATCAAGGTATGTTCGCTCAAACTTTGGTGGGGTTTTCATAATTCTTTGCTTTGTAGGAGGCGCTCCCGCTCACGCAGTCGTCGTAGTAGCCGTTCGCGTTCTCGCTCCCGGCGAAGCCACAGCAGCCGTACCAAGAGCAGGAGCAAGTCTAGGGAGCGTGGCCGTCGCACCAAAACTCCAGCCTCTCGCTCGAGGTCTCGATCTCGCTCAAGGCGCAAGTCTCGCTCCAAGTCAAAGTCTAAGTGAGTTCATTATGATTTAACTGCTTATGTGGATATGAATGTGTAGTTATGTTGTATTAATGTCAATTATCTCTGTCTATTAGGTCCCATGATCGCTCGAAATCCAAGACCAAGTCAAGGTCCAGGTCTAGGTCAAGATCACCATCTCGTCCTAAGTCACGTTCACAGTCCAAGTCGAAGACTAAATCAGAGTCAAAGTATGTATTTTTATTCTATATCCCCTTTTGAAAATTGTCCAGAGCTCATAAATCCTGTATTAATGCTATATGGGGTTGCATATTTTGAGGAGATAGTGATATTCTAGCATGGGCTACTTGGTATTCATATATATTTTTTAATAATTGAAAGGGAATTAGTGCCTGACCACATTCTAAATGTGTCGAATTTTTTTGAGTAATTGCACTGAGGATTCAATAAAATTTAATTTTTTACATTTTGCTTGTACCATAATTACTTATGCGTGGAATTCACATCTGGGAAATACTATCACGTGTTTATCTGTCTGTTATAATGTTGTTTTTTTTTATTTAGGGAAAGGTCTCACTCAAGGTCACCTAGTAAGGAGAGAAGCAAGTCCAAGTCAAGGAGTCCATCTAAATCCCCAGAAAAGGATGGAGACAAGTCAGCTGATGAAGAAGATAAAAAAGACGATTGAAGTGTCCAGTTATTACTTTAGGGAGGTTCTGGAATTAATTTGTTACTCATGTCACTCTTAGAGGTGTTATATTAATGAACCTGATTTCCATCCATCTGGAGGTTTGAGATGAATGTATATCTGTGCTCCCTCTAAGAATCTTCATAAAGTTAAGTCACTTGTGAAGCTGGGTCTCTTGTGGAAATTTCACTCACACCATTGATGAATTGAATTAAAATTTGCCCTTTTCAACTTGTCCATAATTAATCATCATCATCCTATGTTGTAACATGTCCATTTAAATCTGTAAATAGGATGTTAGTGTATAAGATTGGTTAATGGGTCCACATGAACCTTTAGCCATGGAACTCTTTATCCTTATTTTGTATTCATTTGTGTGTTGCAAGTTGTGCAGAGGTGCATTACTTGGTTCATTGGTTCCTCACAGGGCACAGTAGCAGCTACACACTGTTAGCACCTTGTGGCTGCTGAACCTCATCCCATAAGGATGATGAATTAAAACTGGTTATTCCTCCCAAATATCTTGGGTTTCTTTGAAAGTGTCTTCAGAATATTTGTGGATGAATGTATTCTATAAGACAGGTTAAATAAATTGCCATATTTGCTTTTATTTATCTTGGAAATTTTATACAGTTGTCAGAGTAGGATTTATTATTTTTCCTGCTACCACGGTCACGTTGAAAGTGTGGTCTTCTATGAAGAATAAGAATGGGTGGTTTGCAATAAATTTATCCTTGATGCTCCTGCCTGTAACACTCATCGCTGCAAGGGAGAAACATGTCAGGTGATTGTTTTTATTATTAACAGACAAGAAGTGGTTTGGTTGCTTACCTGTCATGTAGTTAACTGTGCCGATGTTCCTTGTAATTTTCATGGTAACTAGTTGCACTATTTCTTGTGTGTGTAGGCCTCCCGTTTCCGAAATTCCAGATAAGTCTGCAGTTTCACTGAATACACTGGTCACTCCAATCTGTAAATGTACAATGAATAGGTCATTAACGTTGGCTAGGATTTGATTTTTTGTGCCCCCGGCTTAAAATGAACCCCTGAGATGTGTTACACTCGTGGTCCATGTAGTTGCCGCATCTACCTAAGGAATCAACCCTAGACCAACTAACATGGTCCTTCCAAATTTTAAACTTGAACGAAAGTAGTTAGGCCCATTATTTGGTTGAATGATGATCATTTAAACTTGTCTGCGTTCAATAATAGTATTGGCTGGATTAGGAAGAATGCTATGTTATGCCTTGACTAAATTTGAAACCCTACTCTGTATAATGTTTGCCCCCTCTATTAAGCATGACAGCTGAAATGTTCACTAGTCATGTGGCCACTGGGAAAGTACATGAAATTCTTATGATTGACTTGTGTTAATTGAATCCACATTTCCCGAGTTAAACGAGGCCGTGTAGAAGGGAGAAGCCTAATTTGAGACAGAGTGATTCCTTTTAAATCTGGAAAACAAACCAATTAACGTGATTGGTTGACAACTCTATAATTGCTGTTACAATTGATAGAAAGTCGAAATTTATCTAAGCTAATATTTGATAGCGCATTTTGCAAGGGTTTAATGTGGGAGGAGTTGAATTCATGATGTGATGAACTATTATTCTGGAAAAACTCCATGGCACAGGTCAGCTTGAGTGTGGTAGGAAGATTAACTTCCTCCCGGAATGAGATTAAGGTGATTTGTGGCATGATAATTAAATCCTCTGGTAATGTGGTTTAAATTTAGCAGTATCAGGCTTAACTTAGTGGAAAGTCCTGTTGAGGTTTAAAAATAATTGCAACTTAACACTTCTGTCATGTTCTACTACCATGGTTATCGATGCTGCAAATAATCATCAGGACTATTTAAGTTGAAAAATTTCATTGTATTGGACCAGGTGATGTGTAGCATCGAAACCAAGGTTGTAGAACTTAGAAAGTGTGGTGAAGTGTAAGTTTTTCTTATTTTTTTACCTTAATATGGGTTGCTTAATTGCAATATTCAGCCATCACAACTTCATTCCCATTTTTGGCTTATTTTATTAAAAGGCCTAGCAGCTTGTTTCCCCTCGTCAGTGACAATAATTCTTAATATCAATTGGGGAATTGATGAGGAATGAATAATTCAACACCAGGAACTGCATGCCTTATAAATGAATTGTTTCAATGTGATGACCATTATGGCTTGGAAATCAATATGGTGAACTCCCCTTTTTTGAATTAATGGAGGTACATTTTAACAAATTTTGTCCCACGTTTGTTTCAGATATTCATTGGCTATCATGAAGACTAGCATCTAAGCCTACATTGTATGCAATTAAAGCTGTAATTGTGGTGTTTATCCTTCAAGTAAAATCATGTTGGGTATAACTGGAAACTTTTAATATTTTGAGCGACTTCATAAATCTCGTTAAATGTCAGTATATGACAAGCTTTCACCCTTGGTCATTATTTGTTTGGCGGTGGGGTAATGTCCTCGTCTGCCAATCCAAGGGTCATGGGTTTGACTCCCACCTTGGTGGGTTTTCCTCCACCTAGGGCTTGGGTGTTGGGTCATTGTTGTTAGAAGTCTGATTTAAAGGCCGAAAAGTACACTTCTTGGGCTAAGGCTAAATAAAGTAGAAAGCAGTGGTTGGGAAGTATTGGCACATACCTCGCTCAAAGAAGGCCCAGGATCAGTCGTAGATTCTAATGTGAACTGTGGGATTTGGACTTCTAATTCTCTTTCCTCGAGCATGTCCAGCACTTCTTGGATTGAAGTGTCGTTCAAGTCCGAAATGAGTTGACCCAAACCGTTGCATTCATTTGGTAAGATAATTATTAGAGAGTATCTGCCTCCCTGTAATTTAGGGTTAGTGTCATTCTCTATAGAAAAATAATACTTAGTGCTATAAGAAATTCTCAAACCTGAAATGGAATTGAAATTGCAGAACTGTTGAGGTATGTGATTTCTCCTGTTTTGAATACTCCTCTTGTTTTGATACTGGAAGCATTGACTTGTTCAGTTTCATTCAAGTGAAAACTGCAAACTGTCGCATTTTTATCGAAGGGTATTGCCCAGTCTGCCTCAAAGTAGTAGCCGTTGAAAATAATCATTAGCGATTCAAGGTCTGTGAAGAAGGTATTAAAGGCATGCGTGAGATGGGGGTAGTTTCTTTTTTGCATCCATGAGTAATGTGACATGATGGGTACTTACTATGTTCTGCCTTTCGTCCTCTTTTTTTTAAGGTCTCCGGTATAAAGTTGACGGGGTCAATTCCCAAGCTTGTTTTGTCATGCAGTGTTTGTATATTATATTCTGTTATTTTTTCCTTTGTTCTCAACGTATCGACTACCTGTTCAGCTCCATTTTGGTACTCTGTATCGTGGTTAGATTGTGCCTCGTCTTCATGAATATTGGGATTGCTTTGACTGGGGGTTGTTTCTCCTTTCAAATTAGATTTTTTCTCAACCTCTACCCCTGAAGCCATTTCGGAATCAACATGATGGTTTAAATTTCCATCTGGAATAAGTTCTCCTGTTTTAAAAGATTCGTCTTCTTTTTCAGCTTGTTTAATAATTCGTTTTTCGTCATAAGCAGAATTTCCACTGTCTTCAGCCAAGGAATACCTCTCCATATCTTCATCATTGTTTTCCTCTGCTATAACATCATTGGATTTGGTGATAACCTCAAATTCAGTTGGGTATACATTCTTCACATTCGTTAAGTAATAATCTGTTAAGATTCTTTTGTAGCTTTCATCTACCGAGTAATTTTTATACACGTAAAACCAAGTTCGAAGTTGTGGCTTGTTGGTAGTGTATTTTTCCTGAAAAAGAACAAAAGTGGTTCATTATCAAATCAATCTTTTTTAATGCAACAATAGCGGATGACTCCGTTAAAAGTTACTGTTGCGGCATCTCCCGCAGTTTCTTTGAAATCAATCTTTATTCATGAAAGCAGCATTTGCCACTGTGGATGTTGTGGACAGAAGAATGTATAGATACATACATTCATTACAGAGGTGAATGAGTCTATATGTTAAAGTCCATCATCAATCTTATAGCCTGACAAATAGTGGACAACAGTGATCATGATGGCCAGAGCTGGTTACAATCCTAACTACTCTCTTCTGTTACATAAGCTGAGCTGATGTTTGGCTTGCATGTCCCAAAGACCATAAGGCCATAACTTAGGTGACTTGGGTAAAAGGCACAATAGCCTCAAATGTTCCATAGGAACTTGACTAAAGTCTCCTGATAAGGAAGAGTTCCTGGGAAAGTTTTTTTGGAGATTGCAGTAGGAGGGGAAACATGGTAGAGGGAGAGTTTTATTATAGAAAAAGTGAATCAGAGTTGTAAGGTATATATCAATGTTTGAGGTTACTGTTAGGTGGATGCTAATTCATTGGAAATGAGATTGATTGCCTGTAAAAAGCTGAATTTTCAAAATTGTGGGCAATTGCAGACCACATGTAAAGGGTACATAATGTTATCACAGGAATTTTTTATCTTTTAGTGCTTGTATTTTGGTACTAACAATGCACTTACCTTGATAGATGAAAGTATATCCCTAAATTCATTCCTTTGTTTTACACTTTCCTTGTGTAAGTGGAGTTTTTCAGATATCTCATTCTCTGTTTCACCATTTGAACCCTCTGCAAGCATCGCAAGTAAGCTTGAATATCCTAGCGGTGAAAACACTAAGTTTCTTTCAGTATCTGCATAGCCCTAAAAAAGTAGCACATTAGTACGAGTGACCTGAAGATTTAATTAAATAGTATTTAGTAAGTATTATGGTAGGTTTTTACGAAGTCACAGTGTACCTGGAGCATTGCCCTTGATATCACTTTAGTTGACTTTCCAATACAGTTGTCTAAGGAGGAAGCATCTCTTGAATATTTGGGAAGTGAGAGCACACTTGAAAACAGAGAAAGAAGGACCAAGCCTGGAAAAGTAGAGTGAGATTAAACAGCTTTTTCATTTCATATTGTTGAAGCAGTTTACACTGCTGATAGTAGTAACATCATAGACATAATTTTGACGGGCCCATCATGAAAATCTTTTGATCAAAATTAGTAAATAAATGTTTTTACTTATTATTCTAATTCCAAGAAAATGTGGGTGCTGCCACAGCGGTAACTTTTAACGCTGTCTTCTGCTAATTTGCATTTCTATACAACAATTTCAGAGTGTAAAAATCATTCCCTTTAACAGGGATTTAAGAGTTCAAGAGGACACCTCGATGGCTGAACTGGCTACAGGACTCTCCTGGACACCGAGGGAATCCGGGTTTTTATCCTGGTCAAGGTGAATGATTTTTACAGTCTAATTATTCTAGTTGAACTTATTTAATGTGAAAGTAGATAATGCTTGCTGTGGAAAAATTGAAATGCAAAGCAGTGATTTGAAAAGATTATTAGCTGCATACTGTTGTCATTATTTTAATATGTGCTGGATGAGGTAATTCCAACGTTAAAATTTGGTTTCTTTCTTGGGAATGCATAAATAATCAAAAATGACAGTAGTTTTTAGGCCCAATAATCATAAATTAAAGTACAGTGACTGTTTTTTCTGCATGCATGCTAAGAGGAGGCCAGTCATGTACTGCTGAGGAAATTGATTAAACTTAGTAAGTGGCACACATGTGAAACATCACCTTTAAACATCATCCAGAGTGGTGTATAACCTTGGAAGATAACAAATGTTAGTGTTTGGAGAATAAAGATATCCATACACTTAGGAGTAGACAGATAGTTGTGCCTATTTTTTTCCATTCCCTCATTATGATGGACTTTAGTGGGACATATGTTATTATCATCCTATATTAAATCAGAAGCTTAATGATTAATCATTGTGTGACCATATATTTCAATCCATAAATGGATAATAAACCTTGGCTTGGCAAGAAATGTTCACCAACCCTCTCAGTTCATTTGACTGGTAATTTATATTTTTCAACCCAGCTTAAAATGTCATAATTCGATCCTCAAATAAAGGATAAAAATGCAAACACAAAGAAGTTGTCCGGTCAATTTTGTTGCCATTTGAATTATTTAACTTGGGTATACATTTTCATTCATACAAGTATGCTCTTCAAATTAAAAGCATACATATTTTATGTTTGTACTCAAGGACATTGTAGTGCGAATGTTATCATTATTTAAACGAAAATATAATTTAATAACTCATTCAGCTCAATTGTAAAACTTTGCTACATCTAGGGAAATACAAGATTTGCCACTATTTAATAAAATGATGGCTTTTCTTTAGCAGGTGAGTTCCATCAGACTAAAGGTACATACATACACAGATGCTTCTTTTGGTAATGTTCTTGGAAAGAAATTCATTTCTTTTCAAGTAGTAATAATATTTCCATCTACCACAAATAGGCCCAAGGAAGGATATAGTCCTTCAGTTTTGTGGAGGGCATGTAAAAAAAAATTTTAACTCAGTGAGTTTGAATGAGAAAAATTTCCTAACCAATTTAAATAAGTGGCACATTTTAAATATAGGAATAAATAAAGAGGTATGATATTTGTATAATAGAGGCTCATATAATGATGGGTCTTCTCCATTAATCTATGTATTCCAAATTCAAACAGTTTAGGGCATGGCTGAAAATATTTTTTTCTTTCACAGTTGTAGTATTTTTTAGCATTTTATCCCCCTATAACCCTGCTTTCATGCCATAAATCTCCCCTGCTCTATTGATATTGTATGTACATGTACGTTTCCCTTAAGGTTGATTGCTTCCAGGAACCATTAAAAATATTGGGGTCGTACGAAAGCTAGTACATTCTTTTATCATGAACAATTGTGTATTGCAGCATAGTTCTAAATTAAGCCTATTAATAATAATCTCAATGATACTCTATTCTATAAATAATAATCTGATTACTTTTAATGCCACTATACCACTTTTACTGTAATCATAATTACATAATCAGATAACATGAAAATTTTGCTTACTTCAATTTTCCTATTAGATATTGTATTTTGCACTCATTCATCAACTAAAAGTTATCATATTTGTACTTGCTTCATTAAATGATTGGTTTCTGGCTCAAAATGTCTTCTTGTTACCAGTAATGCTTTCGATTGAACCACATGTCAAAGTCTTAAGTTCATACAAATTTAGTTTAGTAATAAACAGCCCTTGAGGATTAACAACCATTAATTCAATTTTAGCTTCATAGAAATTATTTCCAGGGTAGAACTGTCTTTATATGCAGAGGTAGAACTTTTTCCCAAATGTCATTGGTGGAGAAAAATGTAACTGAGGAAAAGTGAACTTTAAGCCATCTATGTTTAAAGACTAAAATGCACACAGTCATAGGCTGTGTATAAGGATTTGGGCTAGCATTAACCTTCCTGTCTAATTGGGCCCGAGACAATTATAGTAATATTTTACTTAAATTTAATTATATTATTTATTTACATAAACTCATCAGACTGCCATGGTGCGCTTTTGCAAGGGTTATTAGGATATCAGCTATTATTGTAAATTTGTGATTTTATATTGAAAATTGAGGTAATTTTATGTCAAATTAAAAAATGAGTAATTTTTACCGATTTTAAGGGTGATTGGGATGAAATGGTAACTAATGCACTGGCTTCCCACCCCTAGGATCTGGATTCGAATCCTGCATGTGGTGAGGTTTTCGATTGGCGTCCTTGTCCTCTTGGGGTGCTATGTGGAGAGTACTGTCTATCGGATGGGGAAGTAGTATTAGGGGAGATCACCAACAGATGATGTCATTTGCACGATCAGGGATGAATGGGATAGGAGGAAGGGTGGATAGAAACCCGGCGTAGGCATTAGTGAAAGACGCCATTTAACGCCCCATCCGGCGTACTCATCCAAAGTGCTCTCCATGAAGCGCTTCAAGCAGGGATCAAGAAACCACTGAAAAAGTCTGCCGTCTCTTGGATTCGCTCCCGGGCCCTGTGGATGGGAAGCCAGAACTCTAGCCACCGCAAAATTCCAATTCCCTCCAATCTGATGGGACGTTAAACCATGGACCTATTCGCTCCATTTGTAGAAAGTATGGCAATGTCCACTGCTCTCCTGACTTCTACGATACTCGGATTTGAAATTGGAGCAATTTTACGGTATGGGTAGGAATAGCATTTTCCACAAATTTCGGAAACAAGTGAGTCGGACTCTCCCACTCGAATCCATCAGGTGAACCGACTTTCTTTTCAAAATGTAACTGTTAATTGAAAATATCTAGCTGCGCTCCTTCACGCAAAAAATCCCTTTGAATCCTGGTGGTCATGCCGTCGCTATTTAGCCATCCCTGGAACCCATTAATTTTCTAATGGTTGTTTATTTCCCGGAGTAGTGCCTTTCATTCACACGAACCAGAATTATTCTCCACCCATTTCTGCTCTATGTTCCTCAAAGAATTTGAATAACACACTGGTGACATGTTGCTTACTCTGTACGGGAGGTGAATAGGATTATAGAGATAATGAAGGTTTGCACTTACCTCTCCACATGTTCGCCGCCATTTCTCTCCCGAGTCAGCTGCCTTCCGCCGCAGTCCCGAAAAAGCTAATGGGATGCAACTGCCAAGTTCGGTGCCTTTTATCTCACTCCCTCCACTCGATTTACTGTCAACGCACCATTCTCATGAGTGGTCTTCGCCATAACAGTTCCCCCCCCCCTAACCGCTGCCCTCTCCCGCATTCCCTCCCCTCTGCTCTAGTACTCCATCTCCCACCCCCACTGATACCCACCCCGCACCACCTCTCGCCGCCCCCCCCCCCCCCCACTGCCTTCCAACGACAACTATCTCGCTCACAGATCCCTGCACATCCATCCCTCCTCCCTCGGTTGGCACTACGGGTCGTTCACCTGGATCTCTTGGGTTATCCGACGAGCTAAACCAGAAGATGAACAGTGGAGATCGTGCCTGAACGATTGGGTTAAGCCCTCGATACAACGGAATATTTCGGAGTAACTGTAGTTGGAGGCTGTGTGACCGGAGCCTCGAACTCGCAAACCGCTCGAGGTCATGCCAGTTTGTTTTGCTTGGTCTTATAAATGGAATTCCCTTTAAGCTTCCGCCCTTTAAAACGGGAGGATACTTACTAAATTTAAGCTATAAAGAGGTTGGTCATTTTTTTGAACCATGACCTGCATGCTCATGCCCAATTAATCCTGTTAGGCGATGAATTAATCTGACCCGGATAACCCTAATCCTTGCATCGCCATAAAAAATATGAAACCGATAAACATGTCGTGTATTCTCAATGCACTACAGTGTGCTGGACAATTAAATATAGTATTATTATTATCAATAATGAAAATTTCCATTGAGATATAAAATAATTATTCATTACCGATCCTCCGAAATTTTTCCGAGTAACGCAGCATGCAGCGTCTTAAACAATGTTGACAAATGTTAATTTATTGAAGGAAAGTAGTGAATGATAAATAATCTTACCATTCTTCCCTTCTCCCTGAAATAAAACCGTCCACCTCGGTAGCTAAATTTGTTTGGCCACATAGTATAAACGCTTAGGATACTGCATCGGCTAGTGATACTGCCTTTGAATTAGTTCTGAAGCAGATACCCCAAGTAAACTTACTCATCACTTACTTACGTACGATGGAGTCAAATTGACGCTTTAGATTTAAAATTTTTATGAAATTTGGAATGAGATCGGCCTTTGAAGTAAATATGCGACATCCCAACTGTTCCCTGCCTGCTTAGGGGCTTAATGGGTTTTAATTAAATTCTCTAAGGAAAACATCATTAAATATTTTTTAAAAGGAGATACCAGTCCTTGGAGACCCGGAAGAGATAATTTTTGGCGCGCAAGATGGAGAAACGTTCCATGGAAACTGTTTCGCATCCCACGATTTCCTCAGCCGATCACCACATGAGCGATTCCTCTGGCTCGTACTAATGGGGCCCTTAAGAGCGTCAAAATAATGAGGTTCATTTTTTAATTTTTTTTGTATCTCTAAAAATGATTTGTGTATAAATACTGGCGTTTTTATGTGGAAAAGCGAAGTGTTTTAAATTTAATTTCAATTTGATTTGTTTATGTTACAGTAGATCCATTCGGATTTGTGTATATATTTAAAAGCATTGTTTTATTATCAGTTTCATTAATATTATATGTGTAAATTTATGCAATATTTTGATCGTAAGGGATACATTTTCATACGATACACACGGCTGAAAGAAATGGAATACTTTGGTTTTAACCAGCCAATTGTAGAATTCGTCGCCCAGTAAACCCAGTGTTCCGTTACAGACGGAAGACATTCATTCAAATCCACGGGATACTATTGAGCGCCTTCAGTTTTTACTCATTGCCAGCTCTCTGATATTTTGGTTGTCAGATCTTAATGGGGAGGCACAAGCGAAGTCGGCGAATCTCCCTCTCTCATTCTAATGTTTGGATTTCACACACCTGGACTAAATGCAAAATGAACTCTACCTTTACCCATGAGCCAACATTTGACTAGTGATTGATTAAGGTGGTTATTTAATTAGACAAAACTGGTATTTCCCAAGAAAAATTCATTTCCTAACTCAACATAATATGTTGTAGTGCCTAATGCATATTTTTACATCACCATCAGTTTGGATTCAAAGGTTAGGTGATCACATCTCTACAAGATTCCCTTTCCATAGCTAACCTCATATTACTCTTCCATATTAGCTCCCTCAGATAATTTGATAATACGAGTTAATTAGATGTTTTTTACAAAAATGTAAAAAAATATCAAGCATTGATGGGATTCATCGGAATCGGTGCGATCGCTAGATTCAGCAAACCAAAAGATTTGCACTCTTAAAATTTTAATTTTTTAAGGTCTGCTAGGTCTTATTTTATGAATAGCCAATGGGAATCTTGTCCCAGACTAATTATGAGCTACAATATGGGATAATTGTAAGTTTGGGGCCGACAAATTATTGTTGTTCCATTAAAATTTCATTTGATTTCCCTTTCCTCTGATCCAGCACTCCGCCTGGAATATTTTAATGGGTGGACTGAATTTCTGGAAGATCATAATAATGGGATTACTATGGCCCTAATTGACATTTTTCTTTGGAAATTGACTAGAATCCTCCTTATTTCAACTTTGTCTCAAGCTTGATGACTTGATTCAAAATTGAGATAATCGTTGTGCAATTGGGTAAAAGTAAACAGCAATAGGTAAATATTGTAAGACCTATAATGGGCAATATACTCAGAGGTCATGACGAACTAATGTCACGCTTTCCCAAAAAGAAATTCCAAGATGGACTAGAAGTCAAAAAAAAACTTCATGGTTGTGGGAAATCGAATATATTTGGGCAAAAATTCGAAATCGAACCTGATAGTCGAGTCATCTGCGAGTGCCTGCTTGTTGACGTATGGTGAATGCGCTCATCGCATAAGTAGGGTGTTGCATTTGTGTACAAGTTACCTTTTCCCTGTCAACCTGAATACAATGAATCCCAAAACTCTTTACCGCTATCTTTTATACTGTGCACTTTCTGGGGCATAATACATAATACCTGTATGTCCATACTTTAACATTTCTCAGAGGTTTATTTTGTTTTTTTTTATTTATGTACCCTGTAAGCTACTGCATAAGTGTAGCAATGGTTCCATGTGTTACCCGATTCCCGATTAATCAGCCCATTACGATTGGCATAAGGAGAAAATACCCATGTGGCTGTCTAAATGTTGATTCTTCATACATCGCTTCCAACTTAGGTCCACGCTTTTTAATTTGCATAGTGTGATTTTAAGTGACTACTGGAGTAGCTTAAGATTTACTAAGCCAATCGATAATTTTATGGAAATTAGATAGGAATATCCCAGCAATAATGCTTATCTTTTTTCATATGTAGATGTACGTTGGAATATTTTATCCACCACAGAAGAAACATTATAAAAGCAGAATGCGGGATATTGAGGGACCTGGGGAAAAAAGAGCCATCGACGCTTAAAAAAGAGCGAGATCAATGTGTAATAGGAATATCAAAGGATTGGGGATTCTGGAGGGTAGTCTGAAGACTGTAGTCTGAAGGAGGGAGTCTGAAGACTGTAGTCTTGCCAATTGTTTTATTGAAGGATAATTGAAAATAATTGATCTTAGAGTCGGGAATGGGATCATCGGGTGGAGGCGTGTCCTCCGGATTGCCACGTATTTTTCTTTCTTTTTAAATTCAAGAAGTTTTCTCGTTTAAATGATTTCCAAGTTATGCTATAGTTTTTGGTCATAATGGATCCACTGTATGTACGATTCTCGTATTTCTTTCCACTGAAGGAAATCTAGGACGAAGTCAGGAAATGTTGTGCCGATAGCCACCTCAAAATGGAATATAAATGGTTACGCCGTGTGACTGGATAAGTTCCTGATTCTGAATAATAGTGTTACCAATTTTGTGATGGACGGTATACGTGGAATATGTCGACAAACAAGCTAACAAAATAGAAAGATTTATTTGAAGAGTATTGGGTAAATGCGACGAGAAGGTGAAAGATAAATATTATCTTTCGCTAGTTAGACCTCATTTATAATATATGCTGCTGGAGGGTGGAATCCTCACGAAGTTGGATTTATTGCTGAATCGGATCGTGTGCAACGCAGAGGAGCTGGATTTGTGAAACGTTGTTATGACGAGCCGAGTGGCATCTCAAAATTACCAGAGAAGCTAGGCTGGGAATCACTCATGGAGATAAGGTTAAATTAAATATTAAATCTCTCGCATAAATTGGTAAGACGTCTCTTTAGCAGTGATGTTGAAAATGTATCATCAGCCCCATCGTACTACGACATGAGAGATCATGTCAATAAAATTAGGGAGGTGAAGAGTAGAACAGATAGATTCAAGGTGCCCATTTTCCCACGAACGATTAGGGATCAGTACAGCGTTATCCGGCCGCGCTAGGGGGAGGGGAGATAATATTTTGTGGTTTTTAAAAGTAGTCTGGTGTGTATACCCACCCTCTGCCACATACCATAGCGGTGGCTTGCAGGGTACCATGTAATTATTAAATAAATAAATACTCTTATTTTGCGCGATACTGCGATTTATACAGATATTGGAATGTAGAGATGGGCTCCGAGTTTATTGACAGGATTTCATGTTATGAGTGAGTACTGAATAATTAGAATATATTTTTAAAAAAGGACCTATTATGTTGTTAGTTGGGGCTGCAGTTTTGAAAGTGAATTGTTTTTCTCTCTCTAATAATTTTTATGCTAACAAAGATCCTACTTCCTCATAAAATGGTGCGATAATTTTCGGCTTCCCAGCTACTGTGCGAGCTGAGGTAAACTGAGGACACTGGAGCTGAAGGGAAGGGGTTTGTGAAGGTGCGTTAATCAGCAAGTTGATTCTTCCAAAAAGGAAATTCATACTAAAGGATGATTGAGTGAGAACCTTCTTCCCGGATCAGAGACGTCATCATTTACAAACGTTGCAACATTAAATCGTATACGCTCTCGTTAGACGCGAAAGACAATGAGGCATCGCTACTTAGCAGAATGACATAAATATGATATCCCACCACTGCCATGCCAAGTAGATTAATTATGATCTTTGGTATTTCGCAATTATTCATCTTTCCATTTTATTATTTGGCGGATGAAATGAAATCGTATGAAAACTCAGCAAAATGAGAGATCCATGGGATATAAAGTATTTACACGGAAGCTATGAAAGCAGCATAAAAATATACTCAAAGCTGCGCAACGAAAGCCGTTATTGTACATTCGGGTCGTGGTTGCACATGGTAAAGCAATTTCATATTTACCGTGGAATCATGGGTTCAATTCCCGGGAGAGGGTTGCCTTTGGGTGATCCACTTGAAAATCCAAGCGGTGTGATTTTCTGGAGGCAAGGGGTCTTCGGGAGAAACCGAATTGTGGGTGGAAAGGAAGCCGGTCCCCCCTGCCACAACTCTGGGCTACTACCCTGCACATGTTAATTTCGCAACCCTTAAGGCGTAGAGCAATCGTGGCGATGATGTATAAAACTTAGAAACACAAAATAAGGAAACCAAAACTGCTAATGTTTCTTTATTTTTTGTTTCATACACCATCGCCACGATTGTGACTGACCTACCAACGTACAAATAGTTTACAGCAGAAAGGATGTTATCTATTAATTACTTAAACTTGTTGAAACTACTTTTGTACTTTGCCATAGAGGTCGTTATTCAACTGAGTCCCTGCCGAGATGGATTCTTTCAAAATGATCTCATCAATATATGGCTATTACATCACACCCGCGTTCTCTTTTTGAAGGCAGAATTACGCAGTTTTATTTGAAGCTTTCAACTATATTATCGTATTGTTATTTAAGGACCGCTTCCGTTAGTAATTCAAAATATTTTTTGACCATTCCCGTCGAAACATTTTCCAGGAAGTTTCCATCATTTCAGGCGACGCCTGGCTCATGCATAGATTACTTCCTGGTGCCTCTGAATACTAGTCCAGAACATCCGAGTTTACTGATGGCAACGAGGAAATATTTCTGGTCCACATTACTTGGGCAAATTGGACCACCAGAATTAAATAATAGAGACCCCCTCCACTGACTGATTTTTAGTATTTACTATACCTTTGCAAGATACATAATTACAACAAAACCAGACAATCTACGTTTTGAATTTAAAAAGGGTATTTAAAATTTTCCTCGGACACACCCATTAGTTTATGATGTATATTAACGTTCATTTTTGGGTCAACTATCAAAACGTCGAATTGATTTATTAATGTTTCCTGAGTCTTATGATTGGTGATCATGAGACTTTTATTATTTATATATGCAACTCCAGATTAAATGTTTGCCCACCCATAAAAAATAACAGAGATTCTCCAACTACTGATGAGGAACGGGAGCACGCACTCACACCGAATATAACGTATGTCATATTCGTAAACTTCGAACGCATTCAGAAGACGTATTCTAAATGGAAGGGCTTCATAATCGTCGTTCATCTGCAATCCCAGCATCGTACTGAGGCACAAAATACCACGATGTATATTTTAAGCCATCTCCAAACTAATTTTATCCCACAAAGTTTCGTGTGTCTTTATTGTGAGCAGAATATTTGGAAGGGCGTAGATTCTCGTCCAAAGTTTCCAAACATGCCTCTAAAGAAAAATACGCCATCGCCTCTCCCCGAAATCATGACTTCTATCATCACCCTGTCCATCTTCCATCATATTAAGAGCCGTTATAAGTTAGGCACCCGCAAAGCCATCAAATCACAGGAAAATAAGTTTAGCATTGAATAATTCTCCCTGCTGACTGATCTCGCTCGTCATTCCTTTACATCCGCATTTTTATTTTTCATGTAGAGCAGGAAATAAAGAATTCTTCATTGCCGGTTACGTCAACTGTCGCCGTTAACCAATGCTACGCCAACCCATGTCTTTCATGCGAATAAGTTCATCGGATAGTTATTCCTGTTTACACTAAAAACTTCTGAACTACAAAAAATCCTCTCCTGGTAAACATTTTCAGAGCACCGCATGGTGCTCACGGCGCTTGCCGAGTCTTGAAAAGAAACTCCCGTGAAGAGCGCACCGCTTCCGTCTCGCCTAACTGTACTCTCGATGGTGCATGAGCATTTTCCTTGCCAATGTACCTCGAATAAATGACCCGGGAATGCCCACCGTAGTGCAATTTGCATCCATCTATGGGAGGCTATTAGGTACCTCGAGGAGGAAACTTGTATTTATGAGTAGGACGATGTGCTCGACCACGTTTTCGGTGCGTCCGTCTCAGTGAGAATTGCTTTTCAGATGGCTTGCATAAATGAGGTCAAGATGTTATTGGCTGCTTACAACCTTCACCCCACATTGCCACAATCCTTCGTGCTAAAGCGGATGGACCCCCTTGAAATTTCATCGCATTGCGACCATAAGCCCAACTCAAAGGAAATTCTTGCCTGGAAGTGTGATGGTTGAAAATTTCTTGATTTTTTACTTGCGGGCGCCATGATCCCCGTGCTCGCGTGACCCGCTTTCAGATAGTATCACAAATTGTCACACCAAGTTCTCGGAATGAAACATTTGTGGAACAGGATGAAAGATGGATGAAGATGATTGATGATGAGTTACCTCTGGCGGCATTATCGAGCTGATCGTTCTGTCTGTTACTAAGTAACATCAACGTTATTAGTCCTATCCTGACGTCACAGAGCCTCTAAGAGAATTCGTGAAGAAAATTTTATTCACGTTTGTTCCAAGCCTTGGAAGTTTCCAGAATATCAGGAGGAGCAGTAATTGTGACTCTAAATATTTCCATTATAAAATAAATGGGAATGTTTAAGTCGTCAGTGAAGCAGTAAATTTCCAAAGTGAAAAACTAAAATTACTTTTGCTCACAATCTATCGCAGGTATTAGTTAAGTCAACTCTGCTTTTCAAATTCAGCCAAAGAATATTTTCTTAGAGCAAAAGTACTTTTAAAACTAATATCATTGGCACGAATTTTTCAAAAATTAAAATAAATTATATTTTGCCACTGAAAAAATTGAAACTTTGTAATGCTTAGGATTCTCACATTTAGTACGTTCGAGGGAGGGTAAAAAAATATTTTGGCTTTTAAAAGTTTGATAAAATTCATGCTATGCCTAATTAGTTATTCAGCTTGTATCTACCCAGATCCCCTCCGATGGGCTACAACCTTGACGTGGTAGAAGGGCTTGTGCGTTCCAATGACCCCTAGAGCTGTGCTGGCGGGAGCAATGATAATTGCTCCTGGTAGGGCCACCCATGCCACGTAGGTCGAAGGTTAGGAGCCAGACGAAAGGTAGTCCACGCAGCGTCTGTTCCTCAGTGAGGGGGCTGAAAATGCGTCTGACCACAGTGGGGCGGCCATTGAGTGATGATGTCACGTCAAAAACACCATTGAAGAAAGGAACGGGAAACCACGCCAATTATTATTCCCAAGACATATATGATGGAAAGTATGAATGATATGAGTCCTGGCAACAAATACGGGACTCGGCCCAATCGGCCGTGTATCGTGCCCGGCAGCGGAAGAGGCAAGGCTTCCGCGGTCGTCATTGCAAAGCACAACCCATAGCAGCAGGACAGGAGATACGGAAGAAGAAGACCGAATTAGTTAGAATAGGAAGTTGGAATGTTAGGGCAATGTTGAGGGCAGGAAAATTGAAATATATAAAGCGAGAGATGGAAAGGGAAAATGTAGATATTTTAGGTCTATGCGAGGTAAGATGGAAGGATAGCGGGGATTACTGGAGTGATAGTTATAGAATAATATACAGCGGTAGGGACGAGAGCCAACGAGGGGTTGCCATAATACTTAATAAAGACGCAGGAAGAAGCATAGTCAACATAGAACAAGCAGCGGATGGAATATTACTGGTGGAGATAAAAGCATAACCGACGAACTTGGTCATAATCAATCATAAGGGGGAAGAAGTCGATAGAGTATATGATAAATTATGGAATAAAATAGGGTCTGTTCCTAAAGAAAATATTTGATAGTGATGGGGGATTGGAATGCGACGGTAGGCGAAGGAAAAGATGGTGATGAGGTGGAGGAAAACGGTTTAGGCACGCGGAATGCCCGCGGGGAGAAAGCAGTTGAATTCTGCAGGAGAGAGAAGTTGGTCATCACCAACACTTGGCTTAGACACCATAAATGGCGTAGGTATACATGGAAAATGCCAGGTGACTCAGAAAGGTATCCGTTAGATTACATTATGGTTAGGCCCAGATTTAGGAACAATGGAATCAATTGGCACAGCTTTCCGGGAGCGGATGCGGACTCTGACCACAATTTAGTTGTTATTAAGTGTAGCCTTAGTTTCAAAAGGATAAGGCAGGGGCGGCGGGTAAGCAAATGGAATGTGGAAGCAGTAAATGGTTTGAAAAGGAAGGTATATCACAAGGAGTCACTGTATTATAGAGTATACAATGCAGACAAAAGAGCAATCAAAACAATGGATTCAAGAGGGAGAACAGTCTCCAAAGAAGGCGAAGACCGTTTCATCCGCAGGCAGAGTCATGGCGTCGGTTTTGTGGAATGCGCGTGGATTAATTTTCAGTGGCTATCTTGAAAAAGGAAAAACTATCAACGGCGAGTATAACGCGAACTTAAGGCAACGTTTGAGGGAAGTAATCAAGCAAAAGCGGCTGCATTTGGCTAAGAAAAAGTGTTGTTTCATCAAGACAATGCTCCAGCTCACAAATCCGTTATTGCAATGGCCAAAATTCATGAATTTAAGTTTGAATTGCTACCTCATGCACCTTATTCGCCAGACTTAGCACCCTCGGATTATTTTCTGTTCGCAAACTTGAAAAAATGGCTTGGTGGTCAAAGATTTTCCAACCGTGAAGAAGTGATGTCGGCAGTTAATGGCAATTTTGAGGAGCAAGACAGTTCTCATTATAAAAAAGGGTATCGAACTTATTGAATATCGCTGGGAAAAGTATATAGAGCTGAAAGGAGTTTATGTTGAAAAATAAATAAATATTTTTTTCCTAAATTTGTGTGTTTTCTGTGTTGGGTCGGGTACTTCTGAGATCACCCTCGTATAAGAATGTGTGCATAGAAGACCACAGTAAACCAGACATCGCTTCAAAGCAACCTCATAACTAACAGCATATTACTGGAAATTTAATGTACACCTTCGACGTGAAACTTTGAGGTGTATTATTCAACATATTGATGTAACTCTCGGATGAGATACGATATTCATCACTTATTGTTTTGCAATTACTTCAGAAAATATATCAATGTGATGAAATATTCATTCAAAAGTTTTCATACAGCAAAATAATTAATGGATTGTTTTATACGCTTTATTGCAATTATTATTTCAATCTGGATGCTGAGGGACCCGTCATTCTTACATTCCCAATACAATCCATAGCTTTTTGGTCTTACCAACCAACCAACTGAGTAATCAACCCGAAAGTTGATTACTGTGGTTGGTTGAGAGCTCACCCATTACTAAGCCAAAATACGTGTGAAATTCACTATCAGGGCAATAAGGGTGCCAGCTCCTTTCCATGTGACTTACCAGGAAGATCTGGTGCCCACCGCTGGGGTGAAGTCGAATGAAGGTGACTTTTTCGCGAGTGATCCGTACAATATTTTCTTCTCTTACTGTGCTGCATTGCAATACTCATTATCCTCATGTTGTGTATACATTTCATTATAAGCATTAGCTTTTCAAGGTCCATATTCTTCTCTGGTCTACCTCTCCAATCGTCCCCGTGCAGCTGAGTGCCAATCTGGGCTCATATAGTACCATGCGTCATATGTTGTTTTTACATATTACTTCATCGGTCATAATTTCTTTTGAAATAGTAGATACCTTCTCTTCACGAACACTTTCTCATTCTTTGCTAATTATCTATCAAACTTCCAAACATTGATATGCTCCTGCCGAGGTTAATTCAAAACCTTCCAATTACTCTCAATGCACAGCACTGCCTCGAAAGTTTCTCTACCAAATACAATCAAACCTCGTAATCAGATCCAGTTTAACTTGGAGCTAAGAGTAGTCCCCGAGCAAAAGCTGGCTTGACTTGGCACGATTTTTGGCATGGATGAATCGAAATCGATAGGTCTATGATGAAAATCGAGCTATGATCTGGTTCCGTGAATCGCAAATCATTAACCATTTGCGTACAAGTATTTCGTGAATGAATCACAAAGGCATCGCGTATCAGCTAGTCATTTCCAGCTAACAAAACTCCTGTTGTCCTGAAAAATAGAAAATTTCTGCCATTTCAATCGTTAGACAACAATGAATCTTAATCTTGAACCGCTGTTACAAATGTTTGTTTACGCTTTCGGTGTGTAATGCCGACCTCTACTCCAATCCTTCCTCAATGAGGGAAAAAAGGACATTGCCGTGGCCGATCCAATGACTCAGCTGCCAGATGCTAGCGCCATATTTCCTCCCTACATTTTTGCGCAGTCAATAGATGACTTAGACGAAAGAGAAGTCAAGGTCACCATGACGATCAAGGCCTGGTCTCGGAGGGATGGCGGAGCCAGGATTGGCGGCGTCTTATGGTATGGCGTGCCAGCGAAGGTGAGCAAAGAACAAAAACTGTTTAAGATGTCAAGTGTTTATTCTCCTTGATTCCTAATTGACACCCTCAGCGAAAAGCGTCCTGGTGGACTTGGAGTCCGTGTAATTTTCTCTCGGCTTAAAGTTACTCTTCTCTTTTGTATGTTAATAATTGATAAAACGCATGCGAAAATGATTTCTGGACGGCCGCGTTTTGAATATTCAAGAAAGGAAAGTAAATACTGTACGTGATTTGAACATTCTCCTTTTGTTGTAATCATGATTTGGTTTTCCGAGTAATCCTTATGCTAAAGTCACATTTCATTTTAGACTCATTCCACAAAAACTGTATCACTTACGCAAAACTTTTGACATTCTCGGCGGGCACTCGGCCGACGAACAACTGGAGATGGAATTCGTGTGAAAGAAGTTGTGTCTAAATATGTAACAGACTAGCTTAATACGGTAGTATTGAAGAAATCAGTTCCATATGAACTTATTGTCCGTTTACATTTTATGATAGGATGAGTGAATGATAATGTTTACTTACTTTTATTGGTGACGTAGTGCACGCTAAGTGGCGTGCTTATTTCGTGAGAAATGTGTTCTTTTACGAAGTCATTAGATCGTGATTTTCTACTGACATCATTCATTGGAAAAACACGAGCGAAGCCAACATTTTTCATTATATAAAGAAGAAAAGACGATATTTGTTGGGGCAAATATAATACGAGCGCAGTGAGAGTAGTGTTTCCTAGTGATTTAAAACGCTAACAGGCAATATGAAGGCGTTAACGTTATGCTGTCCCGGCGGAGGGCTCCCTCCTGTAAGTTACAATAGATTTCGCTGCAGCCGAGATAGCAGAGTGATCAAGATGGTCCACATCAACGGAAGCGAGAGCAGCAGACGATGAAGACCACTGAAAAAATATGCAAACGCAAAATCCGATGTGATTCGGGTTAATTGCCTACACTGCTTTAATGGCCTCTTAGGCTAGTGAACCATGTCCACAGTTCACTGCTTCATGCCCGCGGATAGGCATTCATTTTCATATACTTAAGTTAATAGTGCCTATAGGGTTTCCTTCCTAAAAGTAGTGAAAACATTCAAACATAAACTTACTAGTATTTCAATGGATAGATTAAATGACACCGTGAACTTACTCGACGAATTCAGAATTGAAATTTTCCCTAGAACCTACAAATTTAGAATGTTAGTTTTTTGTTCCTAAAATTGCGAAACTAGCGAAGTTTACATGTATGTAGATTTTTTCACCTCCTGATTCACCAGCTATATCCCACAAGTAATTCATCCATGAATTTTTAAGAGTCGGATAATGATGTGATCAGGGATGTCTGACCCCCCCCCCCTAACAGGCCAACAAATACGCGTACATTTAAAGTAAGTACCTGAAAATAAGCCACGTGCAAACACCTAATTCTCCAATTATTCCCATCCATTACTTCACGATTTTGATTTCACAGCTAGAGCGTATTCTTAAACAGGAGTGAAGACGCATATAACTAATTCCTGTATAACTATAACATTTATAAGTAACTCCAGGTCAATTCATCCTGTGCACGCTACAGAGGGAAAGGGGCGTCTGGTAAACAGTTAATAATGAAGCCGGGACATTCCACAGCTGGGCGGAAGTTGATCTGTGAAACAGGTCTCAAATGTGATCCAGTCGCACTTATTCTGATTCTAGCGAGGCGGCGGCTTATTCTCTGTTTTTACAACATATCTGTATCTGAATTTCAAAATAAGGTAGAATTTCACAAATCTGACACCTTCGAGACCAAGCTGGGGCTGGATTTTTTAAAATGTCGATTTTTAAGAAGGGAAGCGTGTTGCATAACTGCTGGGGGGGGGGGGGGGGTGCACAGTGTATAAATATGCACTGCGAGGGTAAACATGTCGTATGCGTATAAATATGTCCGTACGTTAAATATACCGAGTAAATGTATTTCAAAATTTAAAAAATCGCTGCAGTACCAAGTTTACAAGGATTATTTCAAGATGAGACTTTGGCTATTAAGGCTGTTCACTTAGCATTGCATCTATATAAACATATGCATAATGATAATCTTAAGCTTAAGATTGGATCCCCAGTAAAAGAAATTACCTTCGCCCTAAATATGATTGTATTCGAGAGTACCAGCAGGTCTTCTCCATTCTCTACAGTGATTGTAGTATTACCCTTCTAAAACAATAGTAGTAATATGCCACAAACTAATCCCAAAACAGGCTAAAGCCTTAATCAAACACTTATTTTATGCTACTGACTTTTAAGAGCTAAGGCTAGCCATATTGTTCCACAATTTGCAAAGGCTGACCAGCCAATAGAATTAATTGCATGCTACTAAGTGTGGTTTGAGTGTGTACACAATGCTGAATAGGGAAGACCGCAAAACTAAAGATCAAAAATGTAAATACGTATAAATTAAACTTTATACCAATGTGCCACCACTCACAATCACATAAATGACAAGTACCATCTCTAGCCTGGAATTCACGCACCATGAAAGAATATAGTGGGCCAATCTTTAAGCATATTATCAGTTATTATAAGTAACTGCACAAAAATAGGATTTTTCCTAAAATTATGGGAAATACAACACAGCCGTAAATAGATTTTTCAAAATGAGACTGAACAGTCCACATATTCTATAGTCATGTAAACTGTGCATTGTGTAAAATGTAAAACTATGCATTATAAAAGAATAGGGTTATTTCATTGGAAGTTGACCACAAATAAAGAACTGCCATTATTTAGACTCATTATCTCAATATAAGTGCATACTCATACAGCAATTAACAAATACGAGGGTCATCCGGAAAGTAGTACCCGTTCGTGCCGCATGAAGTGCTGACGACGCGAGTAGCCGCTGGACGAGGTCAGATAGCTTCAGTGGCTTGTCTGCCTTCTCTGAGCCAAGTTGCGTGACGCTAGCATTGCCTGTGTTGTTTCTGTGATTGTTTACAATGTTTAAAAAAATTGAGAACGCCGCCAGTTGTGAAGTGAGGGCAGTGATTAAATTCCTCAATGCAAGAAACGTTCGCCCATGTGATATTCATCGCCAATTAAAGGAGGTGTATGGAGACAATGTAATGGACGAGTCGTCTGTTCGGCGGTGGTGTCGCAACTTCAACATGGGGAGGGGGAACACACACGACGATGAGCGTTCGGAGAGACCGTCTGTCATTACAGACCAACTGGTGAGCTCAGTTGACGAATTCGTGAGGAACGATCGGCGCGTCACAATTGATGACATCTGTGAGCATTTTCCCAATGTTTCTCGAACAATTGTTCATGAAATTGTTAAACACCATCTGCATTATGCAAAAATTTGTGCAAGATGGGTCCCTCGCGTATCTCAATGAGCTGGCGGCGAAGGACTATGCAGCAGGAATACAGAAACTTGTCACACGCTTTGACAAATGCCTTAATTTGCTTGGAGATTATGTTGAGAAGTAGTTTAAAGTATCCTCTTTCAAATAAAATTTGTTATGTTTGTTAATATTTACTTTTGTGGCTTTATTTCACGAACGGGTACTACTTTCCGGATGACCCTCGTATATATCGAATGATACTGGTATTATCATATGAACAAAAATGTATCTCAATATTGCAGTCCAGAAAGAGGGAGATAGCTGTGTGATGTCATAGCAGATGATGCACTGCTCTTAAAACAATGTGCTGACTCAATAAGTTTGAAATAATATTTCCCATTTCCTCAAAACACTCATAGCAACATATAAGTGGTAAAATTGATAAGATATTCATATCTTTCAGGAAACCACGAGAAAGTGCCAATTCTGCCAGAACAGTAGGAAGCGGTGTGAGACAATAATTGTCTTTGTATTTACCACACCAACATTCAGCCCTTTGGTCATTACCACGAGAGAGTAGGAATGGCTTCTGCATGAAGCATATGGTGGTGTTGCCATGCAAGCAAAGGTTTTGCAGATGGATTTGTATTGATTTATTGTACAAAAGGTTGTTCATCACAGTCTTATGGAATTTCTCTCACTCAACATTTTAAAAATATTCACTGTCTTCCAAAATAGGCCATTCGCATTACCTACTGTATCAATAAGTTATGAAATGGTCAAAGCATTATGAGGTTCTTAAATCATAAAATATATTCAAAATCTATAAGTAACGTTTTAAAGTAAAAGTACTAAACACAGCTCATAGAAACTATAACTTCCCAGGAAACATTTCTTCAATATCAGGTGGAACTCCTTTGAAAATATTTATTATTCATAATCCTTTCCATCAGTATCAGAACTGGTCTTCTTCTGTCCTCCTAAAACATTATCTTTGATCATGCTTTACATCAGTTCATAAATAAATATTTTGGAATGGTACTTCCATAGAATTATAAGCAATACCAACGGGTAAAGTTATCAGGCATTGTGACTCTATAAAAAGTTAAATATTAGGTTATAAGAACGGTGATGAATACTGTCTATTGCTCAAACACAAGGAAATCTTCGTAACGCACTCCAGGGTAAAAGGCCATCCTTCCACGTCTCTGAGAAGAGTGAGCAGTTTGTGAGGGAGGTAGATAATTAGCTCCCCGCTTTGGTGGTGAAGTTGTTGGAGCTGTCTGACCTGGATTCTTGAATATAGATGAAATTGCTTGCTCTTCCTGTTGTGAAACAGGCCTAGCCGAGGGGTTTCCCTGAGAACTGATAGCATGGCCAGCACCAGTAGAATGTGGATGAGCCATTTTACCGGCGAAGAGGAAAGCACCAGTCTCAAGGTCACGGATGAAAAATAGAAATGAGTGATCCGCTTCAAACTTAGGAACTGAAGCACCCATCAGAGGGACAACAAGTATACCTGGAAAGTGGAAAAATAGATATTTATACAAATGAATAAATAAAAATGTAGATATGGTTAAAATTTACATTTCCTTATCTTAAATTTGGTCACTAGGAGACCACCAATTCTATCTACCAGAAAATAACTCATCAATACAGCATAGGCATGATAAAATCATGTAAAGGCCAAAAACAACGATGTATTCCATATTCTCATGTAGATGTTCCAATAAAAGCAAGCATACAATTATTCAATATGAACATCATGTAGCATACACTGCTAGAAATGGTAAATTTATTTTTTAGTCATGATGCATATCTAGAATGGCAATGGCAATTTATTCCAATATAAGGGGAATTTAGATGTTTGACATAATTCTTTTACGTTAAATAATAATACATATAAATATTCTATTTTCCCAACAATAACGCACAACTAATGTACACCGCGCACCCAGGGCTTATTGTTATCTTAAACGTGTATAGATGCCGCGCATCTGAATAACCACATTTTCAATTTTCATTACATAATGTGCATCATTATTTTTTCGATCATCTGAACAATTTTCCATTAATAATATGCACGTCAAAGACTTTTTAAAGTGATAACTATATTGACTGCTGCCATTTTTTTCAGAAATTCCTGCTGTCAATTCAGCGTATATTCAAAAGATGTTCTGTTCTGCCCAAGTATATCATCTAGAGCTAACTGAAGAATTTATTTTATTTGACCCCTAATGTGTTTTGCCACAGGGTGAGTTTACTATATTTAAAATATTTACAAGCATTAAGCAGACCATTATTACTCATTGGTGGCTAAGTGTCCTTTCCACTCAAAACTGAGGCAATAACAATCTTCCATATTTAATGTAATGATCATTTTCTATCTCAATTTTTTATCCTGTCAAACATGAAGATAATATAGCCCAATGCAAAAATTTCAAAGGGTAAAATTTATTCCCCTTGACTGGATCTAGTCAAGGTGTATGGCTTTTGAACCTTTGAAATGTTGCCTTGTAATGTTCATTAGCAGATGACTCGATTAAAAATTACTGTTGCGGTATATCTCACAGTTTCTTTGAATATAGTCCAAATTTTACGAACACTCAGATCAAATTGCTGAAGAGTATCTTGTGCCCTAGGTCTGATGTGAAATGCTCTGCGAAGGCTAAAGTTACCCACTGCTTTGTCTCAAGCACTCGATTCCCCAGCCCTATATTGATTGGCTGTTTGGTTTGCCTAATATGCCATGGGAACGCAATCTCCTGTACACTTGCTCTCCAGGGAGGTGGAATAGCATCTTTCACAGGTGGCAACATATCTCCGTCCTTCTGTACTGAACTTCTGCCAGGGTAGCAGGGTGGGTAATCTGCCAACCCAGGGGTCATGGGTTTAATTCCCACTTGTGTGGGTTTTCCTCCTCCTTGGGCTTGGGTGTTTGTATTTGTCTCCAATTTCATGTATATGGGTTATGTAGAAGGTGAAACTATGAAGTCTCAGCCTTGCCCCAAAAAAGGCATTAAATAAATAAAAAAAATTGACTTCAATCTTAGGATGTGAGCTATACAGCCAGCTGTTCCTGAGTGTATGGCAGCTTTCTAAAGGTAATAGCTTTGTTCAATCTCGTCTTTCTTATCATTATTCTCATTTTTCATTCAAAAATGTTTTTATGAATGAAAGGCCGTGAACTTTTCCTTTAAGAGCAAAAAAATTCTCCTCGTCCTTTTTAATGTTCTCATTAAAACTCCAATACTGTTTTGGCTCAATGATGGAGCATTTTAATAACACAGGACTTCTGACCTGGATGATGATCGTATGCCACATTTAAATAATAATATAGTTGACAATGGGCAATAGCTGCTGACTAAACATATACAAGGGCAAAAAATGCAGTGAAACCTTCAGTCATCCCCTGATTATGTTCTTAGGAGGAAGAAAAGCACATTGTCTTTCGAAAATATTCACAAACTACAAGGCAGGAAATACTGGAAAAATCATAGAGCAAAAACTGAAAAGAACTAGATATATGCAAAAAAAAATAATGAGATTTTATGCTTGGAATTACTTAGCCTCAATGTTGGTCTGAAGAAGACTATTAGGTAACTGAAGATTAAAAGTTTGCTATATCTTAAGGGTCAAGCACTCTTCCCTCTGAAAATAATATTGGGACTTAGTATCTTGGTTGAAGATGTTTGTGTCAAATAACATCCCTTACCCCAAGTAATATTTGCTAATTCATTAGATTGACATCAACAGAGGCTCCTCTTTATTTTGCAAGCAAGTCTAAAATTCCTCATATACTTTTACCCATGCATTATGTAAGCTTTTGTCAACACATTTACAGATTTTGACTTTGTAAGTGATGAACTTGAACTGACATAAGCATTTGATTCTGAGAGAACAGTCTAGCTTTACCCTTTACGTTTTTCAACCATTTTCTAAAAGCAAAAATGCATGAAACACTGTACAAATGTATAGAAACAAATTAAATTTGATGTCTTCATCTGGAACCCCATATCCTATAATTTTTCAAATACGAGAATATCATAGTTAATTAATTTTTAACTGCACCGCTGAAATGTGATGTTGAGATGTACAATTTGGCTTTGTTGTTATATGAGGCACTAAAAGTTTTATGATCCAATTAAGAGTAAGGTGGTCGGCAAAAAGGTCACATACTCTGTCACAAGATGGAAACTATGAAGAGTCAAAATCTGATTTATATGAACTATCAAAGTGATTGAGTTCTGCCCAACTATGGTGGGATTTTCATTTATGACACTCAAGCCAAAGGTTAACAGTGTGTTCATAAAAACACACAACACATTATTTGATATGGTATTTATGAGGCATTCATTTGGCTTTAGTAATTCACTCAACAGTTTCTCATAATTCTCAGTGAACTTTAGCATTCGAAACTTAAAGAATTCATCACACTTTTATATTTCATTTGCTGCATTGAACAAATTCTTAAAAATGGAAACAAGATAATAGTTTTGTTGCATTTCACGTTTCATACTGACCAGTGGCACCAGCTGCCTCACTGCCTTGCTCATTGACAATAATCTTCACCGTGTGCTGGATTCCGTCAACCTTAAGAGGAACTCTTGTAGAAATTCCTGGTAATGATCCTTCGAGGCTAAGGAATATGTGCTCAATTCCAAGCTGAAATCAGAGAGATGGAAATGGAGACACTTATAAATTAATAATGGTAGTATTGGAATTGTTACCCTCCACAAATAATTTACACACACCTTGCATATGGTAAAAATGGGGTAATAAGTTGAATGGAGTGAAAAGCAGCAGATGAAGTTTACATATGGTAGGATGAAAGAAAGAGTAAGAAGCAGAAAGATGATAGAGGATATAACATTAGGGAGGATTTTGAGCAATTAATGAAGAGGTAAAAAAGAATATGGTCTTTCGTTGGGAAGAAGATATGAAGAACTTAAGGTTTTATTGTAGGACACAAAAGATGAAGTTCAAGTGATAAATAGGGGATGTTGGGGCTATTTCAAGACCACCTTTAATAGTTTATGATGATCTTATTTACATATTAGCAATATCATTTTTAAGTCTTCCTTTGCCAGAGCTAATAGAATGTCTAAAATCTCCCATTCAATTTTCCATCCACTACCCACCAACTTAATGAATTGTGAAAATTACTTGTCTTACATACTGTAGCTGCAGCCTCTGTTAATCATTTAAATCATTACTTATATCATTTTAAAATATTGTCTCCCATATAATCATATTTGACTCATAAAGATATATTTTAAAGTATAATTAAAGATCTTCATACCCTTAAATACCCACTTTAGATTATATTTCACTTCTATAAGAACTAGGTACTATAAAGAACAAATATGTTGCAATGACTAACCGATCTCAGTGGTGCAACCATATCCAGATTGAAGTCAGCTTGGAATCGTGGAATAGCGACTTGAACCTCCCTAAGCTCCAGCTGGGCTACGATAGAACTCAGTGGGTTGTGAGGCAAATCACGCAACATCTGTGCCATTCCTTGTCTCTCATTTGGCAAAAGTAGAAGCATGGCAAACTTGTTTCCCTAATAAAGTAGAAAAAAAATTTTCAGTAAAATAACACTATGATAAAGACACTCAAACAATTCAAATTGATTCTTTTTTTATTAAAAAACCTGTCTGGAGAATTTTGTTTCTCCCAATGCTTCAAAATTTAGTGAAAAAGTGACACAGCATTATCGTTAAATAAATTTGTAGCATGCATAGCCACTGCCTTGTGAGGTTGGTGCTTTTCATTTTACAAAGCAGCAGTTTCCCATGACCTCCAAATCATATTTACCATGTTCTTCTGAACTTGACACTCCATTGAAGGCTTGAGGTGTTTCTGAGTGGTAAGCAAGCAGAAGTTTAATTTTCAAATTGCTGCTTGCATTGGCTCAACATAGCAGAGTGAGAGGGCTTTTCTTTGGCTTGTGGCCAGGTAATGAATTCTCCTCTCCTATAACATAGGTTTACTTTGGCATCCTCTTCCACAAGAGACCCTCTCAATTAAAAATCTGCTGCAGCAGATAATCCACAGAATCTACGAGCTTCTTGAAGTCACAGACACAGTTCTCTGTCACCATTGAGCTGGAGCTTGCTGCTTCACCATGGCTCACAATGCTGTGGATGCTGGGTGCTTCTTTGAAACTTCTCTAACCACTCACGACTTCCCTTAAATTCTTCTTTTTCGGCCATTTATGATCCTGGCATCTTAACTTAGTCAGCAAAAATTACTTTCTCCTTGCAAATGATGCATTCATTAATATAATCCCCTTACCATTGCTTTTCATTTATCAACACGAGAAGCAACCCTTCGACATCATTGAGAATACACAACCAATGCATAGATATTCTTGCCACTCTCTGTGAAGCATGTCTTGCCACTCTCTGTGAAGTATATACAGTTATTTTAATTCTCTTCGGACTGTCTCCTGGTGGCTTTTTCTTCAAGGACATATTTAAAACGATGCATAAAATATTATTAAACTTTCCATGAACAAATAACAAATAATATGCCTGAGCACAAGTTTGGAAAACGCGTGAAACGCCAAACACAAACTGAAGCAGCTTTTGCTCAATAATTCCAGGAATTTCCTCCCCTCAGCACTCATTATGTAAAAACTCACATGTTCAGCAGATAATTTTTTTCATAATGTGAGTTACTTGCCAGGCGAGGTTTTACTGTATTTATGTTTGTGTTTTAAGATTCACCAAACTTTGAAAGCTGAATTTAAAGTTTATGGAATTCACATCAAGAAAGACTATACTCAAAAACAAAATCCATCCAGGCACTCAAAGGAATATGCTAAATTCCTAACAATGTAAATTTATTTTGTTGAAAAGGTTGAACAACTATATTTCTGCTAACAGAAGCCTATATCTTATAAGCCTTGAGGATACCATTGTACATTGACCCCTGGAGTAACACTGTCACTTACATGCCGGCATTTTTCTCTAATATTGTGACAAGTTTCATCATTTGTATTTTTTAAATAGTTTCAATATGTACAGGATACAAAGAAATGTATTTATTTAAAGTTTCATTTCATTAGCAATCGGAAAATAGAAAATAGGAGGCAGGTAACAGGAAGAACCAACTTTTCCAGTAATTTTCGACCGAGAATTGAATATTTTCTTTACTAATCTGAAATGCTGGTCTTCAGGATCATATTGACATAATGAGTGAATTTTTACAGAAGAGTACCCTAAGTTGAGGTACTATTAGAGGCAATGGTAATTTCAAACAGAAATATGTTTGATACTGTGAACAAACAAAATGTAGGATATCCTCTGTCAGTAATGTTAACTTTTTCAGGGAGGTTATGAGGATAACTGGTGTAGGAAACTCGAATTTTTCAATTTTTTTCATTAATCATTACTATTGTTAAATATTCTGCACGAGGAAGAGGTTGCTCATAAAACTGTACTTAACACTCACTTCATATGGTAACTCCAAAGCTTTCGCATTAAGGCCGTCTATTTCAGCGTATTTGAAGTAGTTTAACTGCTCCATCATGGTTGCCTGGAATTCATCTCCACTTGGCAAATAGAATGTCCCTGGTTTGGAATTCTGTGGATTGAATGCATATTCCCAAGCACCCTTGAAGTACACCACATTGCCCAGGAACAGCTGAGTATCAGGTGAAACTGCATCTGAAAGAAAGATGATCTAGTGAAAATGCAGGACAACAATTTCATTAAGACTGCAAGGGTCTGTTGACAATGGCCATATTTTTGTAGACACAAATTTGTGAATCTAGCTAAGTGCACATTTATTTCTATGCATACGTGTTTGAAAAAGTTGGTCTAAATGAAGTTAACCAGAGAAAGGTTACTTCTGGGCCATCTAAGATCATAGAGCTCATTTATGTATTTCGGGTCCACCATTTGCACTCCAAAAATTTAAGGTGTGTGAGTCCTCTTAACTTCTTTTGTAATGATAACAAATAATGGACATTTAAACTCCAATTTTCATGAATTTCTATTATTAAAAACCTACACAAAATAATAAGCAACAAATAATAAAACAGGTGACACAGTATAGATGCTCATGTGGTGAATACAGAGATTTTCTCATTAAAGAAGTCATTTTGGATGCATTAAACAATTAGTAATGAAAAATAAAAGTGCATCGTTGTCTAATTACTAGAGTGTAGGTTTTAAAGCAAATCATGATTCAGCCAAACTAAACACATTTCATGCCAGTCAAACAGATAAAATATGCCCCTACCTGGAGAAACTATTTCTGGAATAAGGCCATGAGTAACATCGCTTGCCCAGCCATTAATAGCAGCAGCCGTTTCACTTGACTTGCTAAAATCAGCAAATGTAACCTCAGCTCCATAGTAAAGGGTTATTGCTCGAACAAAATTTGGCTCAAGAACAGGAGCTGGGTGAGGTCGATGAGTAGGTGTATTCGGCCGAGATGCTTGGTTTGCTGGCCTTGTTGGTTGTGGTTTTGAAGATGAAGATGTAGCTGCTGGATTCCTATTGGCTCCTGATGATGTTGATGGTCTATTAGTGCCTGAGACTCTGTTTGATTGGGTATTGTTTCTTCGATCGTCAGTTGGCAAGAGTGAATCTGTCACATACAGTCTGTTGGCCAGATCTAAGGTATAGCCTGGACCACTACTCTTTCCCTGAAGACATAAACACAAGGAAAGTGCTTAAAAATATCAACAGATAATTGTCCCATTTAACATTAATACCACAGACAACTTATTTCATTCATTGTTACATACTACATCATTAAAGGACAAATTCAGCCAATTCAATGCATTAATAGTTTAACTGATGGATAGATTGATATATTCATTTTTCTCAAAAAAATTAAAATGTTACCAATGAGATGTGAGAATAAAACTTTTGGCTCTTGTACATTGTTTAAAGTAATTTGGATTTCAAAATAGAGCATAAATCACAATGACTAGAACAACAGGTTCATAATCAAAATATACACATGTAAATCAAGGGTATATGCTTAATACTATTTTTATCAAAATAGAAGGTTCTTATTCATCTACATACACAATACCCTGCAGGCTGCTACAAGGGCAAGTGGTGGGGTGGTGTATTCCCACATCAGCATAATTTCTATCAACAATTAATTTTGCAAGAGTCCCTATAGACATGTAGCCTGTTTTTAGAGATAACAGGCCACACATATTGAGCCAAATCTTCATTGAGGAACTATTATGTGTTGTCGTTCCAAAGACAGTCTGATAAATTTTAAACATTAATTGGCAAAATTTTTTATTGAATACAAATGCAATTTTCAACAATTTAGTACTCATGAAGTATAGGGGCCGATTCAAAAAGATGCATCATGCAGGGGTGGCAGGTTAGGAAATGGAATTTAGAAGCATTAACTGGAATGACAAGGAAGGAGAATCAGCAGGCTGTAGAGAAGATCGTGAGTGAGAAAAAAGATCTGAGAACCTAGGAGACAAAATGGAAATATATCAAAAAAGGGATATTGAAAGAAACTATAGGTACTGTTAATGGGAAAAGGACAAGAAAACCATGGATCACGAATGAAATAATTAGAAAGATGGCTCAGAAGGAAATGGAAGAATGTAAACACAGAGTTAGGCAGAAGTAAGTACAAAGAGTTAAATAATAAATTGAGATGGTAACAATTAAAACAAAAGAAGCATGGTAGAAGATGCAGTGCAAGGATATGGAAAGTTTGTACAGGAATGGTGAAATTGGGGTGCTATACAGCAAGGTTAAACCATTATTGGGAATGAAGAAGGAAAGATCAGTGCTAACAGTCAGAGATAAGTTGGGTAAGGTAATAGTTAACACTGGAAAGATACAAGAAAAATGGAAGGGATATATAAATGGACTGTATGGTTAAGAACTTAGGCCAACATGGTTAGACATGATTAGATATGATGTTAAGGAAGATAGCTTAGGTCCAAGCATACTCAACGATGATACAGAAAGAGCATTTAGGGAGATGAAACTAAATAAGGCCGTGGGGGTGTATACCATTCCTGCGGAACTACTAAAAATTTAGGAAAAGAGGCTAAATGGGCTGATTCGTAGTATCTATAAGGAGGGAATCTGGCCGGAAGACATTGTGAGATCAGTGTTAGTTCCTATACTGAAGGTAAAGGCAACATCATGTGAGGACTACAGGACAATAAGTTTGATATCCCACGCAGCTAAAGTTGTTCTCAGGATCATAAACAAAAGGATAGACAGTGGGGCAAATGATTACTTAGGGAATGATCAGTTTGGGTTTAGGAAGGGGAGAGGCACACATGATGCCATTGCAGTAATGAGATTACTAATCAAGAGGAATATAGAATACAATCAGGACGTACCTGTATTAGCCAGTTTTGTTGATTTCGAAAAGGCATTTGATAGAGTGGATTGGGAAAAAGTATTGAGCATATTGTGGAAAATATGAATAGATTGGAGGGACATGAGGCTAATCCGAAACTTTTACATATCCCAGACTGCTCAGGTGCGAGTGAGGAATGGAGAGTCTAGATGGGCGGTAATAGGAAGATATATGAGGCAGGGTTGCCCATTATCACCGGTACTGTTCAACGTCCATGTGGGTTAAACAATTAAGGAGGCATGGGAAGAACTGGAGGTAGGAATAAAAGTGGGTGGGGAATTCGTAAAATCAGTTAGGTGTTCTGATGACCAAGTTATAGTTTGTCAGTCAGCCAAGGGGTTTGCTAGCATTGCTGAGTGAATTCGAAATTCAGTGTGACAGGTATGGGATGAAAATCAATATTAATAAAACAAAGGTTATGCGATTTTCTAGAAAGAAAAAGGCTAAGCTAAACATTAAAATAGGACGGCAAAAACTAGAGCAGGTAGAACAGTTTACGTATCTTGGAGGTCAATGCAACAATTTCAGAGTATAAAAATCATTCTCCTTGCATCTCCCACATTTTCTTTGGAATTTATCTTGGAGATGTTTTGGACCAGAATCGTCAAAGTAGTTGGTACATTAGGAGAAGAATTGCATTAGGCGAAAAGACTTTCACAAGGAGGAGCGAGTTGATGACAGAGACGTTGAGTAAGGATGTTAAGAAAAGGCTCTTCAAAACGTTTATACGGAGCATAGCTATGTACGGCACAGAAATGTGGTCATTGAAGCAGGAGGTTAGATGTAGATTGGAGGGTTTTGAAATGGTGGGTATGAGGTAGAATGGAGTAGGTAAAATGGATGGAAAGAAAAACATACAAGGAGGTGCTAGGTATTATGGGAGAGGATGGGGATTTTTGGGAGAAATCATAAGGTGGTAGGAAAAATGGATGAAGGGCATATTGATCAGCAGTGGGATGCTGAAGAGGGGAGAATGTTAGGAAAAGGAGGAAGGGGTAGAAATAGGATAGGTATGTCGGATGGAATGAAGGAAGTTTATGGAGATGAAGCGGGGGTTATGGCATAGTAGGATATCGGATTGTGTTTTGTTAAGAGAAACAAAATACTTATTTGGTAGTTGTGTCCATCCAAAGCCTACCTTAATCAGTAGATTACATAATAATAATGAAATTTTAAAACATGGATTACACTACTTCATATGATTCATTATAGTACTTGTCAATTTGTTCTGAAAAAAATGTAATTAGATATCCATACCTGAAGAGAGCGGAGCACTGATGAGAAGTATGTTTGAACTTCTTGCCTGTTTTCTGGCAGTCTCAAAGCTAGTCGAATTTCATGAGCAGCATAAGGCCCTGCGCCCTCCCAAAGCATGCCTAGTGCCAACTTGATGCTTATTGGAGACAGAAGAACATTTCCATGCCCTACTCCAGGAAGTTTGCTTAATTCCTAGAAGAGAATTTGGAATCACATGAGAATTATGACTCTTTAAAATTGAAGTTATTGAAGGGTGCAAAAAACTATACAGTCAAACCAGAATATATGTCACCTCTGAGCAGCATCTGTCACAGTTGCTTTATTTTAATTGCATATTGCATTATGACTCTTAATTACAATACATGACCAATTTAATTTTGCTCTTATAAAATTGACTATGCTATATAATTTTTGTACATATTTTCTTAGGCTACAGACATTTTATATCTGTCACAGAGAAAAATTAAACATTTAAATATGTTGAAGCAAGTGGCTGATCATAGGATATTAATTTTGATAGATCAATGGATATTTCCAAAATAGTAATGAATATGATTGAGTTTTAATGCAAAGTTATGGATTTAGATTCCTAACACATATTATTGCAGCATAAATTATTTAGTTTAATGTCATACTTTGTGAAATTTGCTATCAACTTGCACAGATTCAGAATCTCCATGACTGCTTAATAAGATAATGTGAATAAATATTAATTGCATCTAATCAGCATGTATGGCAGAGGACCCCTTCTGCGGTTCATCACCCAGTTTATAATTTAATTCACTGAATGTTAATTAACACTGTAAACCACTTGTTAAAAAATTTGACTAATCAAAATGCATATAGTGTTGCTATTTAAAAACAATGAATCAAATGGAATAAGGAGGAGATTTAATGATTATAAATGAATTACTAGTAATCAGAGCATATTTCATTCAGTAATCCTGCTATTATAATTAAAGAAGCATTAATAAATTTGCAAACAATGTGCTATCATATAAATTGGCTAAACTCAATAAAGAACATTTTTCATATTCTATACAAAGAAATGCTGATCTAGGCAGAGATCTAACCCATGACCTTTGGATTAATATGAAAGGCTAAATATCTTGAAACCTGTTAATTCAAACAAGTAGAAAGGAAATATAGAAGTTAGTTTCCATACCTGCAGAAGCTCAACATCAAAGAATGCAGATCGATCTATATTTGCCTGTAGCTTTAGTTTTTCCACTTCATCTGGGTCAGCTAGGGAAATATGCAGCATCGCCGCAAAAACTGTAGAGAATAATGAAATCAGTCAAGGTTAGACAAGGTGACAATCCGGCAAAAAGGCAGAGGTTTTAGGCTCCGGAGGTGATATTTTTTGAGGCTGAGGCTCAGATTTTTTAACATTTGTGATACTTGTACCCATAAGCCTTACTAAGGTACGAAAAATGGAAATTCAGTTTTCTGCTTTCACTTTTAATTATAGCCAGGTATTTAAATTGAGTGGAATTTAGATGGTGGAATTTGAACACAATGAATGTGCAATAAATGCATATTTCCACTGAATATCCAGTGGATATTAGCATTTGTGAATAAGTCATTAGGTTACCAATATCTATTACAATAACAAGGGAATATAATTGAAGAAACAGTAATATATAATTTATAGACAGGAGAAGAGGACTATAAGAGTGTAGAACTATGGTATCAGAGTTGGGCAGGGGTATTGCATTTAGTGTCACCTATGTTTCATGACATAAAAAAGGCAAATAATTGAGGCCAAACACAATTCCTTTTTAAGTAACCTCATAAAAATGGATAAGATTACAGACTTCTTCCTTTTAGCCAATTTCATCCCTTAATTGTTGTTTCTTCAATGCAAAAATAAGATCACTACCTTAAGAATGCATTTAATACTAATAAGAGAACACATTTGTAAACCTAATGGTTTCGTTTTTTTACAGGAATTTTCACATCATCAAAAAAACATTGCAAGTACCTGTATATGATAACTATGGAGGAATCTGCTATTTTCTATGAAGCATTTTCTATGAAGCTATTTTCGATGAATACATTGAAAAAATTACACCGTTTCTCATTATTTTGGTGATGTGTTCAAACTGCGTAGTTGAAAAACTTGAAACGATTAAGTAATTTTTGCCCTGGAATACCCTAGTTGAGTACTTTATTATTCTTTGCTATTTTTTCATTCTTCAAACTAAAATGCCATATTATTCTTTACTATCATTAAAATTGTGATATTTTAGTTGTATGTTAAGGGTAAAAAAATGAACGTAGTGTTTCATTTGTTCGGAGCAGGAACGATAGTTGACTTAGCAACGGAGACGGAACCCCTTGCGGGCGGGCAACCAGAATTACTCACACCATGCAAGTAAACGGAGGTGGGACTCCCGAGGGGGTGGGTGCACGGCCACTTCTTCCGAAATATAGGTCGATGCCACTGGACTCAACTCGCCTCTTCATTCTCACCTCCCATGAATTATCGAAGGCAGAGGAGGCCATTATTTTCGTCAGAGGGTCCTTGCAAATTCATGTTCATGCGATATCCCTTGAATGATCTCAAAATAAAGGCAATAACAAGCAATAAAATTCCTTCGGAAATCTCTTAATCACACTTGCGCCATCATTTCGATACAGGACCCTCTAAGGGCAGCAATTTATTTGAAAGCTGAAATAAGGGTGTATTTTGGTGCCATTGTAGCCCATTGGGTAAAGCGTCGTCCTGCTGACTGGATGGTAGAATACTTCGGTTACTTCGCGGGGAACCGAATTGTAGCCCAGGCAAAGACCCTACCCTCCTGCGTCAATTTCATTCGCCTCAAAGCTTCGTTAGAAGTGCTCGAAACCCATGTCGTATCGAAACCAAACTCCAGGTTGAATACTATGATGAAGTGATTATCATACTCTTAGTTGGTGTAGGAATCTACTAATTAGTCTCCGTAGATATGAAGACAAATAATTACATCCTCAAGTTTCAAATTTAATAACATATTTTTTAATTCGCTCACACATTTAAACGGTTCATTATTCGTCTTTAAAACGTTAAGTTTCCTCCTCTTTCCGCATCAAAATGCTCATTTGAAAACATCAAGTATTTTTACTGAGGCATTTGCCACACATCTGGTTTTTTAATAGCTTCGTAAAAAATAGTTTAGCGGCAACTTTAGTTCTCGTACCATGCATATCTAGTGCCACTTGAAAAATCCGACTTTCTTTCGGGTGCATTAACTTTTAAAATAGTGTCACATTACGTATCACTTAATGCCGCTTGGGGAATCTCAAAGCTGTTGGACGTGCACTCTTTGGTCACATCACTGCATAAACCGAAGCGAGAGACATGATGACACGCTACATGCGACCCTCTTCGCTTAAAGATCGATTCGACGAATTCTGTGGCAAGACCTGAGGTCGAGAAACTAAGACCTCCGAATTTCGTCACCGCTCCTCTCCGCTAATGCCTATTTCAACATCGCCGCTAACGGCTATCAACTTCCATGGGTCACCAATATTATTTTTTAAACTTCCCCCTCCATATTTCACGCCGAATTGTTGAGGCGACTTCCTACTCAGATTACCGAAAAAGGCAAAAATGGGGCACCGGATTAACGATCACATTAATGACCGAGACCGGCAATATGGCGATTGGGAACTGATGCGATCATCAGTGTTGAGACAATGTGAACCCTCTAAACGCGAGGTCATCTGTTGGTAAGCCGTTGACGCCACATTGGTTCTTCCATCGGGATAATATTAACCTCGAACCGTGTGAAAACCTTAAAAGTCACGATAACAATTACTTTTTGTGACTGCCTAATTTTTCAATGCATCGCCAATTATACAAATTCATTGAAGAATCCAGAGTACATTGTGCTCTGTTCGCCATTGTTTACTGTCTTGCGCAGTCGTTATTAATGGGAATGAAACGTTTTTTTTATTAATAGCCTTGGCGGAAGTACGAGTAATGCACTGCTTTCACTAGTTTTATGCTGAAGCAAATAGATGGTCATATTTACGTCTAGAAGTCACGTCACTTTATAAATAACAACAGAGGATTTATAAATAATAACAGAGACAGAAACTCAATTTTCTCAAAAAAAACTCGACTGCAATGTTCCTCTTTAATAATTTTTATTTTCGACTAGTTTCGATGTCCTACATTATTTTCATAAGAAGCTCCCAAAGCATTATATATATATATATACACACATATATATATATACATATATATATATATATATATATATATATATATATATATATATATATATATATATATATATATGTAATCTTTAAATAAAACTCCAGCAATAATCGATTTCATTTTCTCGAGTTCTCCTCCTGGAAATGCAGTGATACTTTATGAAAATTTATATCTAGCGATTAATACTTCCTATGAGTAAGCGAAAGTACTGGCGAAGATACTCGCGAAACCTGTGTAACTTACAGCGATAAAACGAGGAAATGATTGGGAAACATAATTTTAGTTTCTGATCCACAATACTTGGTGTAGACAGCAACTTGGTTGAGACTTAAGGGAGGCAAAGGAAATAAGAAGGTTGAATTCATTATGTTTCTCACTTGGTTGACAAGATGACTGCATAGAATTTGAAATTGGGAGATGGCAATTTCACATCAAAAAGAAAAATTGACACGATCTGCCTCGCTTAAAAAAAGTATGGGCGCGGTGATGCAGAGAGCTAACGTCCTTCAAGTGCGGTATAAATCACTTCAAAAATATTTGCATTTTAATATAAACTTGTCGGCTGTCTTCTCACAAGTCAACCAAGTAATTCGACGCGGCTTTATGGCAAATGGTTCCGTAAATATTAACAGTGGGTATTACAATTACCGTGTGCAGTGTTTTCACGCGCAATTTATTTATTTAGACTCCCAAAAAAACTTTTAATACGGAATAATGATCATGATACTGGCAAGAATGTATTCGTCAACCTACATGTATGTATGTCAGACATCACGCTGAAAAATAATTTCTTATTTCCAATTCCAAAAGGACATTAAAACTGTATTTTCGTGCATAAGAATTAAGGTAGAATATTCATTAGCCATTTGAATCCCATTATAAAAAATACCATGATTGAAAGAGTGAAAAACAAGTATAAGGCGAATGTATTGTGTATTTGTTAAAATGCCCAACCAATGTTTTAAAACTATGAGAAATTGTTGGACGAAACTTTTCAAACCTCCGATAGGACAGAACTAACGCTATGGATATGCGATCTTCGCGTGATGCTCCTATAGAAGGGGAAAACTATGCGTCATGAAAGAGAATATGCCGGATCGCAGAAATTAAGGAGAAACCGGAAGGTAGCCGAGGCGCATATTTTCATGTTTTGCTTTATTATTTCCGTTTATCTTGTAATAATGTATTTGTTGTGTGAACGTTAGAAAAATAAATATCTAAGCTATAACCACAAACTTCCCCGTGGGCGTGAGGCAAGGGTATTGGCTCGCCTCCATATTGCAATTGCGGGAAAAATGTGATTTGCTACAGATTGCTTCAGGCTTTTCGAAGACGGTGATGGGGTGCGCAACCTACAATTTGCTCCGACCAAACACGGTCTGACTAAGGCGCAAACATTGGCTCTTATTTCCAGGGAGACCCGAGATACTCTTGGCGCCCTTAAGGCCTGTTGCTCCCTCACTGCGGGCTGGATCCACCAAAGAGATGGCTAAAAATAGATCCATTTGCCTTACGTGGATAAATTATATACGTCAGTTTTAGTGAATAATTGCAATCAAATCCAACTATTCACACGAACAACCACGGCAAACACCTCAAATCAGCCAGCAATCGTGAATGCTCTCATGGAAGGGAGAAGAGAACCTCATGATCGGAGGCACAACTTTTTACAGTTAAAACAGGCGTACCTGAGTGCTACCAGATAGGCGAGGGCACATATTATACCATACGTCGACTCTCGCGATGGTGTGTGCGCGCTCTCGAACGCACGCTTCTACCTGGCGTTTCGTAGGCCCTTCGAGGAATGCTTGGAAGCTCCATCAGCCGCTCCCTTCACTCATTCCGTCTATGTTTCTACATCTACACAATAAAATGTGTGACTGGGTTGTTAGGTCACCAGCCATTCGTGCATAAATATGGACCCATACATATAAATATCAGCTAAAGGCATTCGCTCTTGGCGGGGCGTAGCCAACGATGAGCTGTTTTTTTAAGGCAATCTACCGGTTAAGGTAGGTTTTTGGATGGACACAACTACCAAACAAATATTTTATTACTCCTAGCAAAACACAAAATCCATCATCCTACTCTATATCAGGTCCCTCTTCATCTCTGAGTACTTTCTTCCTCCCTTCATCCCGTCCAACATCCCTATCCTGTTCCTTCCCTTTCCTCGTTTGCCCAACATTCTACCCTCTATCACAGTCTTCAACATCCCACTGCCGGTCAACACCCCCTTCATCCACTTTTCCTGCCTCCATAGGATTGCTCCTAACAAACCCCTCTCTTCGCCCACCATACTAAGTACTTCCTCATTTGTTTTCTTCTCTAAGGTCAATAATTACCATGTCCTGCAAATTTGTATTTTTGCATGAAATTATAATCGAATGCTAAATGGTAGTACAATTTTGCGAAGGCGAAAAATAAAATGACACCAAGGTGGTCGAGAGATATGACCATGGCGACCAGCTATTTGGAGGGGGGATCGAGGAGTAGAGAGGGAGAGAGAGAGAGAGGTGGTGGAAGGGCAGTTGGCATAGGAAAAAAATACCATCTTCCCGAGCGCTCTTTAAGTGTTTTTCTTGCATTCCCCAGCAATTGGATGTTTGCTTGCGTGACCCCAAAACTCCCTCAGAATAAACAATGTCGGACTATAGTACCAAGGAAAAATCAACGAACAGTTGTCCACCATTAGACAAATACATTTCATTTAAAAAATGTCCGCATCACGGTCATCTTCCTCGCAGTTTTCATCTGGAGCCAGATGTGTTCATCGAGGCAAGAAAACAAAACTGTTTTCCGGCACAACAAAACCAGTGTTTGAACACATCGCTGGCCGCCAATGATCATTAGCATCACATAGCGCTGTCTACCCAACGGTACTTCGAAGTTCGCCGCAGACAAGCTTTGTTTCGGCGCAGCGCCATGCCCCAGATAGATCAAAGCGAAAAGAGGAGTACTTATGGACAGTTCAGATGTTGATAATAATTCGCTCGCATTCCTACAACACCAGGATGGATGTAAAATAATGTCGATTTAGCGCGGTGAAAAATTTCAATGTCGAATTATCTTGAAAGATGTCACGGGGGATATTGAACACTTCTGGCTTGCGTTAATGAGAAACGCATCGCATACGACGGTCACAATCCTCTCCTTCTAGATCCATCCTGCCGAAGAGAGCAAGGATTCCCAAACAGTTCTACCTTTCCCTGGGTAATTATTCCTCCGTAACAAATTGTGTTTCTCTAACAAAACATTTGACCAATATACGACGGCTCTAATTTTATGAAACCAAGTTTGACGATGCTAAAATTAATCATATGTTCAGGTTAAAGTTAATCTATACTTAAACAGGCGCATTCCGGTTTATGACTTGTTATTTGTTTACCAAAATGTGTCACTAACTTACCATTTTGGAGGCGAGCGGTCATCTCGTTGAGGGCACGAATTATTTCAACGGGCGTGTTTGATTGGTGAAAGCGGACTCAACTCTTCTCTCTTCGATAGCTACCCAAAGGCAGAGAGCCATTTTCTTGAAACCAAAATCACCCAGGTAATGAGGGATAACTGCCTCCTTGGCTCTCAGGATCTTACATCGGCCCTTGGTACAATTAAACTTCTCATTCTTTAGAGCATCTAACTAGGCAGTATTCAAAGAAACATTTCAGAACGGTACTTATATTCAGAGTGGGTAACAGCCACGGACGACAAAGGAACAATTCGTGAACATGATTCAAAATGTGTGACCCAAGTCTGAGCCCATCGTCCGGGTTTGTTTCAACCTTGGAATTCGGCACAGCCCGGGAATCACTGCGCTTCTACTTTTTGCCTAATCTTTATTTCGTGGGGTGGAAACAACCATGGAAATAAATCTTTAATTTACGACGTAATGGCTGATTGTGATGAAGAAAGGAGAACTTATAATAACGAGTATCGCCGGAATAAACCATAAGCATTTCACAGAGCGATACGACCACGATTTAATCCTGGTATCTTTCGAAACAGTGGATGGTCCTTGACAATAGCCCACGGTGTTTGTGAGGAAAACCAAACAGATTTGGCGTAACCAAATGATGGCGCCGGGCCGTGCGGCAATGTTCTCCATCACATTGATTTTCTGCATCTCATTCTTCTTCGGCTTCTAGCCATTAAAAAAATTTTAATATTCCAGCGGTGACTAATTATTACCAATCGGCATTCAATGTTTAAAATTCACCCAATGACTTCTAAAAGTGCAAATATATTGAACTCGTTTCCCGTGCATTGAGATTCCGTAAATATGCCATACATGGCACGCCTTGCATGCCATCCTTGTAAATTAATTTTTTACCAACTAAGCTAACGAATATTCAAGTGGAAAAGAAGCGCACAAGAAAATATTGACCTTAATTGATGAGTTACGCGCACCTGGTGCCAGTTTACTCCGGATGGACAATCTCCTCTTCTCACAAATCCATCTTCACTGCCCAAAGCGTCGAGTCATCTAAATAAATCTCGACTAAATTCCAAAGCACCTTAATGGCGTTTGCAGCAACCCCTAATCAAGAAAGTGCATCATCATTGTTGAAACTTACATGGGGTGGGAAATGATGCCGATAGGTCTCACTCTGAGTCCAAATTGTGCTAACAGACGGAATTTAATGCCAATGACGGGTAAGTTTCACCTGCCGCTACTTTTGGCGCGTAGTGTATTCAGGATCATGAAAAATCCAGTGCCAACAACGTTTAAAAGTCCGGAAATGTTTCTGCGGCACAACGAACTATCTCCGGGAAAAAAATCTGCAAAACGTTCTTCACGCTTGCTGTTGCCTTTGGAAGAAAACCCGTAATTTATTGAGCATTTTCTTTCGTGCCCAGGAGCGCATTGAATCTTTGCCCTGATATCACTCAAAGTCAACACAATTTACAGGAAAGTATAAAATCTGGAGATAGCAACGGTGCATTTTATTCAAGTTTCGTTCTAGCAATTTTCAACGGTAATTATCATTAGGGGTACTATTCAGTCATAACCGGCATTGTTGTGCATGTCATACAATTATACCACAGCGGATGTGGCACTGAAATTATTAGGGTCTTGTTTGGAGAACTCGCAAATAACCCAAATTGTTAATAATATATAATATTCGTCGAGCGATCATTCGACACGCAAACACGAATTCTTTTTTGAAAATAATAGGGACCGGCATGCATGTGGAAGCGTAATTTTCGCAACGTTAGACAGGATATTCTGAGGAACAAAAAATGCTATGAGTAAAAAAATGAATTCAAATAAATAAAAGTAATTTGTCCTTGACAGTGGCTTTCCTAGCGTGAGGTATATTTTTTCAACTTCTATCTCTCCAGATGGGATTTCTTTTTGTAAGATCCAGGCCTCGGTTCAACTCGATCAGGTCTAACGAAAAACTACCCTACTTGTATTGAATAGAGGGGATTCAAGGAAATCCAACCACGCCGTGAGCGTATTATTAAAATCGTAAATGTTCGGATGCGTGCAGCGCGTTCAGACACCGGCGTCTCCATCAGAGCGGTTTGGTGAAGCGTATTCACACTGCCTTCAAAAAATTATTTTTTTCAAAATATTTTATTAAATCCCGTCCAGTTCAGCAAAGAACCCGTTTTACGCAGTGACGTAAACGACTTTTTGTTAAAAAAATCCTTGCACTTGAAGCTATACCTGAAAACTCGACTGGTGTATAATAAATGAGGAGTCTACCACTTTGCTGCCTAAAATGCTCGCCTGTTGAGAGTTCAGGTTTGGCATCTATCACTTGGACGTCGGAGACCTTCCTGAACATTTATTTTACTTTTTTTTGGTCCTGGAATGCAAAAGTAAAGAGACATTTCGAATGAAGAATCATACCGAGGAAATTTTTCTTCGAAAGATCTCGGGACGCATTGATGATAATCCATGTCGTCAGGATTGAAGTTATAAGATTTAAAAAATTGTAGTTGCCGACTTTCTTCATCATCTGCCTCGTTTTCGCTAGCATTGGAATGCGCCGAAGTATTTTAGACTCAGATGCCGTAATACATGGACGCCGTTGTGAAAATTATTTAACTTTTCCATTTCCATCTAACAATAAATGCTGCTGCGGCTTGCATGGCGTGGAATCACCCCTTGGCGCCTACTCTGGAGGTTACTCGCTATAATCTAAATGCGGGCGAAATTCAGCAGCCAATATTAATGTCAAAAAAAACATTAAGTACAGGCAATGAATTGTGGATGGGAGATAACACCCAGGGTGGCAGAAACCGACCTCTTGACCATTTCTATAAAGCCCTCGAAAAGGATGTAACCAAATCGTGATGGGTTGAAAGGCAATATGTAAATTTAACGAAAACTCACGTAAGATATTCCAGAAATTTGGGAAAATAATTACACTTTACGCAAAATTTACGAGGATTTCCGATTGCGAATTTGATTTTGGCATAGGAAAAATTTGATCATTATTTTCAAGAAATGTCAGCAATTAATGGTTATACAGTGTTTTAATATTGGTTTGAATTTGTTATTTGCCTGCACAGACAGTGTTGTCTTGTTGTCGTCCATTTAAAACGACTGTTCAGTTACAACTGAAAACCCCTTTCGCCTTTCATTAATGCCAAAAGTTTAGCTTTTGATGACTCCACTCTGTACTTGATTGGACGGAAAAGGTTGAAAATATCGTGACACGCTAAATGATCTCATGCGATTGTAAGATTTCTCAATAAAAACCAACCACAAGACAATTTAGTGTGCGTGTGTTTATTCGTATCTGACGAGACCAAACGCAGATTTTAAGTCATTAAGCAGCACAAATACAATTGTTTATACATTCTGTCCATATTTTTTTTTCCTTCTCCATAAACGCGAATTTCACGAACTAGAAAACAAAGCTCAAAATTCATTGTAGCGAAATAATACTGGGAAACTCCCTTCAAATTACGTTATTTTTATTATGCTCCACGACAGAGAAAAGTAAAAACTACAGGGGTTCGAATAAAATATATCATACTTCATCCAAAGTGCTGATCTAACCCGGCTCTTCAGAATTACCCGCTTTTAGGTTCACTGACAAAGAGTTGCTACCGAAATTGCTGCATCAAACACAAAAATTACGAAATGGGCGACTAACTCGCAACATTGAAAAAGCGCATCTTCGAATTTTGGTCCCAGATTTTCACGAAAAACTATCGGAAAGGCTCTTATAACTTGAAAATAATCTTGTTTCACTTTATACCAGACAAATGTTTCACGGCTTGCCAATTACAAATTTCGTTTCTCATTTTAACCGAAATTCCGCCTCTAAGAAAGTAACCCAAAACTCATAGGGACGGCTGCGAAAGCATATGATTCCTCTAATCTACAAATAATATAAAGTATCATTCAGAGTCTTATGCCGATAATGAGAAGGGAAGTACGCACAATAAACTTCAAGATATTCGGCCCAATTTTAACCGGGATGCGTTTATAAAATCCATCAATTCATCCCCATTCCCTTGCCACATCGATCCACTACTACGCGCTTGAAGCGAATAAACTGATAAATTAATTCCTGCAATACAATTCATCATATTCGCAAAATATATGTATTTCACCTATAAACTTCTATAAGTTGCATAATAGTACAGGTTATCGATAAATGCGATTACTAGCTGCGATCATATTTATCATTCAAATAATTCTAATCCATCAACAACAAAGTAATTTGGAGCTGTCGGCACGAGATATTGGACTTGAATATTCTGTGCATTTCCCTTCATTTCCACACTTAATAGCCTTCAAATGCTATCTATAGATTCACAGAAAACCTTACCATACCACACGCCAGCATTTGCTAAATACTTGCATTTAATCCTTTTCAGATCGACTCTAGTGTCTTTTGCTGCAGTGACTGCAGTAGTCTTCCTAGCAGGCATATTTTTTTAAGCAATGAGGATGTAAATAATTCTGGGTAAATGGAAAGCACGGTCTCGACATTCTATTGGAATATGTTACGAAGGGCGTACTTAAGGGCTATACCCCCTATACGCTACGACGACCCCACATCGCCTGTAAAACACCCTTTCTGTCCACATGAACAATCTCCCCACAAAAACAGCAGGCGATTGGCATGAGGGAGCCACTCCTTTCCCAGCGTAGTAAACACTCGGGCGTAGAGAGAAAAACACGAGGAAAACCACGAACTTACTCAGAGGTACGAAGAAAATGGCCCGCGTCATGTTGTATGTACTTCCGTTCCTTGCTTCTTAAAATCCAGGCCTATCTCCTTCCCAGTCCTCCTCGCGTCCCGACCACCGCCAAACTTTTCCGTCTCGACCACCGGGGAGCCTCGCCGTTCTATTACACTTCCCTCCGCAAAGACCAGAAGAGCAACTGAACTGGTCTCGCCGGGCGATGTTTATGAGCGAGGAAAGGTCTGCCGAGGAAGGGGAGGAGCGATTGTAAGGGGGGGCGCAGGAGGAGAGGGGCTGGAGGTGAGCACGACGGAAGGGGACCACGGTTAGAGGGGAGGGTGGATGAGGGGGAGGTAGGGAGGGAGGGAAGGCGGTGGTGGTGGCAGTGGTCTTGGAGGAGGAAACTGCGGAAAGTTGGGTGAGGTTTGGGAGGGGAGGTTTGGTGTGGGGGAAGTGGTGAAGGTCGAGGAAGAGTCTGCGGGTTGCTAGCGGGAGGGGAGGGGGGAGAGGTAGGGGAAGAAGGGGTGGAGGTGGGTTTTCGGAACAGGGAAGGGGGGGAAGGTCGGAGGAGGAGTGCGGGCAGGATTCTACACCTGACCCGAAGCGCCGGAGGAAGCAGCAGGGCAGTGACTTCCAACTCGCTTGCGCGAAAAACCGCGGGGATCGAGACGACCGATGAAGGCTCACACGAGGACGATGCGTCCGCGGCGTCTGGTCACCCCGAATGGTCCACTCCGTTTGGAGAGCGGTGACCCCCCTGATGTCCGTCCGAACGAAGGCAAACCCGATAATAAGGTCGAAAGAAAGCGTCCTATGATATGCGAATCGGGAGGGTTTGGGGGGAAAAGAAATGGCACGAAGATCTCCTTTTGAGGTGTACCGTTAAGGGCTCGTGCAATTAAAACCGGAATATTGACGGGAGTGATCGAACGGGAACTAAGATCTTGCGCCGGCATTCGGCCGCTCTCTGGAATTCTCTCCGTGTGAAACTTTTTAATCCATCCACGTGCCCATCGGACACTCTTAGACGGGAAGTGAGGAAGACGGCCGACGGTTGGGCGATTCCAATACGTGCCGGAATGAATGGTTCCGCTTCCTTTCCCCGCACCTCGGCACGGAGATTGACAAACCCCCTTTCGATTAAAGGGTTTTGCACTCGGGTATCCCCGACCTCCACCCACCCCCTTCCCCTCCACCACCCCCTTTCTTAACCGGCGAGGGCTTTCGTGCTCCTCGAGGAGTCCGGGAAAACCCACCGCAAGCTCCTCCTCCGCCCCCACCCCCTCCGCGGGTGACGTCATTAGACATTCGCGAAACATCCCCGCCCCATCTCCCCCGCCGACTCCTCGCAGTCCGGAACCCTCCCTCCCTCTCCCGCTGCCATTCCCCAACTCGCCCCCTGCATCGTGAGAGACGCCCCGCGGTCCTCCTACGTGACCCTGGTAATAATCCCCTGGCAGGGAACCACGCTGCGCCTCGCTTGTGGGACACTTGTGCCATCTCCGAGGGCCCGACCCCCGCCACCTGCGTAGTCAAATCTCTTCTCTCTCTCTCTCCCACCGAGACACATTCCCACCACTTTCGGCATTTTTCGGTTTCCCATTGATCATGCTGCACATCGCCGTGGGAAAACATTAGGGTACATTTTTTTGTCAGGGTGCACGCTGACCTTTCTCAGGAGACCGTCCGTCCAAGGCGGCGTTCATGTCTGTCTGGGCCTGGCCCAGCGGCACGCGGGAAAACCCATTCGTCGGCCCACGTGCGTCGGCCGGCGCAACTGGTAACCTGGTCGGTTGAAATCATTCATTGATCTGGTGCTTCGACACGAATGGACATCGTGAATGCCTACGGAGAAATGTTATCTAAAAAGGGAATGGAACAAAATATTTTCTGAATGGATGTCCAACAATGACTCAGCGTTATTAAAACAAAGGATAAAATGATTGTAAACGAATAATATAAAGAGCATTAAAGACGACGAAAGCACACCATATATAATAATGTGAAATCTCATGTAATCCGCGCAAATTATTTGATTGATTATAACTGACAAGGGTTTGCAAGGATGTGCTGGTTTTGTTCCCATTTACAAGAGATGACCTAGCACCCCCCGTCACACACCCTTGCGGGGTATTATGTGGATGTAAATGAACTGTTGATATTTCCTTTCTCTCCCGGGAAGAGCCATTTCAAAATAGAAGGGGAAGGAAGAAGAAATGAAAGATTTTCATATTTTATTTAGAATATTCATTAATGCGTACAAATACGCAGCCCCGCCCCTTCCCCCAACCATGATTAAGATACATCAATTAGTATATTTTTTATAATCATTTCCACTTTGTCTCAACTTCCCCGAAACACTTTCAGCACCTGCTCTGGACTGGCTGACCCAACCCAACAATAATAATCGAAGTCTTTTTTTAAACATATGTGAATCAGAAATCGAATTTAGTTGAATGACATGCGATTACATCTACATCTACATAATACCCCGCAAGCCGCCGTAAGGGCGTGTGGCGGGGGGTGTTAGGTCACCAACCGTAAAAAGGAAAAATACCACATGCAAAAAAACAACACGGAAAATTACACCCACAGCAGCGCACACACTCATTCAAAAATCCCTTCATCCAATATTCATGCAAACACATATACCGCAAAACAACTAAAAAACTGCACCCCATGATGCAGCACGAAAGCCATCCTACAACACGGAAGCCAGGACACAACAAGCAAGAAATTGAAACATCACTAACACATGAAAATGCACCACGTAACACTCTACCCCCAAAGAGTCTGTAAAAGGCAGGGAATGCGACCCAACGTTGCAGGTAGCAGGAATTTACGATGTAAGCTTGCGTGAATTATAAACTCTGGTTAGGAAAAAAGTACAATTTATCAGTCAGAACTCAGAGCATCTAATTCATAATAATGTTTGCATTATCGTTTTAGAATTGCCGAAATAATTTAATATTTCTTTTTCTTTTGAGCTCCTGAATGTCTAAGTAGTGCTTTCCTCATCGAATACGGCACGCCAAAATCCAACCCTATTTTTCGGAACGCAGTGTCCCTATTGATGTACGGCGAGATCAAAGCTTCGCGTAACAAAGGGCAGTGATGCTGCATACAAAACTGTGCTTTCGGATGGCCGTTTCCCGGCCGGAAGTGTCCTACGAATTCAGACCGTATAATGGTTGCACAGAGAGAACGAAACAGTTGGCATTGTTGCTCGTCTCACGTGAGGAAGCTTCGGACATAATGACGGCATTCAGTACTATGTCCGCTTTTTTAGGATAAAGAGTCACCCGGCACTCAATAGCTGAACTAAATAATAAAAAACAACTATCGGGGCATTGACTTCGACACAAGTCCATGGTAGCTTTACTTACCGGTCGATCAAATTATGAGCAATAACGTTGACAGAAATATAACGTTAAGCTATTTGGTGGTATTATTGTGGGAGTAAATTTCGCGACAACTTTTTTCCTTCGGTAAGTAGTATTATCTGGTAATTTACCGGTTAAGGTAGGTTTTTGGATGGGCACAACCACTAAATAAATACATCGTGACTCCTAACAAAACACAAAATCCAGGAACCTACCTAAATCCCACATCCTACTTTACATCAGGTCCCTCTTCATCTCTGAGTACTCTCTTCCTCCCTTCATTCCCGTCCAATATCCCTATCCTGTTCATGCCCTTTCCTCGTTTGCCCTACATTCTACCCTCTATCACAGTCTTCAACATCCCAATACCGATCAATACGCCCTTCATCCATTTTTCCTGCCTCCATAGGGTTCCTCCAACAAACCCCTCTCTTCGCCCACCATACCAAGTACTTCCTCGTTTGTTTTCTTCTCTGTCCATTTCACCTTCTCCATTCTTCTCCACACCCACATTTCAAAAGCCTCCAGTCTACGTCTATCCTCCTGCTTTAATGACCACATTTCCGCACAGTACATAGCTACGCTCCATATCAAAGTTTCTAGGAGTCTTTTCTTAACATCCTAACTCATCGTCCCTCTCATCAACTCCCTCCTCCTTGTGAAAGCCTCTATGCCTGGCGCAATTCTTCTCCTTACGTCCCTACTACTTTGACCGTGTTGGTCCAAAACACTTCCGAGATACGTAAACTGTTCTACCTGCTCTAGTTTTTGCTCTCCTATTTTAATGTTAAGTTAGCATTTTTCTTTCTAGAAAATCGCATAACCTATGTTTTATTAATATTGGTTCTCATCCCAGACCTGTCGCACTGAATTCCCAATTCACTCAGCAATGCTTGCAACCCCTTGGCTGACTGACAAACTAAGGCTTGGTCATCAGCAAACCTAACTGATTTTACGAATTCCCCACCCACTTTCACTCCTACCTCCAGTTCTTCCCATGCCTCTTTGATCTTTTCCTCTACATACAGGTTGAACAGCAACGGTGATAATGGGCAACCCTGCCTTACACCTGTTCCTAACACTGCCCATCCGTACTCCCCGTTCCCCACCCGCACCTGAGCAGTCTGAGACATGTACAGGTTGCGGATTAGCTTCCGTTCCCACTTACGACTGCCGTTCGTGTGATACTTTTCAAAGTCCGATTTTTAAAAATTTTGTTACTATCATAAATATGATATTCTATTGGTTCTTCAGCGCTCAGGTACGTAATTACAGCGCAATGCGTAATTTCCAGCGGTATTTCCTAAAATATTTGAGCTGGTACTTGATCGGGTCTGGAGTATTTGTGTGAGTCAAATCTTTTCAGCAAACGTGTTTTTCATCTTCATGAAATTTTAATTTCCGGCATCCGTTTGTGGAAATGATACGGTAAGTTACCGGAGACATTCGGTTGAGAATGCTCATTTGTTTTTATCACTTTTTAGCGAATTGACTGTTGACTTGTTTCCCAGAACCTCTCTGATATACGTAGGACCAAAATACTTTCGGATTCTCCTTTTCCAACCTTAGAGTAATTTTTTTTCTCTTTGCGTAACGCTTTTCGAAATTCTTTCTTAGAATTCGGCGAGGGTATCAAACAATTAAGAATGAATTCATTCCCCTCTTCACGAGAGATATTCCGTGTACCTTTTTTTATCTTGGCGTGGCTTAATCGTTGATGTCTCAACGATTTTCTAATTTCCGCGTTGTGTCATCTCGGTTCCTCGTTATCTTTTGTGAATTCACAGGGCTGGCTGCTGAGCGCGAGATCTCAAGGAAGTGATTCCACGTATTCTCAGTATTTTGGTGTTTACTCCCTTTCTTAAAATTTGCTAATGAACTCTTTAACGAGTATTGTAAGCCATTTAAGTCCCCGTTTTTAAGAAAGTGGATTTTTTTGGCTTTTAATTCCTGACTCCACTTTGGGAAAATTCAGTGTTTACTGCGATGAGATCCCTGATTCATATTAGAGATCCCATAGTCGTATTTAAGGCCCTTTTTGGTACGTCTGTTGGTAAAAAATCAAGACTGTCATCGTCCCTCGATGAATATATGAAAATCGAGTTCAACGTAAAAGAATGTAAAAGTGACTCGCAGATATTTTTACTCTTTGTTTTAAAACTGTATTTGACCCAATGAATAGATGTGATTAGTTTGTCCAGTTCTAGTGCTGCTTTAATTATATCGCCCGGTGTTCCGTAAAATGTGCACACGCATACAGTATTCTTTTGGGCTGAGGAATTCTAATTGAACATCAAATACTTTTCAAACAGTGATCTGGAATTTTCTCCGACCTGATAACGTAAGAGTTCTTAACTGCAATAAAAACGTCGCCCCATATATTTACTCTGTTATTTCTGTAAACGGAAAAGGTTTTCGGGAAATTTTCACTATTGGAGGTTTCAATGAATAACCAGCTTGAAGTTCCTATGCGTTATTTTCCGTTCACTTGTTTTTTGGACAAGGTGATAATGGTCATAAACTAAATTGTCTAAGCTTCAGCAGTTAACTACTGATGCATATAATATTTGCTTGGCATAAGGTTTGCTTGAATATTGAACGAGGATTTTTCTAAATGAAAAAGAAAAACTTTGTTCCAATCCACCACTTTATTTCAGGTACGACTAGTTTCAACGCTGCGGCGTCATCCTCAGGTACCTGAGGATGACGCCGTAGCGTCGAAACTAGTCGTACCTGAAATAAAGTGGTGGATTGGAACAAAGTGTTTCTTTTTCATTTATTAAAATGAACTTCCACAAAGTTGAGGCTGAAACTATTGAGTGGATTTTTCTAGTGATATCGAATTCCTTATGAAACTATCCGTCCATATTTCCCTAGCAAAGAGCCTCACTCCATTTAAAGGTAATTATTTGGAAATGAAGATTTTAGGGACCCAGGATTTCTACATCTACATCTACTTAATACCCCGCAAGCCGCCGCAAGGGCGTGTGGCGGGGGGTGCTAGGACACCACCCGTAATTTAGAAAAGAAAAAGAAAAAAAACCGCATGCAATAACGACAAAATCATATATAAAAAAAAACATGGCATACATTCATGCATGAACACTTACACCCCACACACATGCAAACACTCAAACTACCAACTAACATACACATGCACCTGAAAGTATACCTAACATCTCTATAGTGTTTAATTTTGTTCCGACTTGTAAATTCAACGTTTTTAATATTTCTAAAGTGACTTCGGTTTCTTGCTATTATGATTTTTGTTTGTTCGGGGAAAGAATGAGTATTTGTACCTATCTGTCTTCTGTCTTGGAATCTATCTCCCTTTGACCTGCACACTGGCCAATACTCAAATCGAAAAACAAAAACCTTACAGTGCTCGGATACCCGAACGTGCTACACGCCTGGCGGCCTCGGACGTCATATAAACAGAAGGGCGTGTTTCAATTTTTATTTATTTCATTTTATTTTTATATTATTCAGCCTATTTCGATTGCAGACCAATATTTTATTTTTGTTTTTTTTTAAAATTCAATTAAAGGAGAAAAATGACAATGTTACTCATGAAGTTGCCAGGTTCCTTCATCTTATAATAATTGAGTGTGCATTCATCTACATACAGGGAGTACATGTACACAATACCCCGCAAGCCGCCTCAATGGTGTGCGGCGGGGGGTCTTGGGTCACCAGCCATCACAATCTCTCAATCATGTCACACAATCGCAATCATGCCATCGCCACACACAATGGTCGTGCACTCGAAAAATTTTAAACACTCGAAAGAAAGTAATTACATGCAACATTATTCAATTAAAAAGATACGTGTATTTAACTCATGCTGTAGAACTGTTGGAAATATGGATCTATTAAATAGAAAGAATAACATTCAGGATATCGACAAATAGTTACACTGCCAAACCTAGTTATATCCTAGTTTACTGCTGTCATATCTATTTTCATCACTACTGGTTCGTGGAAAAAACAACATTTTAAATCTATCCGTTCTTCAATAAATCTCCCTGATTTCACGTAGGTGATCTGATCCACCATAATGGGTGAGGGCTTGTAGTAATCTGCATCTACATAATACCCCGCAAGGGCGTGTTGCGGGGGGATGTTAAGTTACACCCGTAAAAGAGAACAAAACCACATGCAAAATCAACATAATTATGCAAAGCTGGCGCAAGTGGGTATGCATTCATGAAAAAGCCTTTTCAACTTACGCGCATGCAAACACATACTATCGTCTTAACAAACACATGCACCTTAGAATGTAGTAAAATGTATCCAATAAAGGGTGGTGAAACTAGAATTAACAAGTAACAAGATGGCGAAATTCCACCAGCACATGGAGATGCAATATACAATGGTCTGCGCAATAAATGCGCGAACTGGTGCAATATGGCGGCCATTACGCGGACTATAGTCAGTTCCGCCGACTAGCGGCGCTAGTTGCCTGAGACCCAATGAGCCGTATTTGCTTGGCGGATCGTCGAGCTGTGCGCATGGTGCCAGTTATGTTAGTTTGCGCTGCCCTTGTTTTTACTGTTTATCGAAAATGGAATTTGACGAAATCATAAAGCAATGGATCGACATAAAGTTTTTTGGTGAAGTGCGGTAAAAATTATTAAGAAATTGCTGAAATGTCGTCAGCTGTTTATGGTGATAATACTATGAAGAATACATCCGTTTTCAAGTGGATTAAACGTTTTAAAGATGGCCGACGAGATGCCACGGACGATGCAGGGACGACCTTCAACCACCTGTGTTGACGATAACATTGATCGTGTGCGGTCCCTTGTCCTTACCGATCGTCGAAAAACTGTCCGAATGATAGCTGATAAACTGATTTAGGAAAATCAACAGTGCACACTATTTTAACCGAACACGATGGATGGATCCTTCACCATGACAATGCACCTGCACATTCAGCATTGATCGTTCGCTAATTTCTGGCAAAAAATTCACTCACCATCTCTGATCATCCACCTTATTCAACAGATCTCTCCCCCCCTGCGACTATTTCCTATTCCCAAAATGCAAAAATGTGATGAGGGGACCTCATTGGGAAGATGTGGACACAACAAAGCAAGAAAGGACGAGAAAACTAAAAAGCCTAACTGCCGAGAACTTCCAAGGGTGCTGTAAACAGTGAAAAAGAAGAAGATGGAAGAAGTGCGTAGCAATGAATGGAGAGTACTCTTTGAAGGGTACAAAATCGATGTGGACTAAATTTTGCAAAATTATGTTTGCATTGCCTCAGTTCGCGTACTTATTGGACAGACCTTGCACAATGGTCTCCGCCCCGCATTCATGAAACACGTTCCGATGTTAGTTCCAAAACCTTTTTACCAGGATCTCCGTGGAATGCAGGCATGACCGGGAGAATAAGTGAGACTGTTCCCCAAAGAGGAAGCGGCGGCAATCGGTATCCCGCATGCTAATCTCCTTGATCCTCTTGCCCTCAAGTAAATTCTGGGAATCCCGAGTGATGCTTTCCCACCCTCATGAGCCAGATAATAGGGCATCGTCGTGACGGTCGCTAATGGCTTCCGCCAACTCCGTATTTTTTCCATGTTCTTATGCACACATATGCATACCTTATAGTTCCCTCAAGGAAATTGCTTATTAAATTGGACCATGGAAGTGCGAATTGGCAATGGGCGAGGTCTCAATGAGCCAGAATAGGTAGGGTCTTTGGTCATTCTAGACAATCAATAGCATTGAGTACGCCGTAGAAAAGTGATTACTCTGTTCGTATCTTGAGATTCCACCATGACCTCGCTTCAATGTTAGTATATGAATACTAACCTAATATCTTCTCATCAGAAGACATTCATTCTTTTGAATGTCTTTACACTTGTTACCATTGGATATTTCCCACTGACGCCTCTCCTCTTCGATTCATGCAATTTTTGTTCCTTCTTCCAATAGCGACTCTCCGATGAAAATCCTCCTTTGCCAAAAAAGTCTCCCGTTAGCAATATTTTTATATCTATAACAAATTATTCAGGATTTCTTCTCGCGATTCTTTATCGCACTCTTTTTTTATGCTGTAAATTCGACTTATAGCTGGATAAAAAATAGTGAAGAATTGGAAATTCAACAAAGATGCATCCCATCTATTTCCGAGTCGAGATTTATTGGATTCGACCTCGCCATTTAGGACACTTGAGAAATTAAGGGAAGGTGATGCAGACGAGTGTAAGTGAAGGGGGATTGATGAGTTTTTTTGCGAGGAAAAATGTTCCCTTCAGCCTCAATGGGAAATTTATTACCATTAGATTTTCCTTTCTTTTAATTGACGTAATGTCTCGTGAGCACCCATTGAGGAATCTGACCAGGAAATACCATGGAATAGGGTTAGTTTATCGTTCTCTAAGGATTTTCTCGCGGGGATATCTCGTGATTCTCGGGAAAAGTCATGAGGCACCAAAAGACCTTCGCCATTGCCTCCATCCTTTTTGGTACAAATCGGGCGTTCCAAGGAGCGTCGCTGCCTCCTACCTGGTCATTACAGCTAACTTTCTCGAGTTCTCTGCATTTAAGGTATTTAGCAGTGCATTGCGCATTATTCTTCGGGGTTGTCATGGATTTGTTATACTAAAATGAAGAGAATTCATGATACGCTCTATTTAGGTTCATAATATGCGGATTTAAAATACCTATGCGTATTGATTCAATCGCTTCTATCTCCCTTATTGCGAATTTCCGAAATTATTTTGGAGTATAGCTATTGTATTCCCTTATCCCATCTTATTTTTCTTCGCAATGTCAGAGTTTTACAAAACCTTTCTCTCCATTCAACCCCTCCAAGGTATGCGCAATTTAATATTCCCCTCTTCTTTTCCATGACTTTCGCAGTCCTTTCTCCCTTCACTCTTCGAAGGAGTTTTTCATTGACTTTACGAGTCATTGCGGTCTGTCCATTTCATTCTCATGTAGCGCCATTTGCCACACCCTCTATCTTCCTTCCCTTGCCACTGATATTGTTTATTAAGTCTTAGCAAGAGGTAGAACTACTGCTTCCCTCTACTTAGCTAGTAGAGAACTACTACTACCACCTACTGCTGCTTCCCTCTTGATCCAGTTACCATTCCTACTAATACTAGATGGAAAAATATTCCACTTATTTAAGAGGCTCTTTCCTAGATTCACTTGGGATTCGTCCTCTTTTTTCTGCCTACGGATTATGCCATTCGCTTCACATCTGTTGATTTGCGCATGTTTCGTAGAAAATATTGCTCAAAGGCATGAGAGGAGTGAGTAGCTATGCAGTCCGTATACAGTATGATATATACGAACGAGGTAAAATTTAAAACAGCTGCACAACAGATTCACATGTTTCAACAACCACTCTGCACATGTGCGACTAGCTGCTAGCAGTGATTAAAATACATTTAGAGTTATGACGATACCTATTGATTATGTTATCTAGCATATAATAAATTATTCCTTTGTAATTTTTAGAACCCCGCGAGCCACCACTAGGGAATGGCAGTGGGTTATTACACACCAGACTACCCTTGGACCAAAAACCTTTCCCTTCTAGCAGGGTCGAACAAACGTCAGTTAATTCTGATCCCTTATCGTTCGCGAGAAAAAATGGCATCTTAAATCATTCTGCTCTACACTCAATATCTCCATTTTTTTAACACGATATCGCCTAGCGCAGTACGATGGGTTAATAATATATTTTCAACATCAGTGCTAAAGAGAAATCCTTCCAATTCATGTAAGAGATTTATTCTATGAATAAGTCTTCATTCTGTGAGTGATTCCCAATCTAGATCCTCTAATAATTTTGGTACAGTGGACAAACAGCTTTCTTACCCAATAGGTACAGGTATATCTGTATATCTGCCCAATAAATACAGGTGTACCAGATAATGAAAATATTTTTACTAAAATATTACTTCATATTTTTATTTGCTTTTCCCTTTTCCTTATTTTTTGTGCATCTTATTATATGCAAATTTATACATCCGCTTCTCAAAAGCCTCCAATCAATGCACATCCTCTTTGTCCCTTATGGTTGTATTCCTGGTCAATGAAGTACACATTTTCACTCAATTTTGCCAGAAAATGGCAAATATTGCCAAGAAATCAGTTATGAAACTTTTAAGGCACACCAAAAATATTTTATTGTAGAATGTTCAAAATTAAGGTGGTGAGAGCAGATAAGAAACTAACATTGCCGTAGGGATAAATCAGGTGCGCTCATCGCCGCCAATTCTCTTCAACTCATCGGGAGTTAACCAAATGTTATTAAGGAAAAGAATAAAATCTGGTATACTACCACTACGGAGGATCTTTTGGTAAAAGTGAGCTATGCCATCACCTACCAAACCGACCTTCGGGTTGATTACTGTGTTTATGGTTATATATATATATATAAAAAAAATATATATATATATATATATATATATATATATATATATATATATATATTCAAACACGAAATCCCGCCAAACGGCGAATAAATACTCATATATACAGAAACAGATATAGGGAAAAGGGATAGGAACACACATAAAGGACGAACACAATAGAGGTGGGGAAGGCGGAATCGAACGGATCACAAGAGTAAAAATATTTCCTCAACCGGGACTCGAACACCGGATCTTTCCACTTGCCGGGCGGATGCTCTTAACCACTTGAGCTATCGAGGATAGTCAATTTACCCTGAGATCCGTTGGTCTAATATGTCGCCAAGCGCCCCGATTCTTTCAGCCAAGAGATGGCGTCAGGGGGCAGTTTCACCCACCAAAGGAGAAATAGACAATACACAAGGAAAGGAAAGGACAGTGGGTTAGAATTCATACAACATCATACAGGAAAGGAACAGTGCGTTTCGTGGCACGCATAGCCAGAAGAAAGAGATGAGCCACATTGGCCAAATACACATTCAAACACGAAACACGAAGTGGTTAAGAGCATCCGCCCGGCAAGTGGAAAGATCCGGTGTTCGAGTCCCGGTTGAGGAAATATTTTTACTCTTGTGATCCGTTCGATTCCGCCTTCCCCACCTCTATTGTGTTCGTCCTTTATGTGTGTTCCTATCCCTTTTCCCTATATCTGTTTCTGTATATATGAGTATTTATTCGCCGTTTGGCGGGATTTCGTGTTTGAATGTGTATTTGGCCAATGTGGCTCATCTCTTTCTTCTGGCTATGCGTGCCACGAAACGCACTGTTCCTTTCCTGTATGATGTTGTATGAATTCTAACCCACTGTCCTTTCCTTTCCTTGTGTATTGTCTATTTCTCCTTTGGTGGGTGAAACTGCCCCCTGACGCCATCTCTTGGCTGAAAGAATCGGGGCGCTTGGCGACATATTAGACCAACGGATCTCAGGGTAAATTGACTATCCTCGATAGCTCAAGTGGTTAAGAGCATCCGCCCGGCAAGTGGAAAGATCCGGTGTTCGAGTCCCGGTTGAGGAAATATTTTTACTCTTGTGATCCGTTCGATTCCGCCTTCCCCACCTCTATTGTGTTCGTCCTTTATGTGTGTTCCTATCCCTTTTCCCTATATCTGTTTCTGTATATATGAGTATATATATATATATATATATTTTTTTTTTAAGGTAATCTACCTGTTAAGGTAGGTTTTTCGATGGACACAACTACCAAACAAATACTTTGTGACTACTAACAAAACACAACCCTAAATTCTACTCTACACCAGGTCCCTCTTCATCTCTTAGTACTTTCTTCCGCCCTTAATCCCGTCCAACATCCCTATCCTGTTCCTTCCCTTACCTCTTTTGCCCAACATTCTACCCTCTATCACAGTCTTCAACATCCCACTGCCGGTCAACACCCCCTTCATCCACTTTTCCTGCCTCCATAGGATTGCTCCCAACAAACCCCTCTCTTCGCCCACCATACCAAGTACTTCCTCATTTGTTTTCTTCTCTGTCCATTTCACCTTCTCCATTCTTCTCCACACCCACATTTCAAAAGCCTCCAGTCTACGTCTACCCTCCTGCTTCAATGACCACGTTTCTGCGCCGTACATAGCTACGCTCCATATCAAAGTTTTTACGAGTCTTTTCTTAACATCCTTACTCAAAGTCCCCGTCATCAACTCCCTCCTCCTCGTGAAAGCCTCTTTGCCTAGCGCAATTCTTCTCCTTACGTCCCTACTACTTTGACCGTGTTGGTCCAAAACACTACCGAGATACGTAAACTGTTCTACCTGCTCTAGTTTTTGCCCTCCTATTTTAATGTTAAGCTTGCCCTTTTTCTTTCTAGAAAATCGCATAACCTTTGTTTTATTAATGTTGATTCTCATCCCATACCTGTCGCACTGAATTTCCAATTCACTCAGCAATGCTTGCAGCCCCTTGGCTGACTGACAAACTAAAGCTTGGTCATTAGCAAACCTAACTGATTTTACGAATTCCCCGCCCACTTTCATTCCTACCTCTAGTTCTTCCCATGCCTCTTTGATCATTTCCTCTGCATACAGGTTGAACAGCAACGGTGATAATGATGCAATGGCAACCCTGCCTTACACCCCTTCCTAACACTGCCCATCCTGACTCCCCGTTTCCCACCCGCACCTGAGCAGTCTGAGACATGTAACGGTTGCGGATTAGCCTCCTTTCCCTCCAATCTATTCCTATTTTCTGCAATATACTCATTAGTTTTTCCCAATTCACTCTATCAAACGCTTTTTCGAAATCTACGAAACAGGCAAATACCTCCTGGTTGTGTTCTATATTCCTCTCGATTAATAATCTCATTACTGCAATGGCATCACGCGTACCTCTCCCCTTCCTAAACCCAAACTGATCATCTCCTAAGTAATCATTTGCCCTACTCTCTATCCTTTTGTTTATGATCCTGAGAACAACTTTAGCTGCGTGGGATATCAAACTAATTGTCCTATAGTCCTCACATGACGTGGCCTTTACCTTTTTCGGAATCGGAACTAAAACTGCTCTCACAAAGTCTTCCGGCCAGATTCCCTCCTCATAAATGCTACGGATCAGCCCATATAGCCTCTTCCTCCCACATTTTCCTAAGCATTTTAAAAGTTCCACGGGAATGTTATCTACCCCCACGGCCTTATTTAGTTTCATCTCCCTTAATGCCCTTTCTATCTTATTGTCTAGTATGCCTGGACCTAAGCTATCTTCCTCTACGTCATTTTCTTTTTCAACGTCTAACTTTGTTGGTCTGAGTTCTTTACTATACAGTTCTTCTATACTATATACTCCTTCCATCTCTCTTGGATCTTTCCTGCGTCAACTATTACCTTACCCGCCTTATCTCTAACTGTTAGCATAGCTCTTCCTTTCTTACTTCCCGATAACGATTTAACTTTGCTGTACAGCGCACCGATTTCACCCTTCCTCTGGAGACTTTCCATATCCTCGCACTGCGTCTTCCACCATGCGTCTTTTGCCTTATTTGTTGCCCGCCTCAATTTATTGTTCAATTCTTTGTAGTTCATTTTGCCTAATTCTGTATTTATATTCTTCCATTTTCGCCGCTCATCCATCTTTGTAATCATCTCATCTGTGATCCATGGTTTCCTAGTCCTTTTAGCGTTAACGGTTCCAATAGTGTCTTTTGCGGCTTTAGACAACCCTTTTTTGATCATTTCCCATTTTTCTTCGATAGTTATAAGCCCTTTACCGTCCTCCATGATTTTCTCTACCGCCTGTTTGTATTCCTTCCTTTTCAACCCATTTAATGCTTCTACATTCCATTTTCTAACTCGCCGCCCCTGCCTTATCTTTTTGAAACGTACGCTACATTTCATAACAACTAAATTGTGGTCTGAGTCCGCATCCGCTCCCGGGAAGCTGTGAGAATTTATCACACTGTTCCTAAACCTGTGTCTAACCAGGATATAATCTAGCTGATATCTTCCTGAGTCACCTGGCATTTTCCATGTATACCTGCGTCTTTTGTGGTGTCTAAACCAAGTGTTGGTTATGACTAACCCCTGTCTCCTGCAGAACTCAACTGCTTTCTCCCCGCGGTCATTCCTCGTGCCTAAACCGTGGTCGCCCACCTCATCGCCATCTCTTCCTTCGCCTACCGTCGCATTCCAATCCCCCATCACTATCAAATGTTTCCCTGCAGGAACACACGCGATCATGTCCTCTAACTGATCGTATATCTTATCGACCTCTTCTTCCTTATGGTTGCTCGGTGGCATGTATACCTGAATAATAACTAAGTTCGTCGGTTCTGCTTTTATCTCCACTAGTAGTATTCTATCCGTTACCTGCCCTATGTTGACTACGCTTCTTCCTACCTCTTCATTTAATACTATGGCAACCCCTCGTTGGCTCTCGTCCCCAGCGCTGTATATTATTCTATACTTATCACTCCAGTAATCCCCGCTATCTTTCCATCTCACCTCGCATAGACCTAAAATATCTATATTTCCCCTTTCCATCTCTCGCTTAACATTCTCCAATTTCCCTGTCCTCATCATTGTCCTAACATTCCACGTTCCTATTCTAACTAATTTGGTCTTCTTCTCCTGCGTCTTCTGTCCTGCTGCTGCTGGTTTTCCCTTGCAAGGGTTTCGTGGGATGACGACCGCGGAAGCCTTGCCTCCCCCGCTGCCGGGCACGACACACGGCCGATTGGGCCGAGCCCCGTGGTTGCCAGAACTCAAAATATCTCTATTGTCCATCATATTTTTCTAGGGAATGATAATTGAGGTGGTTTCCCGTTGCCTTCCTCAATAGTGTTTTTAACGTGACACCATCACTTACTGGCCGCCCCACTGGGGTCAGACGCCATTGCAGCCGCCTCACTGAGGAACAGACGCTGCGTGGACTACCTTTCGTCTGGCTCCTAACCTTCGACCTATCTGGCATGGGTGACCCTACCAGGAGCAATAATTATTACTCCCGCCAGCACAGCTATAGGGGTCATCGGAACGCACAAGCCCTTCCACCACGTCAAGGTTGTAGTCCGGGGAGGGATATATATATATATATATATATATATATATATATATATATATATATATATATATATATATACAGAAACAGATATAAGGAAAAGGGATAGGAACACATATAAAGGACATATATATATATATATATATATATATATATATATATAATATAACACTTTTTGAAAGTCTCACGGACGTGAATAATAATGTATAACACTTAACACTAGTGGACACAGACAAAAACACAGAAACACAAAAAAGAGACTCACTATTTTTCGAATTTTCGGTGGTCGTTACCACCTTTATCAAGGAAGAGAGGGACAGAACTGAAGGAAATACGAGGGCTGGAGCGATGGATGGAAGGGGAAGGTGGGAAGAGAATTCCGAAGGGGACGGGTTTGGAGGGGCAGCGTTAGAAGGGTGGGGAAAATGTAGAAGGTGATGGGGGTGGAAGGGGGATGAAAATATAATTGGGGCAGGTGAATTAATGCCTAATATTGATTCCTGGCCAGTTCCAGGACTCCAAGAGCCAGATGAAGGATTGCTCTAATGTTTTCAGTTTCAGAGGAGGATCAGAGGGTCGGAGGGATGCTACGATGGATACACTATAGCATTTATCAAAGGGAGTGTTGTGTTCGGAGACGTGTTTGGGGATAGGGTACATAACAATTAAGGAAGAGTTTTTGCATGAGGCTCGGTGGTGGTTGATTCTGATATTGAGGGGTGTGGTGCACTGCCCAATATAATAGGCAGGGCAAAGTTGGCACTTCAGAAGGTACACTACATTTCTAGATGTGCAAGTAGAGGAGGGAATTGGTGGGAGAGAGTAAAAAAGCGGGTGGGAGAGGGACGGGATTTTGGTTTTGAAAATAGTGCATGTTTTGCATCTGGGTTTATTGCATGGCGTTGGAGTGCTTTTAGGACGGGTTGGGGATTTAAGGAGTGGATTTGTTGATTGGAGGAGAAACGCCCCGCCAACCTATCCGATCTCCTCTCCTCCGAGGAACCGTATGGAGGCAGGGAAAGTGGATGAAGGGGGGTTTTGACCGGCAGTGGAATGTTGAAGACTGTGATTGAGGCGAAGATGTTAGGCAAACGAGGAAAGGGAAGGAACAGGATAGGGATGTTGGACGGGATGAAGGGAGGAAGAAAGTGCTCAGAGATGAATAGGGACCTGATGTAGAGTGGGTTGTTGTGTTTTGCTGGGGGTCACAAACTGTTAATTAGTAATTTTGTCCATCCAAAAACCTACCTTACCCGGTAGATTACCTAATAATAATTATATGAATGTGTGTGTAATTGCGGGTCACGGTATTCCTGGGGTAGAGCGTTGGACTGCCGCGTGAATAATTTTCATCCCCACAGTCCTTTCGAATATTCGACTTCTATTTCTCCTCCGATCACTCAAGCTATCATGAACCTGTTACCGTTAATTTTATTTTCCCACGCCCTAATGTTATGTTTTCGTTGGCTCTTTCATGTCAGGTGTCACCTAGGATTCCTTTAATGCTCTGCAATACGGATTAAAAATATTTTCTCCATGTTATCCATTGTAATTTTACACTGTTGATATTTCTTCACAAGTGTTGGTTAACAATGTCGTAGCGTACTCGGTGTCATACTCGATGGAAATTCTATATCTTCGGAAAAAAAATTACTCAATGACCTCACTTTATTCGCATATGTGAATGAATTACACCCGGGTTTTGATAATCCTTCCAGCAGAGGGCACCCTTATGCATCGTCCGCATACAGTTCATGGAAAAAGAGGGTCGAACAGGAAGTGGGGGGGGAGGGGCTGAGGGTGTCGGTGAGCTGGAAAACGAGATGGGCCGACCCCAATGTCGAAAGTGGATGCGGGATTTGCGAGCGGGCTGGTGAGCGATTTGGCCTGAGCGAATTGCGATGCATTGACCGCGATCTGCATGCGATGCGATGCCGCATTGCGACAACGATCTACCAAGGAGACGATCGATCAATAGTTTCATCTTCCTAGATACAAGGTGTAGCATAAATGAGTGACCAAAATTTTGGAGCATATTTCAATGAACAAAAGGTTTAAAAACAGTTTCGTAGACATTTTACAGAAATAATTTGATTGTAGACCTATTTAATGAAACACTTTCTCGGTTCATTTATCAATACAAGATTTAAAACGACTGTACCACTCAAAACACTGGCTTCGGCTCATAGCTTCATTAACTAAGCTTTGCTGAATCATTCCAAATGTATCCGTAGCACTTTTGCCAAGTTTGAAATCAAATATCACTCACACACACGCTGTTCCTCTGGCTCCTTCATTGCTGTAGTTGCACGCGGCGGGGAACAGGTTAAGACACGTACCGCTGCTGCTGCGTAACGACTCGACGCAAACAAACCCAACACCTCTAGATATAGTCGTCAAATTTCGCTAGATGCATTACGGAATCTCGTTTCCATCCGTTGAACGGTTTGCTCAGGAAAAAGTCAGATCTTTTTTTGATCGCACCTTGTATTTAAATATCTTGTCTACCTTAGGATAAGCGATAAATAAATTTAGGGGATTATGATGCAAATGGCCTCATGTCAAATTTTCATAAATCCCTCGTGATCACGGATACAAGTTTCAACTCGTCTTCGAATTGATTTTCGGACGCAACCAAATATCTCTCGTGTACTGCGGATTTTACTGCAGTCTGTGCAGATAGTACGGCCGTTCAGGTCACCCAAACCTCTCACTATGGAGTCGTCGTACGCAAGAAATATTGAATGTAACCAAAAGAAAGGGCCTGGATGACGGTAGCGTGGATGCCGCGGGGGTACGCCCTCCCGAAACGTGAACACCCCCTTTCGTGGGATTGCGAAACTCGCGAGCATCGAGGCGGAAGTGCGAAACGCACTCTAGACGCACGTCTGTCGCACATCTAGAATACCTCTCCTATAGCCTTTAATTAGACATTTTCAAGCATAGTGGACAATTTCCTCCAAATTACTATGCAATTTTGTCCCACGGAAGGAGGTATGTAGCAGTAGGTTTGGATCGCGTGTAGCGTAGAGGAGCTAGATTTGTAAAACGTTTCTATGATAAAGTTTGTTCCGTATCCAAAATATTAGAGCAGCTAGGCTGTGAATCACTCAATGGAACGAAGGTTAAATTACAGATTGAAACTCTTGCATAAATTGGAAGAGGGTCTCTATAGCAGTGATGCTGAAAATTATTTATATTATTATTCCAATCGTACAACGGTGGGAGAGATCATGTGCGATAGGTTCTGTGTTTTAACGTACTCCACAAGAGAGCGTCTTCAGAAGTTAAGTTTATGCTTGAGAGGAACGTGTTTCTAATGTGTGGTCGTCCACTTTGACGTACCCTTGCGACCCTAAGTGGAGCTGTCAGGAGGTCGGTCTGCAAATCGGCGAAACCCGAAATCACGAAGCACTGAGGTACGAGTAAATGTATTTTGCGGTTGTGATTTTGTCCGTTTGCATCGCTCTGCTGAGAGATTGACGCTTTTTTTTATTTCAGTTCACATCGCACGGCCTTATTGAGTAGATGGATTGAGTATACGACACGTAATGTGGATATCACTTGAGATAGGATGTTTTATTCGGAATTTACGGAGGCTTTTAAGATGGGGGTGTGTGTGTGGAAAGTGGCGGTTGGAGAGGGGCGAGGGGACGAGGGGGAGTAGACGAGAAGGTTGGGAGGTAGGTGAGGAGAGATGGTGGCATAGGGTTTGGGGGGCGGGGAGGAAGGGCCAGGAATTCAAGGCGTGCAAACAATGATAGTGACCGGAGGGGTGATTCATCGAAGGGAGTGCCGTATGGTTGACGACTGCACTCCGAAACTAATCTCCTGGACGCCCACGAAAAAGTGAACTAGTTGTGCTACAAAAGTTTTGCTTCGCAATGCCAGGTATAAATTTTTCGTCACTAAATACCAATTTAATAGGGGACCTGGGGACACGAACATTATTTTTACCCTGTAAATTCTCCACAGAACGCAATACCCCAAGAGCTAGAATGAATCCTATTATTCTTATCAGAATCATCTCATAATGACAAGCAAAGGCACCACTCCTATTGTGGCGGAGAGCATTATGTCGTATATTCCTGCAGATAACAAATTAACAATTAGTATTCGGCATTCTCTTCACTCGTCTTGGCTACGTTATTTATTTATGTACCCCGCAAGCCACCGCTAGGGTGTGAGGCAGGGGGTGAATACACACCAAAATAATTTTGCCCGAAAATGATCCTACCGCGGTAGAACAATGCTAGTATGACCCCCTTACGTGCGTGGAAAAAATGACATCTTAAATTTATCTGTTCTAGGCTTAATCACTCTAATTTTATTGAGATGATGTCTCCTACCTTAGAACGATGGGGGTAATAATACGTTTTCAACATCACTGCTAAAGATACCTCCCTCCACTTTATGCAAGAGCTTCAAATCTGTAATTTAACCTTCGCTCCGAGAGTCATTCCCAGTCTATCTGCTCTAATATTTTGGATACGCTCCTAAGTTCAACATAAGTACGTTTTACAAATCTAGCTTCCCTCCGCTGCGCGCGATCCAATTCGGCAATCAATCCAACTTCATGAGGATCATATATACTAAATGATGCCTAACCAACGAAAGATAACATTTCTTGTTGACCTTTTCATCAGATTTATCCAAGTACTCTTCTAATAAACCGAAATTTTTTGTTAGGTTTTCCATGTGTTCCCCGCATGTTTTCACCCAGGAGAGGTCGTGAGTGAGTGAGGGTAACGCCTTGGTATTTAATTGAGTCTACGTACACATTCCATTTCGGTGTTACCAATGCAGCAGGCGTTCGGGTGGGAAATGCTCCTTTTCCAAAACTTCATCACTACGCACTTGTTTAAGTTTACCTCTAATTGCCAAGTGTCCCACCAGCATTGTATAGAATTAAGGTCATCTGACAAAGCTGCTGCGTCCTCAGGATCACGGATATCACGGCAAACCACTGCATCATTGGCAAATGAACGTGTCTTACTAGTGACTACGGAGTCAACGTCGTTTACGTGAAGTAGGAATAAGAGAAGTCCAATAACACTTCCCTGGGGAACACCTGAAGCAACCTCTACTGCATTTGAGCTAACTCAATCTATTTATACTCTTTGAATCCAACCATTCAAAAAGTCTTTAATCCAACCCAGGAGACATTTTTATCTAGGCCATATGATTATAGCTTTGCGAGTAGTTTGCAATGAGGTACTTTATCAAAGGCATTCTTTAAATCTAAAAATATCTCATCCACAGGAACATTGCTCTTTCCCGAAATTAGAATATCGCGAACAAAAAGCGCAAGTTATGTCTCGCAGGATGTACCTTTTCGGAAACCGAGCTGATTTTTCACTAAAAACTCCTGCTTATCGAGGTGTCTAACGATCGAACTAGCAACTAAATGTTCCATAACCTTGCACTAAATGGAAATGAGGGAATTAGGTCTGTAATTGCTCGGTCCCTCCTTGTCTTCCGTTTTTGAATATTGGCGTTACGATAGCCATTTTCCATTCTCTGGGAACCTTTGATCAACCAGCGACTTCTTAAATATTATTTCTAGATACGGCGCAATTTCCGATGCTAGATCCTTATATATACGAGCGGGTATTTCATCGGACCCGGAGGATTTATTAGGCTTAATATTTTTCAGCAAACGCCTTATTCCATTATCATCATCAGTATTTCAATCCTAGGATTGGTTTACTGCAGCGCTCCATTCTCCTCTATTCTTTGTCAATTCCCTTAATATTTGATACCCTCTCGGTTTTACACCATTCTTAATTTGTTCTATGTACATGTCCCTTGTTCTTCCTCGTGGAATCTTCTCTTCTATTTTTCCTTCTATTATATTCCTAATTAATCCATTGTGGTTCAATGTGTGTCCAATCCCTCTATTTCTTCTTTACCGTAGAGTCCTCCATATGGTCCTATACTCTTCTGTATACTTCCTCGTTCGTTACTTTGTCTGTCCATTTGATCTTCAGCATTCTCCTCCAGTACCGTGTTTCGAAGGCTTCCATTCTTCGCTGGTCCACTTTTCCTACGTCCCAAGTCTCGGAACCATAGAGCGCCATGCTCCACACGGAAGTCTCGACGAATTGCTTCCTTGTTTCCAGCCATAGGTTCTTTGAACATAGTAATTGCCTCTTCTCAATGAACGCCTTCTTGACTTGGGCTATTCTTCGCTTGATGTTGGTCGAGCTTCTTCCCTCCCATGTTATGCTGCCGCCCAGGTAGATGAATGATTCCACTTGCTCTAGTTTCACCCCTCGAATTGTGGTATCTGCATTCAGCTTCTCGTTTCCGCACACAAGGATTTTAGTTTTCTTCTTGTTGAAGTTCATATTATATTCCCCGAGTTCTTGATCCGTAGCACTTGCTTTGAGTTGCTTGCAGATCCTCTCGTGCTCCCGCCACTACTACGATGTCATCTGCAAACCGGAGCATTCCGTTATATGAGCTTTCAATTTTGGGTATCGGTTGATCGGCGCGCATCTTGGCGTAACGTAGCCTTGACGTATAAATGTATTTCTAACATCCGCGTTGTGTCATTTAGGTTCCATATTATCTTTTATAAATTTACTGGGAATGAACTTGTTGGCTGCTAAGCGTGTGATCTCAAAAGAGTGATTCAACGTATCTTCAGTATTTCGGTGATTACTATATTTCTTAAAACTAGCAAATTGATTCTGTAGCACGAACTTAAGGCCATTGTAGTTTCCTTCTTTAAACAAGTAAATTTTCCATTTAGTCTTCTTATTTCGGGCCCATCTAGCGCAATCTTGGCATTTACTGCCCTGTGTTCGCTGATTTCTTTTATAGTTTTTACCATTAAGACTTTTTAGGGAATATTCGTTGCTAAAAAATCAAGAATATTATCGCCCCTAGTTGGTGAAGTGACAAGTCCATTCGATGAGGTCAATGTAAAAGAATTCAATAGCGATTCGCAGATATCTTCGCCTTTACCGCCCGTTTAAAAACTATATGTGCTCCAATCAATAGATGGGCCATTGAAATCTCCACCGTTTATAACGTCGCGCATTCATGTCTACCAAACTATTTTTCACCGCCTTATTGCCAATTTGAAATGTACTTTGATTCAATAAATAAAAGTACAAAATACGATACACTCCACTGCGCCAATGCGGTAACTTGGATTTAGGTAAAAGTACAGCTTATGTGGACTAAAGGGAAACACGACTGCCCGTGCTAATTAAATGTTCATTGCTTGTTGTCATATACGTATATAATATGCCAGGTTGTTCTGTGGCGGAGGCTATGCACAGTGCTCCTCATATTCGAGGGTTATACTGGCTGACTGTTCATCTTATTTTGTGTCCCGAATAGGGTTCAGGAAAGGGCTTCTTTTGACAATTCCAACCAAATCCTGTGCGATTACAATCGCACGGCCGGGCTAATTAGATATGATAGAGTCATATATGCTGCTTGTTATTTCATGGACGACGATTATTCTGAGCCCTCATCGTCCACTGAAAATATAATATTTAAATATTTAAAGTTTACTGTTTATTTCTCTAACCTGGCGTTCATTTTCTCCCCTGCCATATGGGATGGGATTAATGCGTTCGTAAGAGAGAGAGAGCTTAATTCTAATTTATGCAAATGATTTATTGTACGCCAACTGACTGAGAGTCATTATCTGGGTTATCTCTCAGGATGAACATTACCAGATAAAAAATGCATTTCCAAACTAGGAACCCCGACTCCAGACATTCACGACACCTTGATTGGAGCTGAGGTAACATTTTGGCACATTTTTGCCTTTGCTCTTCTGGTCGAGTGTACTTCCAAGAATAGAAGGAAGCCTAAAGAAAATCTGAAAAAAAAGGAAAGAATTTTTCGCAAGAATTTTGAGATGATTTGGCTTGACGAAGAGATTCGTCGCAGGGAAACGTCAGATGTGAAAGAGATGAAATGCGTGGAGACGAAGTGGTGAACCGAAAGATTGATTGTTGAGCTGAGAGCCGTGCCAGGGCAAGCTCAGAATTGATGACCGGTGATGCTGTTGGCGATGAGAGCCTAAGATGATGATTAAATCAGTGTGCGATGCGGACCTTTAAATGTTGCATACACATTTAATGATATTATAAGTGCCATCTCCTCCCCCCACTCCCTATTCTCTTCTCCCTTCCTTCCCTTCCCCTCGACCTCCTCCGCCCCTCGAAGACTGCGGTCCATTTGCTCCTCACACACATTTCCTTGCATCCAAGGTCGAGGCGGGCGGCGTCGCGAGAGGAGCTTGTAAAATCCGACACTCGAATTATTGTATGCGCACAGCCTTATTATTCTGTTTGTCCCCGAGGGTGACGCCATCACTTCCGTCCCATATCTTGGCTCCGTTTCGGGGGGAGGGAGAGGGTCGGTGGGAGGGGTGGGTAAGGGGGGAGGGGAGGAAGCACGGGTGAAGATTAGCAATGAGCGAAAATCTGCCTTATTCGTCAGACGCCATTCCGTGCGTCACAATTTCAGAATTTCGTAAGCCACTGTTTTTTTTTCTTCGCCCAGTCATCACGCAAAAGTGCATAGGTAAGAAAGATTCAACTTTCGCTAAAATATTGTACCACGGTCGATGCCAAAAATATCGGAAAATCATGCGGACGTGTTTTTTTCTTTTTTTAAATGTGCGAACTAAATTATTAACCGCCTTCTCCGGTGAATCTAATTCCGTAATCAAAATTCAAAACCCAGCTAGAACCAAACGAGCTAAAGCCTGGTTTAACCTTCCTTACGGCTTTCTTCTCACCCCTCCTCTTGACCCGCTTGATTCATTCGGCGCCGGGGGGGCGCGACATGAATTCGTAACCATGGCCCATCAAGAAGGGTTCTTTTCAACCACGAGGGATGTCTTTTAAACTTTACCTTGCCTCCTAAGAGATGAGGTGATAGCGTAATAGATATGACGTTCAACTGCCAACGGTTTCGTTGGACAACAAGGATTTTGTTCCCGGTGACTTTGTACACATCCAATTTCCATCAACCTCTATGATTTTCTGTGTCCCGGATCTTCCAAGGAAACCGCAGACAACTCATGGAAATGTACTTACCCCCTCCAACCACCCTGAATGCGTGAATGTCACACGTCCGAGCAGCCCTCTGAATGAATAGCATTTGGATGTTTGATCATGTAGACTCATGTTGAACATTCCCTTTTATAGTATGGTCTAAATTCTGAGGCCATAAGAGTGATAGATTCCAAAGTTCAAAATTATTAGCAATTAGTAGCATAGGTAAATTTCTATTCAAGGTTAAATGCCTGATTCTTCCTTCATGGATTCGAATTCGATGTTCCTTTATTAGCCTTAGTAATATAATCAATTAATGTCAACAACCGGTTCAGGATCGCACTTTTAGCACTAAAGATGCCAAAGGGAATTCTCACACTTAATAAGTACATGTATTCATGACTGGATGGCGTTTTCATATTCTTCCTCAACAGGTCAGGTTAACATCATTTGATTAACCTCAATAGCGTACCTTTTCTCTACGAGTTACAGGAGTGGAAGTTCCCTCGAACTCGCTACAAATTTACATTTAAAAAGTAGAGCTTAACATTGGCAAAAGCGCAAGTCATACATTTTTCCACTCCCTCCTTTTCCTTTTCCTCTAAGGGCCCTCGTTCGTTTATGATTCGCACCATTTCTTCATATAAATTAGGGTCCAGGCCTTGTCTTAACATTTTTCAGTAATTATCAGTGTTGTGTCTTCTCATAATTATGATTTCTTCCTCTCGTTCGGCAAACAGAGTGATCACTAACTGGGGAATTAGAGGGCACTATTGTATCCAAGCATCCTCAGCTGCTTTTGATCTGCTCCACCCTCCGTTTCTCTTTTCTGCTCCGGACCAAGTCGCTTTTAGCGTAAACCGGTTACGGTTGGACGAGAAGTTGATATAATCTCCATCCTGTTTCGCAGGCACGATCGATGCCTTTTATTTCTTCCTTTTTAAATATCCTCCGACTGCTCCACAATGCAGCATTCGCTTGCCATCGTTTTGGAGTCTGCGAAGCCGCCTGTGTCTTCATAACTCCTCACTTTGCATAAAAAAGCTCGAGGTCCGTGAATAGTGTGGATGGCTTCGACCGTGAATTCTTGCTCGGACGGGAACGAAGTCTAAGTCACCCGTGGAATTCTTGTATTTCCTACAAAACGTTTTGTCATCCTCCGTCGCTCCGCTAGCGCCTATTGTCCATTAGTCTATTGCATATTGAGGTAAGAAATAATTACTAAGGCTATTGCGTTGTGATCGGCGATTAATTACCCGGCAGGAAGAAATCTTCTAATTACTGATGATTTTTGATCGGAGGAGCTAGTTTTCAAAGGAGATCTCAGCAGTGGTAATCAACTCCCACTTCTTCACCCATCGCAATGACCTTCAAGGCTCTTTAAGCCTGCGTGAACCGCGATGTCAAATCGGAGGCTATGGGAAACGCTTTCATTGTCCTTTCATTGTCTTAAGAGGTAATTAGAGTTAAGGTAATGTAAATAACAGCAGTATCACATCAAAAATAAATTTAGAAAGTAAATGCTAAATATCGAATCAATTATACCAACTGAGTCATGTCACACATTAGATCTTATGAGGGTAATAATTTGATTTTACTTGTCATTTCGTTTCCTCATGAAATGTGTAATGATCCCTAGTGAACATAGAGCTGTGCTAAGCAATGAATTGCCACTGATGGCATAATTTCAGCACCCTGACTGTTAGGAATTCTGAACTTCCGACAGCGTAATCGGTCCACTATTCTTTATGCATTGATGACATCAGTTCTCAGGTTTCCAGTAAAATTTCAGTTTCCAGTGATACATAGGGACCAGTCAGAAAGATGGGGAATAATTTTCAAATGAGCTAAATGCGATTCAAAAGTGGTGTGAGGCTACGGAGCTAGAATTAAATTTGAAGAGATGTTTGCGATGAATTTTCGGAGGAAGAGTGTTCCACCCGGAAACATTTACAGCATGAAGGAAATCAACATAACAAATTTAGAAACGATGAAATATATTTGGGTGTTACGATAACTAAGTATATATACTGCGGAAAGCACATTTGCGAAACAGCCAATACAAATTTAGGATTCATGAAAAGGATACTTGGGAATTGTAATAAAAGGGTCGAGGAGCTCTGTTATTACTCGTTATTTAGGCCCCACCCTGAGTGTGATGCAAATGTAAGGGATTGCCACGAGGCAGACTAAGTTTTATAACTAGATCGAGTGCAACGCAGAGCAGCCTAGTGTGCGAAGGGTTGGTATGAACAACTTAGAACTGCCACGAAACAGTTGGAAGAAATAGGATGGGAGCCATTAGTTGACCGTGGGTTGAAATACAGGTTGGATTTATTGGGGAAATTTGGGGGAGGTCATTTTTCCGAGGACGTTAAAGACATATTACAGGCCCCAACTTACGTCAATTTGGTATATCCGATCGCGCACATGAAATCAGGGAGATTTATTGTAGAACGGATAGATTTAAAATGTAATTTTTTCCACGTAGCATTAGAGATCAAAATATATATAACCGCAGGCACGAAAAGGATAATTAGTTTTCGTAGTGTATTACCTTTTGTCTATATCCAGGATGCATTTTAAAGATACTCTTTTTTATAACATTGTTAACGCATGATTTGAATATATCCTGATATTGAATATTTCGTGTTCTTGTAGATTACCTCGTTCGGGTGAATGATCGAATTAATATCTGTGTAGTGATGTTGTTCGTGCATGTTTGTTAACAAAACACCCCCCGCCACACTCCATTTCGGCGACTTTCGGGGTATTATGTAGATGAGCATTTGGCATGGCAGTCCAGTGGTTAGAGCTCTGGGCTACACCGGCTATTCCGGGTGTCGCCTCCAAGCATACTCAGTTTCCACTGAGCTGCATGATTTTTCGGGTGACCGATGTTCTGTAAAATCACGGAAACGACCGGCCAAGAGATTGGCCGTGACATGCGGACTTCGCCAAAGGGATTAGGACAAGGTACCTATCAAACATCCTTCGGTTGACAATGCAACGATTTCAGAGTGTAAAAATCATTCGCCTTGACTGGGATTCGAACCCAGATCCCTCAATATCCGGTCGAGTGTTTTAGCCACTTAAGCTACCGAGGCGTCCCCTTAAACTCTGAAATTTTGAGGCTTTTAAAGGAACAAGATGTTGTGACGAAATACCGTACATACAATGTCACAGGCATTCGTAGTCGTGCGCAAGGCGCCACAGTCCACGAGGTTAAAGCCAACTTTAAACACTTATGGTGTTTTCACTTTGACAAATTCCAAAGAAACTGCGGGAGATGCCGCAACAGTAACTTTTAACGGAGTCATCCGCTAATGTGCATTTCAATGCAACGATTTCAGAGTGTAAAAATCATTCGCCTTGACTGGGATTCGAACCCAGATCCCTCAATATCCGGTCGAGTGCTTTAGCCACTTAAGCTACCGAGGCGTCCTCTTAAACTCTGAAATTTTGGGGCTTTTAAAGGAACAAGATGTTGTGACGAAATACCGTACATACAATGTCACAGGCATTCGTAGTCGTGCACGACGCGCCACAGTCCACGAGGTTAAAGCCAACTTTAGACACTTATGGTGTTTTAACTTTGACAAATTCCAAAGAAACTGCGGGAACATCTTGTTCCTTTAAAAGTATGTTTACAATTCCCTAAAATCGCATACATCCCGCGTGGCACCCACTACTTTTGAATTTTGCCGTTCGTCAGAGGATCTTGACCATAGTGTACCCGCACCCCAGAAACAGTTTCGTTCGTCAGACATAAATAAATATGCTCAAAGCCATTAAGCAAAAATCTTTCTTTTTTAATAATCCAAAATGGTTTTAGCAGTGGAATATTTTGAAATGTTCCAAATTCTAGAATTACCTTTGTCCTAAGGTGACTCATTCAATGCAATTTCTTGTGTTCTCATTAAGATTTTGAAAATGACTATCGTAAATGTGGCTCTATATTGAATGCAGTCTATTTATGATTATAATATATACGAATACGCTCCACGAGCCACCACTAGGTCGTGCAGGAGGGGGGCTTTTCACACGTCATCAACTACTCACCACCTGTATTACTATAGGTAGCAGGTAAAAAATCTAAAAAATGAAAATCACTCGATAAAAACTCTAGGCCCTAAGCATAAAAAAAAGCATCTAGGGAGAAGTATTAAAATAATCCTTTGAGTGTTCATAGTACTTTGGGATAAGTAGAAATAATTGTGTTTAGGGTCCCTCATCAGCTGGAGTCATGAGGAACATTTAATGAAACTTAAATGATTTGAATCCTGGCAACATAAAACTACACCCCGATGGCATTGAATCCCGTGGCCTTCAATTCAGGATTGACAGTTAAAATGAATGGCACAGACGGCCAAGAGACTCCGAAATGGGACCACAACATCATGTAGAGACGTGCGTGTAAACATTCTTCATCAATGCCCATACACTTGATTTTCGTTCGACTCAATTAATGAGTTTTTACTAAGAAATAATTTCAAAAATTTTAGCAACATGCCTCGTGATCACAAGTTGGACAACTTATGGCTGTGGAGGGAATTTACGTGATTCAGATACACTTTTCCAGCATATTCTGGTCAAACCGACGTCCACACCGAACTATGCCAACCTACCCAGCAATTCGCGAACTAAACCTCCCTAGCGTAATCGTCTTCAATAGTAGGCGGCATTCAAACATCTAACATCTGGATGAGGAAGGAGAACTGCATACTGGGAGTGAGGCATTTGGGTATCGCTATGATGGTGTCAAAATACGGTATATCTCCTAAAAATATTTTGAATTTTTTTTTAAGGTTACTCGAACTAAGGTTCTTCAGTGCGACGAATCAACAGCGAAAACTTTAAAATATCTTTATTTACCGTTTTTAATTAATTATATTTTTATTCGGTTCCTCTAAAAGAGGAGGAATTTAGACTTCCCCCCTCTGGCAGTACCGTTTACCGAATGCAATTTAGCTTCTACCAGAACACCTCTTCCAATTTGGCCAGCCTTGAGAGATGGCTGAGTCCCGCCCAATCCCACCAATTGCTTCCAGGGATGAAGATTATTTCAAACGAACGTTTTCGATTTTTTTAAGAGTGGTCATTATAGCAATATTGCTATCATTAAGTATGATAACTAGAAATTAAAATAAACTGCAGTCGATTCTGCGATTTAATTGGATGATGGTAATTCATTCCTTCCCTCAAGAAATAGGACTCCTCCTTCCCACTGTTACACGGAAACCAATATACACGAAGTACAAGCATCTCATACCTATAAAGAATTACGTAGAGGTCCTTGACTTTTTTTTATGCTCGGATTTCTGAGGATAACGACTCGGTCTACGTTCTATCTTCGAATACTGATCGAGAGACTGTTGAATCAGGAAGACTTATTGCAAAGGAGTGTAGCTATTTTTATTTTTGGCCGGCAGTGATGAAACTCCAATTCTCTGAAAAGAGTAATTATGCCTCCTTTCGTATCCAACTGTTTCTCATATGTGCCTTGCAAAACGTAATATTTCATTCATTTATTCTCTGTCAGTCATTCCCCACTGTAACATTAAGGCGAAATTGGTCAGCCATATAATTTTCATTTAGTATATTATTTTTTAATACCCAATCATCAAATTTCGGGCAGGAAGGAGTGGTCTAACAAAATCAGATTTGGTCTTTTGAAAATTGGAGCAAACCTGATCTAAAGTTATTAATTGTAATCTGAAACTAGTTTCGTGATTGGGACTTTGGAAATCATTCTCAAAATGTGCAGTTAAAAAGTATTGAATATTATATCTGCATTTAATTTAACTTCTTGGCGACAATCTCTCGTCCCAGCAAATACTGCAGGCAAGCTGCATCGGCGTAGTGGTGAGTAAGAGTTCCAATACTTCAGCATCACATTGTGAGAGCGGTCTTTCCTTTCAACAAGAAAACTTTTTTCGCAGAAACTCTCCCAAGAGATGCGGCAGTTAGATAAAATGCTCGTTGACCTATTGTGTAACTCTTTATGAAGAAGGAAACCAGAACTTAATGCCGGATCCTGGAACCCGGTAATGAGCATGCACTAATAAATGTTTTCGGAAATCCCTGCCATCCCCAATGAACGCAATGGACCCTAGATTTATAAAACGGAGATCCTCGAACTAGACAGTCATGGAGCCTAGGCGAGCGTGCCATATAGTATGCTAAATAATTCCTTAAGTTACTGCTCCAGGTGCATACAATCGTGATCGCTACTCACAGGAAAAGGTAACATTGAACTAAAGACAATCTAACGGCAAACAATTAGATCTTGAAAGAATATTCTGAATTTTAAGCGAAATGAGACATCAAACAATTTTCAACCAAATCAAACATGTGAAGTAGAAAAGAGAGAATTCCAATGTAACATAAATGCTTTCTAATAACAGAGACTAAAATTATCACAATTTTCCACTAAATAAAGATTTATTTCCGACTACTTTTGAATTACTACATCAATTTCAAGTATAGAACTTCAAAATGGTCTAGTGCATCGAAACTAGCCGGGAATAAATCTTTATTAAGTGGAAAATTGTAATAGTTTTCGTCTCTGTTCTTATAGAACATTTCCCCAACATACTGAATCTGTAATTTATATAATAAATGTTTTCATTCGGTGGTCCCGGTTTCGTGAATAGAGATGTAGACTTCAGTGTTTGGCTACCCTAAGGTTTGAGATTGTAATGATTCAGTTAATAAATAATAATCCCTAAAACAACACTCATTTCAGGAGCTGGATTCGAACCTATAACTTTTGGGTTGTTAGATCGGCGACAGGGCGGCAAACTTGGCGTAATTTCTGCGCAACGTGTTCATGGTAGAAGTTTCTATTTTTTTAATTATGGCCTAGGATGATGTTGCGAGGGAAGGAAACTCGGATGGAGAAATGAGAAAGACCGTAAACAGATTCAGTTTTGTTGATCTTATGTTCGGACGGAATCAACCCAACCGATGTGTCAAATCAAGTGCTTGCATACGTACACACCAACGCATATACTAAGTACGCACTCATGCTCGTTCGCGTATATTTCTGGGCAAAATCCCCGTGTGATTCGCTGGTTCCATCGCTAAAGGCAGTCCGTGTAGCTAGTGTGCTTCATCGACCACCTAGGGTCGTCGAAGTCGAAGAAGAAGACCAAGAGTTGTCGAAGCGGAAACCGATGACTTTTATTTGGGATAATGCGACTAAACAAGTTACTGATGGATGCATTTTATTTACTCTTCTGCCATAAAGTATAGTTTTCCGTTAGCTTCTCAATATATTTCTCCCTGCGTTCGGATATTGCTGCATCATTTGATGCAATGAGCCTAGTCACGATTCGGCAACCTATCACGAATGTAAGATTAGAGAGATTGACTGCAGGACAGACAGATTTAAATGGTCATTTTTTCCGAGAACAATAAGAGACCAGAATTCTTTTAATTGAAATCACCCAGGATCCGGCTCGACATAATAAGTATTAACCTACAAGGTAGCCACTGCGCAGGGTTATACGCTTATATATATATATTTTTTATATATATATTTTTTTGCAGGTTCCCCTTACCTTTCCCCATCCATTTGAAAAACCCTAATCCCCTCATCCCTTACCCTTTCCTCCTGGTGCTGCACCCCCTGCCACACACCTTTTTGGTGGCTTGCAGGGTATTGATGTAGATGCAAATGTAGATGAAATAAAGAAGTCGTCAGTCAGTGGCTTAAAACGGAATCGTATATGCACTTAGTATATACAGCAGTATAAAGCAGCATAGCTGCTGCTTTAAAATCCTTTCGTCGACTTAATAATTCAAAGAATCTGGCATCATAGCTGGCGGACCACAAGTACTTGGAATGTGAAACGAATGAATTTCCATAGCTTTTCATTTTCAATTGGATCGGTGCAATAGGAAATGAACTCAATTGTGCAGTTTTTCTCCATGCCTCATGCTTACCAAATCACACCGTACATGGCCATACATTAACATTTTACACAGTAACACAACACACAATTCAAATAAAACAATATTTATTAAAGTCATCCATCGATAGCCGAGGTCAGTAATCCCAATCTCCCCCTGGCGTCGACTGCGTGTATCTGCGTGTGTTTATATCACGGTGGCAAATAACCTTGGCCGCTAAACAACCGGGAATGGGACACACCGCTCTCCACGGCTTGGAAATGTGATTTCCTACAACGGAGCGAAGCTCTTCAAAGAAAGTTATTATTCCTGGGGGGAGCTAGAGATCATGAAGTAGATTGAGAGGCTAGTTAAAGTAAATGGTACCTTTAGGTATGTTAGAGTAAATGGTACCTTTTACCTCGTGTTAATAATTAGCGGATCGCGATAACAATGCATCCTCCAGAGACGGCACTGGAGAAGAAGGCGATGTGAGAAGCCAGTTGTTGGGGAAAGCGATGGCCAGGTCGCACGTCCCTCCAACACGATTCCAAACTAGAATCTCTCGGAGATCGATTGATGGCGATGCATCGACTGGTGGTCACGACTGCTGCTTCCATGGAGAGGTGATTTCCTGCGTTTCTTCTTCATCGGCGGACGGCGGCACCCGAGTTGGCCGCCCTCCCCGTGCCGCCTCCCGACGACGTCCGAATCGCTTTTCCCTCTCACTCGCGACCTCGAAGGCCCACCCTCCAGGCCTTCGCTTCTTCCGCGGCCGCGTGCAGCCTTCCTCCCCCGCCTCCTCCCCTCGCCTCACGATCTTCTTCTGCCCCTCTCCAACCCCCCTTCCCACCGACCGCCGTCCTCCGTGCACCGCGAAATTCCGTAACCCCCCCCCATCCACCGCCTCTCCGCTCCCGTCTCCTGGACCTTCTCGGCCCTGCACCGTGATACCCGCCTCCCCGAACGTGATTTATGCGACAGCCGGCCTTGTAATCTTCACGGCGGAAATATAGGTACAGCCGCCGAGCTTACTGCCCATACAACAAACCGCAAGGCAGAGATTCCCCCGGTCGGGTGCTTCGAACTTGGCGCTTTGAGGGTCGTCGATGCCCAAGTAGAGATGCGGTTTAGACCTCTTTGGCGAATGCCCAGCGCAAAGAGTCGATGGAGCTTTGATTGATTTTATGATGGAAGGAGCTGCTCTTGGGGAAGACGGGGGAATCGTTGGGTAGGGATGGTATTTAGTGCTTTCGTCAGTACTCTCGATTGGTGAGCCGCGTGGCGGAGTAAAGTAGCCTTGGTTTGATCCGACCATCTTCCAAGTCGGCCCTGCAATAATGACGTCCGAGGGCTAGGGCGGGGAAATGTTTGGTCCAACCCTCATCCTGAAGTTGTCAGAGAATGAGGGATATCAGCCTTTTTTGCCTGATCACCCCTTTGGCCAGGGTTAAAAGTAGTTCTTCTTAGGCTATTTGATCTAAAATGTCCATTCCATGTGTAAAGACAAACATGCGGAATTCATTATTTGGGTTAAAGGATGCATCGATGTGACACCATTTTGGTATTACTTACTTTCTTATTATGTGTCCTTCTTTTGCTGTCGACCAATGCGTGGTTCAGCTCTCCCCGTGAAAACCTGGTCTTCGTGCCAAAGTGGTATTCTCGCTGGTGGAGGAGGACCTCCGATGAAAGGACTCGTCTCGATGATTTTCGTCCCCGTGGAGCGCGATTGGATGTATCGAATCAAAAGACCATTCCATGAAACAGCTTTTCTGAGCATGAAAAGAATTGAGTTTGAATCAGTTCATTTCTGCAGGTACACCAATCGAATGTGAAAAATGTCAGGTCGCGCAGGACACGAGGTCATTTCGGGTGACAATCTAGTAACCGCTGGCATCATTAAAAAAAAATAAAGAGAGTTATCTCTGACAGCCATTGTGCTTTTATTTCAGTTGCTATTTCTAAGTATTCAGACAAAAGACTCTAGAAGACGCCTGACTATCATCTTTCTGCAATCGTGGTTGATTATCATCAGATATGTGGTCTTGGTAGGAAGTGGCGAATGATGAGCGGGTAGGAGTCAGGGAGTAAACAAAGAAGTCTTCGGTCAACAGTTATTGAATGAAATGTTCGCTGTCATATTTCTACCGCCAGCACTGTCTTGCTCCTCGTGACTAAGGCCAAGAGGTTCGAAATTAGTGAATAGTCTCTTCACTCGAAACGTAGAGATGGATACGTTCTGTGATGGCCTCGACGGGTGGGGAGAACATGGGGTGAAGCATCAACACTCTACTGTGTCTCACCAAATTTTGAACTTCTATTTCAAATCATTTTCGACATCTACCTCTTTCGAAAATGGACCTGCAGTATTTTTCCAAGGCCTCTTTTGCATGTACTCGGGCATTAGAAGATCAAGTTTGTTTTACATTGGTCTTGGAAAGATTTAAGAGAGGACTTTTTTAGAAAGTTAATGGAAAACGTAAAAAGGAGAACAAAGCAATTAGAGATGCTCTATAACCTTTAAAAAATCTGAGAGAAGTGAACAGGTCGAACCTCAATTTTATTTTTAATAAAAACATTGCCATACAATGGTAATGAGTGGTCTTTAGGTATCTAGAGGTTTGTTAACTTTGGAGTAGCTTTTATGGTCCACGTTTGTACATCACCGTCTGTCCTGCTGTGAGATCAAGAAAGAATTTTGTACATTGACTGAAGGGAAGGTTTTTCCTTATTTGACGTTAGATCGAGCATTTAAGATAAATATACTATTACCTGGAAGGTAACCTCATCATAATTGCATTGAGTAAGATCCTTTATCAATCAGCTAAAGCTGAGCTACGTACTCATCACAAGCGAAAAAATGACTTGTAGTTGACGATAATGAGAAAAACAAATTTGCACTTTTCGACAGATTTATTTTCAACGTACTACGCGTTTCAGTTCATCGGAACATCTTCAGGTACAAGACGGACGTCAACAACATCTCGCCTTTATGTATGAAGTTGACGACTTTCAGTATCTTTATCATCATTATACTTACGAAGTCAAAAAATTGATATCCGGAATATCGCGACGATTTTGATTGCACACACGTCACGTCAAACAGCGGAATTATGCTAAATATCCCCATAGATACCCTCGAACTTTTCACGTTTGAATTTCTAAAACCATTGATTGGCTTAATAAAAGCCTTAAAAAAACATGTCATTTCAGTTAGCAAGAATCTCTTAAATATACTGTTCGATTACGAAAAAATTGTCGTAAAACACCCATTTTCAAGAATTTTGAAAACTTTAAGTCGTCAGGAGTTAATGTTAAAATATTTGTATGAATTGTAAGGGAAGGGCATCTTCGCGGACTTTAAATGCTCGGTAGCAAGTGCAGCAGCACCTTGCTGGGTTACACCACGAAGTCGCACAAATATTTCAATAATTTCTGCCCATAACGAAATCCGTATCCCACGGGATGGGGCAAATATAAAAAGAATTTTTGTCGAGTTCATTCTGTGTATCAAGGAGGAGAAAGGCAATCATATTTCACTTCCTGCGTGGATAATGGTGGCTTCCGGAATTTCCGCCAGCGGGACCGCCGATTCTCCGGCAGAGTCGCCAATATTGTTTTATATAACATGTGGGTCGCGGTAGTCCAGGGGGTAGAGCGTTGGACTACTGACAGGAGGGCAGGGGTTTGATTCCCGGGCAATTCTCTCTGGGCACCTGCAGCTCCATCCAAGTGATTTTTTGGGCACCAGATCTCCCTGGGAAACCATAACAGGCACAGGGAAAGTAACTGCCCCCCCCCCCCCCTTCCCTGATGTGTGAATATTCACACGCCGTCGAGTGAACTCAACCATCACCCTCGGATCGATTACTATGTTTATGTTTTTTATCTGTTGCATATCACCGCTTGGATATCGCGTAAAATTGTTGGGGCCAAGGCCCGAAGTGATCCATGCGAAGTGATCCTCAATAGTATATGATCAGCTGATTATGATAGTATCCCCTGCGATAACTTTTTCAAGTCAGCAGTGACATTAAAAACAAATTAATTCCGGTTTAGCTGGTCCTTCCGTAAAATCTAACGTTTACCGAAATGAATTATTGAATAGAGATTTATAGCCATGCGATATGGTAACACGGATGGCACCAAAGTTGGCGTCGTACGTAACTTTCAACCGCGAGGCATTTTTTTTGTATTTGCCACGTGCCAGGGACCTGGTTTTGAATATATGTAAATACAAGTATCTGTGAAAGGTGCTTGGGGAATCTACATTTTTCTCGCTCTATTTTTCCGCGCTAAGTTTAGTAATATTACAGCGAACTTGTATGAAATCTTTAAAACGGCTGTAAATGATGACACTGCACAAATGAATTCAAAATGTAATTAGCCCTCAAAATGACAGCCATTTTGGGTTTAGGAGCCATTTTCTCATGCATTGCACTCTGGAGCGTCGAGGATTGCTGGCCAGGTAAAGCATTCTGAGCGTCTATGGCTGAATTTATGCGAAATGTATGGCGCGAAAATGATTCTGATCTCTTTTCATTAGGCTCGAGCAGATGAACATGGCGATGCAACGTATGTCCTTTTAAACTAAACACCCATCCATCCATCTAAGAGATCCATAATGGATGTTCCAAGCCTCTGCATTTTGAATGGTACGAAGATGTGGAGTCAACTCAAAAAAGAATTTGACTGAATTGTTAATGCTTTGGTGTCTGCAGCATCAAACAACTACTCATGATTGAAGGAAGTTAGCGTTTCGAAACTTGATTTTCCCCAAGCCTCATTTCTAAGTGCGAATGATTGCGTGCCAATGGAAGACAGGAGTCAGCCAATCTGGGAAAGTTTTTCGTAATTTACCTCATGACAGGAAATTGATCGAAAGTGATTTAGATATGAAATATCTGATCAATCCATCATGAATATAAAGACTAATTGCATAAAATCAATTAAATTATTTTTGACAACAAAATTTTCATCGAGGATTTTATTAGAAAGAGCTTTCAACCACTTAAATATATATTCGCGGCTAACGCTGTCTACTCGGAGTTTGCCTAAGTTAAAAGAAAATAAATGGCAATAGATTAATTGGAGTCAGAATAACAAATAACCTCAGAGGTGTGAAAAAAAACCTTGATCATTGCTTGATGTTTTCGTGTTTTTAACTAATTTTTAATGCCCATTTCACCTTGTGTTCGAGTGATCATAAGGTCTCTAAAATGCGGTTCGCGGCTCTGAGATATTCACTTTACCTAGAAAGTCAGTTTCCTCTCTCGGCTGAGCTGATGCAAAGATGCGAAATATGGGGATTTGATTGGACTTTTTCCGCATTATTTTCTGAATCACGTCCGTGAGGAACACACAGCGGGAAACCCGAATGCAGAAGAGAGAATCATGGCAAGCGGAGATGTCATTAAAAACCGCACATACCCAGTAATTCATAAATAGTCATCCAAATCTGGGGCTGGATACCCTCAAAACTAATTGATAATTGATTGTGACGAACAAAGAGAGTCTGAAAAAATGAGAAACCTTCAACCATCGACTTAATTTGCTAATTTCTGAATTCCAAGGTCAAAAATTCCGCGGAAAATGATAATCGTTTGTCAATTCGAATTAAATACTGTCTTAGGTACCTCCACCAATTTTTAATTGCCGAAAAATCTCTTTGTCAGTGGTATTATTGCTTTTACGAAGAAAATAATTTTCCTTCGATTACATATCCTATGGCTTTCGACCTTAAGTTGGTTTCTTAAGCTGATTGAATGATACAGGTCGCCTTGATTAGCCTCAAGGACGTGAGAAATGGCGAATTGAGAGTATGGAGGTCAGTCTTCTCTGCTGCGCCCCTTTCCCAAATAAATCTGGTGTCGAGAAAATCGCACACTTGGCCACCGTCCGGTGCGGCGGTGTCCAAATCTTCAATTTCACTCCATCCTTACCATTAAAAAAGGTAATGTCGCTGCACCGGTCCACTAATTTAGCGTGAATTCCACTATGAATGTATTTTTTGCTGTCAAAGTCGCCAACTATCAAGTTTGATAATATTAATACGAATTTTTTTCATTTGTGCCAAATGATTTAATACGTTTTTCAGCATAACATTTCATTCGAAAGTGGAGTAATAGCCTCTTCATGCCTCCCCAACTTTCTTTCGCAGGCCGGATCGAAGAATTAGCCGATCACTCCATTATTATGCTGTCTTTGAGCACAACAGCTTCAGAAGAAGCAACACTGAAACTCTCTACTTTAACGCATACGAGCATGATCTCTCCTTTCGTTGGCGATGGAGGTAATGACACATTTTCAACACCACTGCTAAAGAGACATCCTTCCAATTTACGCAAGAGCTTCAATCTGTAATTTAACCTTCGCTGTGCCAGCGATTCCCACCCTGGCTGCTCTAATATTTTGGATACGCTCCTAAGTTCATCATGAGAACGTTTTACAAATCCTCTGCGCTGCACGCGATCCAATTCGGCAATCAATCCAACTTCACGAGGATCCCATAACTAGCACCATATCCTAAATGATGCCTAACCAAAGACAGGTAACATATATTTTTGACCTTTTCATAAGATTTAGCCATTACTCTTCTAATAAACAGTAATTTTTTGTTAGGCTTTCATCATGTTCCCCGTACGTGTTTCACTCAGGAGAGATCGTGAGCGAGGGTAACGCCTACGTATTGATTTAAGTCTACGCATACCATTTCGGTGTTCCCAATGCAGCAGGCGTTCGGGTGGAAATTGCCCTTTTTTCCAAAAATTTATCACTACGTACTTTTTTAAGTTTAATTCTAATTGATAAGTGTGGCACCAGCGTTGTATAGCATTCAGGCCATCTGATAAAGCTGCTGTGTCTTCAGGAACCGCGGTATGTTAATGCTGTAAAATTGAATTGCTAATACATGTATGATTTCATCCCAATGAGACCTCGAATACTTACGGAGTCACCCTATTGTTTTAGAAGTCTCAACGCCATATATGCTTCTTGCCACTGACACTCGATATATAATTACTGTCTTATTGAAATTTGCTCAATATTAATGCTCAGTTGAAATTCCATGCTTCCCAAAGTATTGCAAACATGGTGCATTCTACGTCCACCAAACCTCATACAAAATATTCCAAGAAACTGCAGGAGATGCCGCAGCAGTAACTTTTAACGGAGTCATTCGATAATATGCATTTAAATGCAACAATTTCAGAGTGTAAAAATTAATCGCCTTGACAAGACGAATGAGTTTTCAAATCTGAAATTGTTGAATTCATATATAATATGTTTTATTGAAATGGAAAGAAATTGAAACCTAATCCGGTAATGGTGAGTTTTTCCAAAGGCGTCAAACAGCGTATTTCTAGATGCACTCTTTTAATTTATTTGGCTTTCAATTCAAAATTTAATTGCGTAAATGTGTCACATCATAACTTCAATCTTTAAAATTAAAAATAAATTTGAAAATGGCCGATTAAAAAGTATGACTAAATATAAGTTTCAAAGTATTGAAAAACGCTACATTCATTTGAAAATATTTTCTCCTTGTCCATTTGTATTAATTTGACTAACTAAGTCAATGGTTCGCGTGTTTTTCATCACTTCATGATTATCGTTGTGCTGACGGGAAAATTCATTCTAGGAGTGCTTAAAACATAACTGTCGCTGAATGAATTAAAATTTATCATCTCTCAACGAGGAGATCTCTTCCTGCAACCACTCTAATACGTAATGGATAAACTAGAATTAGAAACTTGACATAAAATTGCAGGTCATCAGACGGTCAAGACCTTTCATCGTAACACACTCACGAAGCATTGATGGAAGCTGCCTTTCATCTAAGAGTGACTGGTACGTTTCAGGCTTGATCGCGATGACTTTAGAAACTAATGGAAGTGGCAACCGGGGCGCAGTCATTCCTTGGTGACAGATCAGTATTTCCCGAAACGGAACTAAGCAATGAAGTGGAAATTGAATCTCAGTCATTCATTGTGTTATTTTACGAGATTTTCAACGTGCTTAAAATGGATTCTTAAATGCATCGCCAAGTCCCTCAACATTAGAAATCTTTAAGTAGTAACTTTTACGACCCGACTCTTGAGTTTCGAAAATCAAAGGCATGTGTGGCAAAGAAATTATTCTGGATGGACTTGAATTGTTTTTGATTAAAGGGAATGCCAAATTAGATAAGATTATAGACTCTGGGATATCTGAAACATCTAACAAATAGGAGGAATGTAGGGATTCCTAATGTAAGAATACTTGACTTGTAAATCTGGAATTTCAAACATCAAACTGGGAAATATATTTATTTATTTTGATTGCAAAATCAACAATTGGTATTTACGTCCTCTTAAAAAAGTTCAATTTTTGGGCGAAATAAGGAGTACAGTAAAAAGAGAAGTCTCAGGCGTGATATGGTGGAATATCTTGATTAATTAAAAATTGGCAATTTTCCACAAAATAAAATCTATTAATGCGACCGGTTTCAATGTAACTCCATCATCATCAGGTAATCCATGAGATTGGTGTGATTGAATTGAAACCGGTTGTATTCAATTTTATTTCGTGGAAAATTGCCAATTTTTAATTAATAAAGGAGCAAAGTTTTTACGGCTCTTCGTATTCCTGCTGATTTTAAGCATTCGTCTAATGTGCGAAGGACCAATCGAAATCCGGAAATTTCCAAATAATATTTACCACAACATTGGAATATACACACACACACATGTGTGTGTGTATATATATATATATATATATATATATATATATATATATATATATATATATATATATCCCTCCCCGGACTTAAACCTTGGCGTGGTGGAAGGGCTTGTGCGTTCCGATGACCCCTAGAGCTGTGCTGGCGGGAGTAATAATAATTGCTCCTTGTAGGGTCACCCATGCCAGATAGGTCGAAGGTTAGGAGCCAGACGAAAGGTAGTCCACGCAGCGTCTGTTCCTCAGTGAGGCGGCTGCAATGGCATCTGGCCCCAGTGGGGCGGCCAATAAGTGATGGTGTCACGTTAAAAACACTACTGAGGAAGGCAACGGGAAACCACCTCAATTATCATTCCCAAGATTTATATGATGGACTATACAGATATTTTGAGTCCTGGCAACTACGGGGCTCGGCCAAATCGGCCGTATGTCGTGCCCGGCAGCGGGGGAGGCAAGGCTTCCGCTGTCGTCATCCCACGAAACCCTTGCAAGGAAAAACCAGCTGCAGCAGGAGAGAAGACGCAGGAGAAGACCAAATTAGTTAGAATAGGAACGTGGAATGTTAGGACAATGATGAGGGCAGGGAAATTGGAGAATGTTAAGCGAGAGATGGAAAGGGGAAATATAGATATTTTAGGTCTATGCGAGGTGAAATGGAAGGATAGCGGGGATTACTGGGGTGTTAATTATAGAATAATATACAGCGGCGGGGACGAGAGCAAACGAGGGGTTGCGATAATACTTAATAAAGACGCAGGAAAAGCATAGTCAACATAGAACAAGCAGCGGATAGAATATTACTGGTGGAGATAAAAGCATAACCGACGATCTTGGTCATGGTTCAGGTGAACATGCCACCAACCAATCATAAGGGGGAAGAAGTCGGTAGAGCATATGATAAATTATGGAATAAAATAGGGTCTGTTCCTGAAGGAAATATTTGATAGTGATGGGGGATTGGAATGCGACGGTAGGTGAAGGAAAAGATGGTGATGAGGTGGGGGACTACGGTTTAGGCACGAGGAACGACCGTGGGGAGAAAGCAGTTGAGTTCTGCAGGAGACAGGGGCTAGTCATCACCAACACTTGGATCAGGCACCACAAAAGACGCAGGTATACATGGAAAATGCCAGGTGACTCAGCAAGGTATCAGCTAGATTATATTTTGGTTAGAAACAGGTTTAGGAACAGCGTGATAAATTCGCACAGCTTCGTGAGAGCGGATGCGGACTCTGACCACAATTTAGTTGTTATGAAATGTAGAGTCCGTTTCAAAAAGATAAGGCAGGGACGGCGGGTTAGAAAATGGAATATAGAAGAATTAAATGATTTGAAAAGGAAGGAGTACCAACAGGCTGTAGAGGAATTCATGGAGCGTGGTAAAGAGCTAAGTACTGTCGAAGAAAAATGGGCATGTAATAAGGAAGGGTTGTCTAAAGCCGCAAAAGGAACTATTGGAACCGTTAACGCTAAAAAGACTAGGAAACCATGGATCACGAATGAAATGATTACAAAGATGGATGAGCGGAGGAAATGAAAGAATATAAATACAGAATTAGGCAAAATGAAGTTCAAAGAATTAAACAATAAATTGAGGCGGGCAATAAATAAAGCAAAAGAAGCATGGCGGAAGACGCAGTGCGAGGATATGGAAAGTTTACAGAGGAAGGGTGAAATTGGTGCGCTGTATAGAATAGTTAATCTTTATCGGGAAGTAAGAAAGGGAGATCTATGCTAACAGTTAGAGATAAGACGGGTAAGGTAATAGTGGACACAGGAAAGATCCAAGAGAGATGGAAGGAATATATAAAAGAACTGTATGGTAAAGAACTTCGGCCAACATGGTTAGACCTAGAAAGAGAAGATGACGTTGAGGAAGATAGCTTAGGTCCAAGCATACTCGACGATGAGACAAGAGCATTTAGGGATATGAAACTAAATAAGGCCGTGGGGGTGGATAACATTCCCGCGGAACTATTGAAAGGTATAGGAAAATGTGGGAGGAAGAGGCTAAATGGGCTAAGTTGTTATTCCGAAAACGGTAAAGTCTACATCATGTGAGGACTACAGGACAATAAGTTTGATATCCCACGAATCTAAAGTTGTTCTCAGGATCATAAGCAAAAGGATAGAGAGTAGGTGAAATAATTACTTAGGGGATGACCGGTTTGAGTTTAGGAAGGGGAGAGGTACGCGTGATACCATTGCAGTAATGAGATTATTAATCGAGAGGAAAATAGAATACAACCAGGAGGTATTTGCCTGTTTCGTAGATTTCGAAAAAGCGTTTGATAGAGTGAATTGGGAAAAACTAATGAGAATATTGCAGAAAATAGGAATAGATTGGAGGGAAAGGAGGCTAATCCGCAACCGTTATATGTCTCAGACTGCTCAGGTGCGGGTGGGAAACGGGGAGTCAGGATGGGCAGTGTTAGGAAGGGGTGTAAGGTAGGGTTGCCCATTATCACCGTTGCTGTTCAACCTGTATGCAGAGGAAATGATCAAAGAGGCATGGGAAGAACTCGAGGTAGGAATGAAAGTGGGCGGGGAATTCGTAAAATCAGTTAGGTTTGCTGATGACCAAGCCTTAGTTTGTCAGTCAGCCAAGGGGCTGCAAGCATTGCTGAGTGAATTGGTAATTCAGTGCGACTGGTATGGGATGAGAACCAATATTAATAAAACAAAGGTTATGCGATTTTCTAGAAAGAAAAAGGCTAAGCTAAACATTAAAATAGGACGGCAAAAACTAGAGCAGGTAGAACAGTTTACGTATCTCGGAAGTGTTTTGGACCGACGCCGTCAAAGTAGTAGGGATGTAAGGAGGAGTATTGCGCTTGGCAAAGAGGCTTTCACAGGGAGGAGGGAGTTGATGACAGGGACTTTGAGTAAGGATGTTAAGAAAAGACTCGTAAAAACTTTGATATGGAGCGTTGCTATGTACGGCGCGGAAACGTGGTCATTGAAGCAGGAGGATAGACGTAGATTGGAGGCTTTTGAAATGTGGGCGTGGAGAAGAATGGAGAAGGTGAAATGGAAGGAGAAGAAAACAAATGAGGAAGTACTTGGTATAGTGGGCGAGGACAGGGGTTTGCTGGGAGCAACCCTATGGAGGCAGGAAAAGTGGATGAAGGGGGTATTGACCGGCAGTGGGATGTGGAAGACTGTAATTTATGGTAGAATGTTGGGCAAACGAGGAAAGGGAAGGATCAGTATAGGGATGTTGGACGGGATGAAGGGAGGAAGAAAGTACTCAGAGATGAAGAGGGACCTGATATAGAATAGGGTGATGGATTTTGTGTTTTGTTAGGAGTCACAAAATGTTTTATTTAGTAGATGTGTCCATCCAAAAACCTACTTTAACCGGTAGATTACCTAATAATAAATATAAATACTACCTTGATCAAAAAGTTCCCGGAATAACCACCGTGTGGCGCTCCCATCGTTCCGATTTGAGTTCTGTTTTTTTTGTTAAATTGGTACATCTGTTGTTGATATTCCCTTTAAATCTTAGTGTCATAACTTGACATTTGCAAAAGTTACGTAGCCAAGAGTACATCTATCTCTGTGTGTGTTGGCGATTTTTTACAATTTCAGAAATGGATTTAAATTTGCAACAACGAACTTGTATTAAATTTTGCGTAAAAAACGGATTTAGTGGCGCACGGACGTTGGAAATGTTGGAAAAGTGTTTCGGCAACGATTCTCTAAAAAAAACGGTCGTTTACCAGTGGCACGAGCGGTTCAGAAGTGGTCGTGAGTCAATCGAAGATGATGAACGCAGTGGCAGACCATCGACATCGAAAGTCGGTGAAAAAATTGATAAAGTAAAAGAAATGTTGGTCAATAACCGCAAATTAACCATCAGAGAAATAGCGGAGGACTTGAACATTGCCTATGGATCCGCCCAAGACATTGTGGTTAATGATTTGGGTTTCCGTCGTGTAGCAGCAAAGTTGGTGCCGAAAGACCTCAATTTCATGCAAAAAAGAGACCGTGTTGACGTCGCAAAAGACATGATTTGCGAGGCTGAATCCGATCCCACATTCATCAAAAGGATCATTACTGGAGACGAGACGTGGGTTTATGAGTACGACACGCAATCCAGACATCAGGCAAGTGAATGGCGTTCACCAAATGAGCCGAGACCAAAAAAACCACGTCGTTTTCAGTCAAAAAAGAAGGCAATGCTGACGGTTTTCATGGATTACAACGGTGTAGTGCATCATGAATTTTTGCCAGAAGGCCAGACAGTAAACAAAGAGTATTATTTGGGCGTTATGAGACGTTTGCGTGAAGCAATTCGCCGAAAGAGACCAGAAATGTGGGCAGAAAACTCGTGGATTTTGCACCATGATAACGCACCGTCGCACAGTGCTATCATTATTCGTAATTTTTTGACGAAAAATGCAACAAATACCATCCAACAGCCACCGAATTCACCTGATTTGGCTCCCTGTGACTTCTTTCTGTTCAATCGAGTTAAAAAACCATTACGGGGAACGCGTTTTAGCAGCCGAGAGGAAGTAATGGAAAAATCGCAGGAAGCACTGATGGACATACCGAAAACCGAATATAAAAAACGTTTCGAGGATTGGATCAAGCGCTGGCATAAGTGTGTTGCAGTCGATGGGGATTACTTTGAAGGGGACAATATAGATTTAGATGAATAAACTTGTATTTTTAATTTTCTGAATAAATTCCGGGAAATTTTTGATCAAGGTAGTATGTTAGATGGAATGTATTAGGATGTGATTAAGAAAACGTGATCTCAGTGTCTTGGATTCAAAATGGGACAATTTTACTGGAGAACCAACAACACAATGGATGAAATACATTACCTAAAATATGATGATTTAAAAATTTAGTGGGATTGTAAATAATATCAAATTCACTGTATTTACAAAATTGATTATATTGGTGGAATTTTCGGGCCAACGGATTAACGCGACTGAATTTATTTATTGTTATGCGACAAACTATGCGTTTTGCGGTTTAGGAATAGTGTTTAGCTATCGATCAAAATATTAAGTCAGATTATTCCCTCTTCCAAATTTAGTCCAAATTCTTCAATTCTATCGGAAAAATTGCGAATATTTTATTCCTGAACTCAGCATCGCGATAAAAGAGCTTGCATGTATTATAGAGGCAAAACTTATGGAACAGCCCTTATGATACGCGATGATTCACGTGGACTTCCCCAAACTAAAGGTGATATTGGATGCCCGCATCTTTCCTCCCACCCACAATTAGTTCCCCTGTGACTTTGTCACAATGTGATGACACCCATGTGTAATTTTTCTGCACGTTTAAAGTGAAAATTCACGTGAATTATATTTGAAAGTGTCACCACGGACATCAAAATGGGAGTCGGTGCATTTGTCCCTCTCAGCCTCAAGAGCTGGAGCATATTTTAACCGTGAGGTTATTAAAAATTCGATGTTCTCATTTAAATATTACCAAAAAGAATTTGGTTAGAAGAATCTATCCGCTAAGAGAACCCCTGAGTGCAACTTTTACCGTCCTGCTGGTTCATGAGCTTACTACGATATGAGGTCGTTTTGAGAAGTTCTGCATCCCACACAATAACTCTGCTGACACTGCTCCAACGTATTTGTAACCGACATCAGATTCTTAATCGCCTATTCTCTGATTAGTTTTCTACCACAGACATGAGTGGTATTTGACTGCAACGTCAGTCATATGCAGAATAGTGAGGAAAATTGTGAAGTACATGTAAGTTGGTTGCATATGTTCTCCTGTATTATGTTCATATTAATATGTTCATTTCATTGCATCACATGCATTAAGTACATATGTTCTCAAGCGTCAAAAGTATTAAGTATTGAGCGGAAATCCAAAAGGAATTATAATTAACTTAATTAGTCACAGAAGAGATGCAAACATATACATTAGATCCTTCAATAATACAGGGTCGCACCCAAAAGTGGTAGGACTGATTTTTTTACAAGAATTTTATTGGCGATATACTTACATCGACTTAATAATCTTCAAAGTATGCTCCTTGAGCTGCTACATACTTAGCATAACGTTGCTCCCATTCCCCGTACGCCCGCTGGAAATTTTCTTTGGGGATGCCGTTGATGACCCTCGTGGAAGCCTCTTGAACGGCCTTTATCGAGTCAAAACGTCGTCCCTTGAGCTGTCTTTTCATCAGGGGGAAGAAGAAGAAGTCCGGTGGTGCCAGATCGGGAGAATAGGGCGGGTGCGGCAACGTGGCAACGCCGTATTTTGCCAGGAGCTATCTTACGACGAGCGCGCCATGGCAGAATTTTCGGCACCATCTTGGTGCACACCTTGCGCATGGCCAAATCCTGTGAAATAATGCGTTGGACGTTGGATGCAGACAGACCCAACTGGTCTGCAATTTCTTCACTGGTTAAGCGTCGGTCTGTGTTCAGCAGTGTCCTCACTCTGTCCACATTCGTGTCGGTTCTTGCCGTCGACGGCCGTCCGGAGCGATGGTCGTCTTCAACGAGCTCCCTACCCTCTTTAAACAATTTGTGCCACTCAAATACTGAGGAACGGGTTAAGGCAGTGTCCCCATAAACCTGATTGATCATATCGAGGGTCTCAGTTGCCGTCTTCCCTAGTTTCGTACAAAACTTCACGGAATAACGATGCTCTAAATTCAGATTCATTTTGTTTTTCGACGCGGACAAAAAACTTGCTTCACTAAAAACGGTGTCCTCACTCAACGACAGCCCGCAGGCAACTGAGGTTGGTGTGGGTCTATTGCTAAGAGCCTCCTCCACCTTACCCTGCCAGGCAGACCCCCCTCCACAGCTCCGTTCGCGCCAGAGAAAATCAGTCCTACCACTTTTGGGTGCGACCCTGTACATTAGATCCTTCAATAATATATGTATTAAAATACAACTGATGTTAAATATGCAGAGATATCAAAACTGGGTGACCAGAATTCATGCTCTGATACACTTGAATTTGTATACATCACTTTCGTTAAACAGCATACGGACGAAACAAAATTACTCCATTATATGATCTAAATTATGGATATGTTCCTATTCGTTTTCCAATTTTTCTACTTTTATTCAGAAAGATTACTCATAGTTTTACCATTCAGAACTGTGCCGTTCTTTCAATTTTGGGCATTTCAATATAAAAAATAGAGAACTGTTCATTTCAACAATTAAATTTTCTTTTTCGGGGGTCCTAACATAGCATGAGTTTATTATTGTGGAAATTAGCCATATGGTTCATAAAGCACGAAAGAAATGAATGGGTGTTGGGGTCAGGAGAACTAAAATGTAGGTAAATTACGCCAGGACAAAATATTGGCAGGAGAAAAGCAGCGCTGTGAACTAGAGTTCCCCAATGGAGAGAATTTCGCGCCCGTCGATAGCCATCTACGAATGAATGACACGGCTGTAAGTACTGTGGGCAGGCGGGCAAGGAGGGCAGCAATCTAACCACGATGATCCTGCTCTAGGCCCGCGGTAGATGACCGAGCACAAGGATGAACTGATTCGTACCATTCATCCCGTCAAACACGTTCCTCAGTGATGATGACGTTTTACATTCACTTGTCCATCACATTATCGTAGCATCTGGCGTGAAAGAGACCCAAAATCTGGCAAAGACACGATGCCACTTCCCCCCCTTGGCAATATCATTACACGAGCCTACAAATGCAGGATGGATTGAAGCACCTCAAGTTCTAAGAGATTTTACAGCATCCGTCGCACACTATGGAGGCTTTTCGTTCCCTTTTAAAAATCTGAGAGAAAACCTGAACCTTTGAGCCAGCGATGCGACTAGTATCACCGGTGCAAGGAGGAGATTCCCGATTTCTTCGAGGACGGGACGTGACAACTTGCCTAGTTTTGGAGTCTGTGCATCTGCAGAATGGAGGACACGAGGAAAGATTATGGTGTCTTCTGAAAGGGAATATTCCCAGATTTCAGCAGACATGCATTTCATTGAGGCGTCTTGATGATGTTGAAAATGTCGTGCAGAGGGCAGGCCATTCCGAAATGGCGTTGTAGACAAGTAGAAGCTTAGGGCAAGGAGAAATTTATTGTACGTTGAAAACCTCTAATAGAGGAAGCACAGGCAATGGGACAAATTTTCTCCTTTATATTAATAAAAACTTTCAACTATTTGAAAAGGGATGATTGCAAAAACTGTTCTCTTGGACTGGAGATAAAATCTGTAATATCAATATTAAAAAAATAATAGAATTCACTCTTTAAGAAGTTTTATTATAAACACATCATCTTCTGAGTAAAAAAAAAATTAAAACTCACATCATATGACATTATAAAGAACAATATAAAAATAGCTTCGATTGTAAATTGGTCAAGTAACTGCTATGGCAACCGTTCACCTTTGAATTATAAATTTGATATCACTCAGCGGTAAAATTTTCCAATTTTAATATTCTCCTCCAATTATCAGCTGCCGTTTCAACTCTTCAGTGGAAAATCTTTAAAAAATAAGATTCCAGCAGGCATTGAGCGGCGTAGTCATTGCCACATATTAGCGGTGAAAGTATTGTCAGCTATCGACTGAGGCAAAAAATATGACTCGAGTTAAAGCCATAACCAACAACCTAAGTCCTAATCTTAATGTTCATTTTATATCGTGAAGATTTGAAATAAAATTAAAAAATGGTAATTTGAATTGTTTCTTGAAATGTTTTCGGTTAGTAATAGTATAATGAATGATCGAAAATGGTAGTTTCAGTAAAAAATATTGTAGTTAATATGTGCCATCTTTTTGAATAGTAGGATGGTTATGATTGCAGCAGCGTTCGGAGTTTCATCAATGATTTTTAAGATCATTCAGAATGAAAATGCATAAGAATGAACCATAAACGATTGCGTAGTAAATCTAAATAACAGTACATCGCCACCCTAGCACTTAGTTCTTCATGTTCCTAATCCAGATAATTTACTAGACTCTATCGTACAGTCTTGATTATAGGTCAGAAGGCAAAAAAATCTGCTTCCCTTCATCTTTCTCTCTCTCAGATCGTTGAGGACATGGTCCTTTGAAAACGCAAAATTTGCCAATGTGCCCGCAGATGGTCACTCACTCCCAACCTGAAGTTTTACATACAGAAGGACCCACATTGCCGTGGACCATTTGCTTCAGTGATAACAGAAACTTGTTTAACGGAATTGGAGCGGAACAAGTAATTTTATTGAATGGGCGAGGAGGCTTTGCTCTAAAACGGCTCTCTTCATGTTAGCAAACCTTAATTCCAATGATCTGACTAATTATGATACATTTCAGTTAAAGAACATCTGCGCCTTGTTTGAAGTTTGTCTGCCGCTCATGATTGGAGGCAATGACCTGAATTTGATAAGGTGCCTGCATTTTATTCAGAGGGGGGAGATGGGGATTCAGTTTACAACAAATTACATAAATGGAGTGCACTTAATACACAAAACTCTAATGCCCTCCCTAATTACTTAAAACCCTTATGTCCCCATATTGATCAAAAGAGGTCTTTTGAGTTTCTCAACCTTTTCTAGTGATATCCGAATCTGTACAAGTATATGCGGAAAGAGCGAGCAATCAGTCGTTCTTCGGTCTGGAGATGAGATCTTTGGGCATGAAGGTTGTGTAACTCTTTGGCGTCAATCGACATGTTTTTCAATTATTTTTCTTTTTCTAAGTCATGAAATGGATCTTGACTGTGATCCTCCACATTTACGTGTTACACCGTCCTCTTAAACTTTGAAATTTTGGGGCTTTTAAAGGAACAAGATGTTGTGACGAAATACCGTACATACAATGTCACAGGCATTCGTAGTCGTGCGCGAGGCGCCACAGTCCACGAGGTTAAAGCCAACTTTAAACACTTATGGTGTTTTCACTTTGACAAATTCCAAAGAAACTGCGGGAGATGCCGCAACAGTAACTTTTAACGGAGTCATCCGCTAATGTGCATTTCAATGCAAAAATTTCAGAGTGTAAAAATCATTCGCCTTGACTGGAGGCGAATGATTTTTACACTCTGAAATTCTTGCATTGAAATGCACATTAGCGGATGACTCCGTTAAAAGTTACTGTTGCGGCATCTCCCGCAGTTTCTTTGGAATTTGTGTTACACCGTTAAAAGGGTATTTGAGAGGGGGTGTAGAATCACCATCCATCAGGGAAATTTACACTTTACACAAATTTACAATTATGGAAATTAAAGATATGGTACCTACTATTTTTTCATGTAGTTTGAGTGTTTGGCTTCTTGCTCTCCACCGCTGTGGCCGTGGAGTAAGAGTGTAAAAGAAGGAATCCTTGTATAGTTTACCACTATCCTCCACTTATCTTCCTTTCACAATGTGGTCTCACCGGCCAAATTAATGTGAAGTCAGAATTTTGCATGTAACTTTGTTACAAGTGGCCATCACCCCCGGTTTTCCAAGAATCTTCTCATAAAGAGGAAGTATGTCGAGATAATATGGCTGCGATTACATTTATACTGATCCTAAATATGTTGATAAATGATTAATTATTATTCCATGTTTTTTATGCAATATTGATTATCACTATGGCATAATGAGTTTAAAGTTAGACCTGTTCTCCTTTTCCTTGGCCAAACAAGAGACTCCACAGGGACCCGTGACCTCTCATGTTCTCTCCGTGAATTTAACTAATGGTTAATTATGCTGAGGACTCTCTTGACCATGACCAGTGAGGCGTTCTTGATTAGTGTGCTAACGCAAGGTGCAATAGGTTTGTCATCAGCAGCAATAATATGTGTGACCTATGATATACAGGGTTTGTCCGGAAAATAAGTGTACTGAGCTCAGGAAAAAAAAATTTATTACACTTTTACATATCTTAAGCTAATATTCCTCAAAATAGGACCCTTGTGAGTCGATACACTTGTTCCAGCGGCGTTCCCATTCCTGGAACGCTCCCGCGAAGGCATCATCGGGAACCTCTCGAAGACTCGTCGTCGACCTCTTCTCTGCCCTCCACGAACATCTTGTGCCACCGAAAGATCATGTTTCTGGACATGGCTGACTCCCCGTAAGCCTGGTTAATCATACCGACAGTTTCGGTAGACGATTTCCCAAGCTTTACCGCAAATTTGATGGAATAACGCTGCTCCAAAAACTTCGGCATCGCGTTCCGTGACGTGGGTCGAGCGTGGAGGTTCGCGTTAACAGAGCTCCTCACTATACCACAGCTCAGAGCCGACTGCCTTTTTCAGCGTCGCTTGCCAACATACCCCCCTCCAATCGCTGCCCGTCAGAGCGGTGCTGGGCGCGCCAGGAGCGGCGCGCCCAGCCCAGGAGTCAGTACACTTATTTTCCGGACGAACCGTAGTGTAGTTTGTAGATGACAACCAATTCGGTACATAATGGAGTAATTTTGTGAAATTTATAAAATTATGAAAATTGATGCATTTCCTTTATTTTTGCCAAAAGGTTCTAACAACAACAATAAAATTATCTCTGGAATTTCATAAATATTAAAAATGTGTAATTGAAAATTCATGAATCAGTAAACATTTATGATTATTTGAGTCCGTGACAAACTTGGAAATATCAACGGACGCATTGCCATTCAAAGGATGCGGAGGATGTCGGTTTAATATCCGGTAGTCGATTTTGGAAACAACTTTTGCAGTTCATTTTGGAATTATTGGGGTAATAATTAATTATGGATATTCAAGGGGAAATCCGACAACTTTCTAGGAGTCGAGTCTTTCATGGCTGCGGAATTTTCAATCAACAACAAAATGGAGCAAGAAAAAATTTTGTCGGGGAAGAAATACGGTGAAAGAAAATGGGAAATTATTTTTGGTTAGTTGTGTGCTTTTCACGTTCAATATCTACGATATGTATTTGCTGATCTTGGTAGGTACCTTTATAAATATTAAAATGAATAAGGCATGCCTAGGTTTTTATGTTAAATTACAATGAGGTGTTATATTTAGAATGTTAACTTCTTCCGATAGAATTCAGAGATGAGGCTTGTCATGAAAACCGGTTTCCCGGGTGCTCGCGCCCGGAATGTCAGGATCATCCCAGATTCATTTGCAGTCTTCACTTGAGTTAAAACACTTTGAGTGACGGTTGGTTTCGTCCTTAAGTAGTAAAGTGAAAAAATACTAAATAACGATCGTGGTTGATTACAGGTCACAGATCTGCAAGATTAGGTCGATGACCGAAATCATAAGAGATACATTCGTCATAATTCCCGAGGCCATACTCTAAGATCACCGGTGCCTTTTATTTCTACGCATTTACCGGAGTAACGTTTTGCTGCGGAAGTTTCTGACACCCTTTGAGCGTGACAGTGTAATTCATTTTTAATTAGATATAACGAGAGATTAACGAGCGCATCCATGCTTACGAATGATATCTGCATTGTACCTAGTAATGCAAATAAAAGAGGGAGACAGATTGGCGTCATCGTAAAAATATGTGCTGATTGACATTAGATAATCCGCACTTTTAAAACGCTGCCGGTCGTGAACGGTTGGTAGAAAGATATCCTCCCATTCATTTTGACTAAAGTAAAATCAAATAGTTTCCTATATTTCGTGGCGTAAATACTGATTCAAAAGAAAATGTAAAGTGAACTTGACTGTTTTCCTTTTTACCGTCTCCATCTCTACCGAAAACTTTGGCTGGTAGATTCACGCAGTAGAGTCTTAGTATTATTCGGCAAGAAGCCAACTGCGGTGTTATGAGAAACCCGTTAAATCTTACCTTGAGATTCGCTCATTAGTTTATAGATGACCCTACATGTATATGACAATTCAACGCATCACTGTTAATCATGCATCCAAAGCAAATCATAGTACCAAAATAGTAACTCAGGTAGATAATCCTGAATTCACCGAATAAACTACTCCGTCGAATGCGACAAACAAGGTTAAGAGCAAGAAACGTTGACTTCCAGAGGAGTAGAGTTTATAACTGGTCGAGGGGGCTGGTAAACAGGTAAAATCAAGAATCAAGTTTACTAGTTGGTGGTTGGAAGCAGACGATTTGGTAGGAGAGGGAGAAACCTTGGCGTAAATGAGATGAGGAGGGTGGACAGTAGTGGAAGGGAGAAGGTTGGCAACACCCAAAGGGGACAGAAGGCGAAAGAACACATATTATAACCCATGGGAAGGAAGCGAGGAAAAATCATTAGTTTCAGTAATTAGTTGGAAGAGGAGTTATTTCACTGTTTGGGAAGCAAAGCGGGGTTTTGATGAACCTCGGATGATATGAATTGGTAGAATATTGAATAACATGTTCGAATTGACAGGACGTCCGAGCCAAATCAATCAATGATGAAGGCAATCACATGTTTACGCGCGTGGTAAGTGCCATTTGTGGGCAACACATTCAGGGTGGAGCAGAATAGACCCCTTAGTTTAATAAAAATTGCTGAAGAGCGCGCAGGTTAATTAGTGGAGTGGGAGTAGTGGCATCAGCTGGATGAAACGACGCCATTTTTAGTAGTTACCATAAGGTGGTCTGGTGAGCATCGAAGCTTTGTCATAGAAACGTTCTTTAAGAACAATAATACAGGGTTCGTCCGGAAAATAAGTGTACTGACTCCTGGGCTGGGCGCGCCGCTCCAGGCGCGCCCAGCACCGCTCTGACGGGCTGCGATTGGAGGGGGGTATGTTGGCAAGCGACGCTGAAAAAGGCAGTCGGCTCTGAGCTGTGGTGTAGTGAGGAGCTCTGTTAACGCGAACCTCCACGCTCGACCCACGTCACGGAACGCGATGCCGAAGTTTTTGGAGCAGCGTTATTCCATCAAATTTGCGGTAAAGCTTGGGAAATCGTCTACCGAAACTGTCGGTATGATTAACCAGGCTTACGGGGAGTCAGCCATGTCCAGAAACATGATCTTTCGGTGGCACAAGATGTTCGTGGAGGGCAGAGAAGAGGTCGACGACGAGTCTTCGAGAGGTTCCCGATGATGCCTTCGCGGGAGCGTTCCAGGAATGGGAACGCCGCCGGAACAAGTGTATCGACTCACAAGGGTCCTATTTTGAAGAATATTAGTTTAAGATATGTAAAAGTGTAATAAATGTTTTTTCCTGAGCTCAGTACACTTATTTTCCGGACGAACCCTGTAGACGGTGGTGACGCAGAGGGCGATGTGGTCTAAGGATGAAGCGCATTTTCCCCCTTCGGCTCAGTAAATAAGCAAAATTTCCGTTCCTGGGCGACTGACAACCCTCGTGAACTTCACCCAAGATCTCTTCATTGCCCCAAAGTGACAGTTTGGTGCGCTGTGTCCTCCATAGGCATTATTGGACCTTACTTTTTTGAATCTTGAGGTTCAACTGTTGCTGTGAATTCTGTGCGCTATTGTGAGATGCTGGAGAACTTTTTAATCCCCAAAGTGGAAGAGTATGGCGAGGAATATGACACAGAAAGCCTTTTGGTTTCAACAGGATGATGCCACGGCTCTATACCGCCCGTCGTTCGCGCCAAATCCAGCAAGAACAATTTCCCAGCCGCCTGATTTCCTTGCGAGGGGATGTTCCATGGCCCCTCGCTCCCCGGATTTGAACCATGTGATTTTTTTAAGGTACCTCAACACTGAGGTTTAAAGAGTACGACCAAGGACCTTGGAAGCTCTTAAGGAGGCAGTTGCAAATGTCATCGCTGGAATAACGCAAGATATGCTGAGAAGAGTTTTCGAAAACTTTTTTGAACGCCTCAATATGTGCTTCGCTCACCAAGGTCGTCATCTGGATGACATGATTTTTGAAATGGACGAAAAACGGGTTCCTTTCAGGGCTGCCTTAATTCGAGGGAATAAAAAGAAGTTTGCTGGGGCGACGTCAGGACTATAGGGGGGTTGGGGGGCAGCGTTGGAATCTGCTGTTTGGCTATAAACTCGCGAGCTCATAGCGCGTTGTGGCGAGGCGCGTTGTCGTGATGGAGTTGCCAGGTAGCGGGGATGTCTTTTTCTCGTCCTGATGACCATCTTTCGGAGTCTTTCCAGCACATCCACGTAGTAGGCAGCATTAAATGTCTCTCCTTGAGGAAAAAAATCCTCAAGGACCACTCCTTTACTGTCGAAATAGACAATGAGTATTGCTTTCACTTTTGATTCGCTCATTCTTGCCTTTTTGGGCTTGGGGGACTGTTCGGTATACCACTCAGAGCTTTGGCGTTTTGTTTCTGGGCCGTATTGAAAAACTCAGTTTTCATCACCAGTGATGACGCCCAAATTATCAGATTCATTTTCAATGCGTTGCAAAAGTTCACTTGAAATTTCCGCTCTGTTGGTCTTTCGTGACACGGTCGTGGCGCGCAGAGGTTTACAATAACTGACGTCCTTCCGCTTCCACATCTTGGAGAGCACTGAGATTGGTTTTGCGGCAAAACTTAGCGTCTTCCTTCCCACCTACTCTTTAAGTGGCTTGATCCCATTCCGACCAATAGGAGCGGGGCGCGAAATTTAATTGCATTACTTTTGGAACGCACCTTTTAAGTCAATTGCTAACTGATATGAGAAAAAAATATGCCAGCAGAGTGAGTTACCATTTGGTTTTCGTGTAATTTGGACCCCTCGAACGAACTGAGCAATTTACTTGAGCAAGCGGACGTGCAGTGGGACCGATTTGAGAAAAGCAAACAAAAATTAATTACAGCGTTTCAATAATTTCTTATTGCATTTTATAAGATTCATTCATATTTTTGGAGATCTTAAGTTCGTTTTTTGCCTATCTAATCTAATTCCATGTAAGCAAACACATTACTGCCAGTAAACTTGCAGAGAAAAAATTGTAGCACAATGCTGCCGATATAGCATGATATTTTTTATTGCCGATTTCTCACGGAAAACAATCACTCTTGGTTTGGCTAAAGACGCTATTCTGCCAGTATTCTCACGGAAAAATTTTTGAAGCAAAACGCACACGGATTTCGGTGAATTCTCTCCCAAAAATTTTGCATGGAAGGCTAAAGAGTAAGCGCCTATAGTTGTTGAGGCTATAAACATATAGGAGGACAGAAACTAGAGCAGGTGAAACAGTTAACGTATCTCGGAAGTATTTTGGACCAAAATAGTCAAAGTAGTAAGGGTGCAAGAAGAAGAAGGGCTTTCAGAAGGAGGCAAAGAGGCTTTAACAAGGAGGGAGTTGATGACAGGGATTTTGAGTTAAGGTTCGTCAAAACTTTGTTATGGAGCGTAGTTATGCACGGCGCGGAAACGAAGAACGGGTGACGGGGTCGTGGATGACGACAAAGATGGAAAGAAGGGAACGAGAAAGGTTGTGAAGAGATATGTCGAGGAATAGGAGAGGAATGTAGAATCAATCCGTAGGGTGAAAAACGCAGAAGAGAGGTCGAGTAGACGTCTTTTGGCAAAGCAGAAATTTTCCCTGACTACTCCTCTCCCCATCGCCTCGAATCATTCTTTGTAGACATCACCTGCCTCACAAAAAATACAACACCACGTTCCTGTGGGAGAGGGGCAGCTCAAGAATCACCCAACAGCAAAGAAGGCAACTAAATACACCTATGGAATCTTCATTTTGAATCTTTCGTGTTCACAAAACATTTGGACCCCGAAGTTGCCAGTTACAGATAACCTTTATAGTATCTGTATCAGTCGATAGCTTTTTGCTAATTTAACAACTCGTCGGCAAATGTTTTGACAAATTTGTGGCTTTCTTGAAAATGTTCTCATAAATGATGGCTGCAATATTTATAATTTGTGGCTCATATTCTCGGGGAATTCATAGTTTTCTTGTGACAAGACTTCGAGCGACCGTCGTGACGGTGACAAGATCGGTCAGTCCAACTACGGTGAAATAACGCCGGTGAAATAACCGGAGCAAGTGCGAGCAAGATTTTTCTATTGAATGGGGTTCTGTAGATTTCACTCTATTACAAAAGGAATATATCTTCATGAAGGCTAATGGCTATTAAAGTGATACTGGCCAATAAAACATAATTTTCATATGGAATCAATATGAAATTTTATTTGGGTGAAAATTATTTTAAAATGACGAAGTGTGGGAAAATTTATGGAAAGAGAATGAAATATCAAACTTTAAGGGAAATTGCGACCACAGTTTTAAAATAAAAATAAGAACGTAAAAGACAAATGAGAAAAATACTCTTTTTTGAACCGAACTACATATTGTTGAATGGAACCAGCTGACTTGAGGTTTGTTTGAGCCCTTTCCATCACATTTTAGGAGTTTTAAGAATAAGTGTAAAGCAGCCACTGCGTAATAAACTTCATTGATCAGTGGTTATTACACTAAATGTACTTATTAACATATTGTTTGTATAGGATGTGGACGGCGTGAGAAGTTGAATTGCAAAAGTGATCGATGCGTTAACGGCGCGTGATTTTGAACGGTATATGAAATTGAAGAGTAGGTGATTATGGACGGAGTGCGGCGATGGACGGTGCGTTTTTGTATGTATGGTGTGAACCTAGTCCTTGAGTGGTGGTAAAGGTGCGGTTGGAAATCTTTAAGTATCATTGTATATAAGAGCAGTTTGTCTCATATCTGTTCTCCTTGTGCATGTATGTATGTGGAAATATTTTTAAATTTTTTGTTTTAAATAATTTTATTGTACTCTATCTTCACTGTCATTTAATTTGAGTATATGTAGGTGTATTCTTAATTTATATATGTATATGTATGTATGTATGGGTGTATATGTGCGTACTGATGTATGTATTTATGTAAGTGTATGAATGCATGTATGTATGTTTATGTGTGGATATGTATGTAGGTATGTGTATGAATATAGGTATGTATGTGTGTGTATGTGTATGTATGTGTATGTGTGTGTCTATATATATGTATATGCTTTTTTCTTTTCGATGTGCAAATCTGTGTTAATGAATTGATGTCTGTCTATATGTATTTATGTGTACATATTAATGTAACTATAAGTTTGATGGCTAATGTAATATGTATACGACGATGGGTTAAATGGAATAAGGGACCATTTGGTCTCAATTTCGCCCAAATAAAGACCACTATCTATCTATCTATCTATGTGCATTGTACTTGAGAGTGACCGTTGGCCAGACTTGACCGTTGCCACCAGGACAATTGCCTCATTACAAAGAGGTTTATGTAATAATAATTACATATACCCCGAGTCACTGGAGTACGACAAATTTTATGTACACATTTTCTTACATCATACTTAGTAGTAGTTTAGTAGCCTTTATTTTAGGGCATATACCATCAAATATTAATAAACCTTATTTGGTTTCTTCGCTTGAAGTTGATTTTTTCCTATTGGTTAGCTTGTTTGGACGTGGACCCGCTGTGCGACGTGACCCACTCGCAACAATCAGTTCACTTCTCCGATTCTCATCCACGAGACAATATTTGACAACGGAAAGCCTCCAGGCACTCAAGAGTCTCTTGGTATTGCGTCTCGTATTGTCTCCATTTGTAAAATTTTCGATCCTCCAGCGGAATCTGGCACGCTTAGGCCGTTAGGCGCTATAAGAGTCATTCTAGTCGGTAATGGTTTAATTTTAATTCTTGGGTGAAATGAAGATCGTATGGGATTTATGTCTGAATGTTTATCATGCACTTTTATTCTTGCAGAAAACCTCTTTCAGCGCCCTTTGGTTTTATTCTCATTTCGGCAGAGTACACATATTCACAAGGTTTCCTTCAGCCTGGGCGATCATTGGTTATTCCGAAAAAAATATTCTCTCTCCAGGGGAAATAATATTATTGCCTCGTTACTTTTGAGAATCTGGTTTTTCTGCTTTCTCGGAAGGCGCTAATGCATGGCAACCTTCAACAGTGCTGACGTAGTCGTAAACCAGCCACTCAGCCGAATTTGGGGAAGAAGACACACAATGAGGCCCTCGATTTCCCCCTCCCCACGTATGTCAGCCAATGAAGTATTTCCCCTTCTACAAGAACTTTAATTTTATTATAGAGCTCATTAAATAGACCTACCGGATTTTTAATTGCTTTCTTGTGGATATCCTATGATTTCATCGATAAAACTTTATGTATAAATAACTCCAATGAATAGCAGCTGATGAGTACGTGTATGGAATTTGGACATCCATCGACAAGAAATTCTCTGGAGATGGAAAAATCCCTCATCATTCTGCTATATTTGTGTGCAGAGGAAATAAATCACTCATCAACACTTTTTCTTATTTACATCAGTCACATTTATTGTAAAATAACTGGCAGCGTAGGATTATTCACCGGCCATTTTCCAAATTATAAATAATAAAACGGACTGTGATGCTCTGTCTAGCGATCTTAATGTTAGAGTTAGGTGCCAGGAGTGTTATCTCCAATAAAATCCAACAAAATGTTCCGTAATAAAATTCTGGAAAAGGGATGCCTCTAACTCTAATCTACAGACTAAAGAGGGTCAGAAATAAGATTGACAGGCCAAGCCAATACTTGTATCAGCACTTTCATCATGGGAAAAACACGTTAGGAACTTGAACCTGCATTAAGGCAACTAGAGTTCGTTGAGTGAAATGGGGAAATATTCGTGTGAAAATTTTAACCGAAACGGAGAAGCAGTCATCAAAATCACAATCAATCTTTTGATGACTGCTTCTTTGTTTCGGTGATTGAAACACTTCCCAAATCTGCTGGTATAATAGAGGTGAGAACCCGCGAGATGGTGCATATCTGGGTGACCCCGTCATTCAAACCGCCCGGCCTGAACCAAGCCCACTGAATGCATCATTAGGCTGCCTACAAATCCCCTCCCACCCACTTGTTCATTTCCTATAGGTCCCTTACCTCTCCTTCCCTCACCTCTCCCCCGCACATGACCTCTCCGCTCTTCCCCGAGAACGCCATTCTGAAGACGACGGCCGAGCCGTCAAAACGTCAAAACAACATATGTGAGAATCAATATTAATAAAACAAAGGTTATGCGATTTTCTAGAAAGAAAAAGCCAAGCTTAACATTAAAATAGGTGGGCAAAAACTAGAGCAGGTAGAACAGTTTACGTATCTCGGTAGTGTTTGGGACCAACACGGTCAAAGTAGTAGGGACGTAAGGAGAAGAATTGCGCTAGGCAAAGAGGCTTTCACAAGGAGGAGGGAGTTGATGACAGGGACTTTGAGTAAGGATGTTAAGAAAAGACTCGTAAAAACTTTGATATGGAGCGTAGCTATGCACGGCGCGGAAACGTGGTCATTGAAGCAGGAGGATAGACGTAGATTGGAGGCTTTTGAAATGTGGGTGTGGAGAAGAATGGAGAAGGTGAAATGGACAGAGAAGAAAACAAATGAGGAAGTACTTGGTATGGTGGGCGAAGAGAGGGGTTTGTTGGGAGCAATCCTATGGAGGCAGGAAAAGTGGATGAAGGGGGTGTTGACCGGCAGTGGGATGTTGAAGACTGTGATAGAGGGTAGAATGTTGGGCAAAAGAGGGAAGGGAAGGAACAAGATAGGGATGTTGGACGGGATGAAGGGAGGAAGAAAGTACTCGGAGATGAAGAGGGACCTGATATAGAGTAGGATGATGGATTTTGTGTTTTGTTAGGAGTAATAAAATATTTGTTTGGTAGTTGTGTCCATCCAAAAACTTACCTTAACCGGTAGATTACCTTAAAAAAAAGTGAGTGTCCTTTCTTTGTGTTTCTATTGCTTAAAAATCTACATCTGTGTTTTTATATATTTGTGCGTCGCCGAAGAGCGTTCCATTTCGAAGATATATATACACACACATGTATTTCGCTTATCATCATTTCTTTCCGTGTGTTCTCTTCTTAAACGAGCCTACGATTTTCTAAATGCTCACTATTTTTTTATGTGAACTGTTAAGCATGAATTTTGTTAGTGTTTACCAGTTTGCGGACCACGATAAACGGCTAGGAACAGCAAATAGGAAAGAATATGTTTAATGGACATAAATCGCGCGCTCTAATCATGCACAGATGTGCAAATATTTTTCCGCAAGCATATTTCTTTTAGAGAATGCGAGCGTCCATCCCGCCATTTCGGTAAGGGTCCCGCTGCTTTCATATGCTAATATTTGTGATCGTACAACATTTGTCGTCATGGTGTCATAACTATCCGCTTCTCCATGTGCTAATATTGGGACACATTGGAATCTGTTAAGTCCACCGACCTAGTAACTAAGTCCATATTTTCAGAAAATTAAAAGTAACTCAAACGAATTCTCAATTGTGGATCTAAAATTACAAAATAGATAAAATTTAGGAAATATGAATTTGGTTTAATTAATTTACCTAAAATTGAAAAATGTAGCAATTATTTGTGCTCAGCACTATGGTATTACTCATTTGTTTCTGCAGTCTAAAAGCATTTTACAGAGCATTGATTAATTTGAAAATATTGGTCAGTTATTAATTTTTGGTTCGCCTTTTTCTATAATTGGAACCTGAATTCATTTCCGATCGAATTATGAGTGATGAATTTGAAGAAATGGAATTATCAACTCCTTTTGCTGTCACACGTGATTGCTTAGGCTCGTATTCACTTTTTTCACCCCTCCTTTCTTTGCTAGGCTCTGTAGGATATTAACTGCCACCTTCTCCATGCCAACTTAATTATGGGCGCTATCGTAAATATCACGTAAAACCTTTTTTCTAAAAAAAGAAAAAAAGCATTATTACACTCGTCGAAAGGTTTTTTTGCTGTGATTACTGATTAGTTTTATTGTGTTTTTGCCAACTTAATTATGGGCGCTATCGTAAATATCACGTAAAACCTTTTTTCTAAAAAAAGAAAAAAAGCATTATTACACTCGTCGAAAGGTTTTTTTGCTGTGATTACTGATTAGTTTTATTGTGTTTTTAAAATAAAAATACCCTCTTAGTGTGTACACTATTACACACTTTTAGTGTTGTTAAAATATATAGAGTGAAGTAAAACGAACAATTTTATACTTTTTAATAGGTAGGTTGATAAAAGTTTCAATAATTATAAAGTGAGATCTTCTTCAGTGAGTACTTGTGCAACGTCTTACTCGATGACCGAGGATTAGCAATTAATACTCTTCATTAACAATAGTTGGCTGAAATGATGCAATAATAAATCGACATAAGACCGCCTCTGGCATACTTCTTATCCCCCAAAAACCTTATGCAATTTAAGGAATTACCTAGCTTTAAAAAATCTTCGTCCCTAATCCAATGCCTTTCTGGCCCCCTCCCATCCTCTGTTCCTTTCTGTGAGTCTGCAGCATTCCCCGTCTCATGCCCCACGGAGGCTTGCCAGGGATGCAATTAGATAACTATGAATTATATTTTTCATATGATAAAAACTTTCAAAATTTGTGGACATTATTTTGTTGTTTCAGGGAACAGTTATTGTATAGATAACAATGAAACCAACCGCAGTAATCAACCCGATGTTTGAGTTGTTAGTTTGAGCTCTCTTTAGAACTATATAAGCACTGAAGGGCGCGTGAATTTTCGCACACCAGGGTAAGGGGGCCAGGGCCTTTCCCTGCCTCCTGTGGTATTCCAGGAAGTTCTGATACCTGAACAGTCACACAGCTCGGGTGGAGTTCTTATATATATATATATATATATATATATATATATATATATATATATATATATATATATATATATATATATATATATATATATATATATATATATATATGCTTTCGTAGACGTAACACGGAAGTGCCGAATAGTACAATACACAGTAACACACAATATAGAAACACAAAAAAAGAAGAACACTCACACGTTATTTCTTGATATATATATATATATATTCTTGATATAGAAGTGACTTCTATATCTTCACATGAAGACGGATTGTTTCCGTCGAAATATCAAGAAATAACGTGTGAGTGTTCTTCTTTTTTTGTGTTTCTATATTGTGTGTTACTGTGTATTGTACTATATATATATATATATATATTTTTTTTTTAAGGTAATCTACCGGTTAAGGTAGGTTTTTCGATGGACACAACTACCAAACAAATATTTTGTGACTACTAACAAAACACAACCCTAAATTCTACTCTACACCAAGTCCCTCTTCATCTCTGAGTACTTTCTTCCGCCCTTCATCCCGTCCAACATCCCTATCCTGTTCCTTCCCTTTCCTCTTTTGCCCAACATTCTACCCTCTATCACAGTCTTCAACATCCCACTGCCGGTCAACACCCCCTTCATCCACTTTTCCTGCCTCCATAGGATTTCTCCCAACAAACCCCTCTCTTCGCCCACCATACCAAGTACTTCCTCATTTGTTTTCTTCTCTGTCCATTGCACCTTCTCCATTCTTCTCCACACCCACATTTCAAAAGCCTCCAGTCTACGTCTATCCTCCTGCTTCAATGACCACGTTTCCGCGCCGTACATAGCTACGCTCCATATCAAAGTTTTTACGAGTCTTTTCTTAACATCCTTACTCAAAGTCCCCGTCATCAACTCCCTCCTCGTGAAAGCCTCTTTGCCTAGCGCAATTCTTCTCCTTACGTCCCTACTACTTTGACCGTGTTGGTCCAAAACACTACCGAGATACATAAACTGTTCTACCTGCTCTAGTTTTTGCCCTCCTATTTTAATGTTAAGCTTGCCCTTTTTCTTTCTAGAAAATCGCATAACCTTTGTTTTATTAATGTTGATTCTCATCCCATACCTGTCGCACTGAATTTCCAATTCACTCAGCAATGCTTGCAGCCCCTTGGCTGACTGACAAACTAAAGCTTGGTCATCAGCAAACCTAACTGATTTTACGAATTCCCCGCCCACTTTCATTCCTACCTCTAGTTCTTCCCATGCCTCTTTGATCATTTCCTCTGCATACAGGTTGAACAGCAACGGTGATAATGGGCAACCCTGCCTTACACCCCTTCCTAACACTGCCCATCCTGACTCCCCGTTTCCCACCCGCACCTGAGCAGTCTGAGACATGTACAGGTTGCAGATTAGCCTCCTTTCCCTCCAATCTATTCCTATTTTCTGCAATATACTCATTAGTTTTTCCCAATTCACTCTGTCAAACGCTTTTTCGAAATCTACGAAACAGGCAAATACCTCCTGGTTGTGTTCTATATTCCTCTCGATTAATAATCTCATTACTGCAATGGCATCACGCGTACCTCTCACCTTCCTAAACCCAAACTGATCATCCCCTAAGTAATCATTTGCCCTACTCTCTATCCTTTTGTTTATGATCCTGAGAACAACTTTAGCTGCGTGGGATATCAAACTAATTGTCCTATAGTCCTCACATGACGTGGCCTTTACCTTTTTCGGAATCGGAACTAAAACTGCTCTCACAAAGTCTTCCGGCCAGATCCCCTCCTCATAAATGCTACGGATCAGCCCATATAGCCTCTTCCTCCCACATTTTCCTAAGCATTTTAAAAGTTCCACGGGAATGTTATCTACCCCCACGGCCTTATTTAGTTTCATCTCCCTTAATGCCCTTTCTATCTCATTGTCTAGTATGCCTGGACCTAAGCTGTCTTCCTCTACGTCATTTTCTTTTTCAATGTCTAACTGGGTTGGTCTGAGTTCTTTACTATACAGTTCTTCTATATACTCCTTCCATCTCTCTTGGATCTTTCCTGCGTCAACTATTACCTTACCCGCCTTTTCTCTAACTATTAGCATAGCTCTTCCTTTCTTACTTCCCGATAACGATTTAACTTTGCTCTACAGCGCACCGATTTCACCCTTCCTCTGGAGACTTTCCATATCCTCGCACTGCGTCTTCCACCATGCGTCTTTTGCCTTATTTGTTGCCCGCCTCAATTTATTGTTCAATTCTTTGTACTTCATTTTGCCTAATTTTGTATTTATATTCCTCCATTTTCGCCGCTCATCCATCTTTGTAATCATCTCATCCGTGATCCATGGTTTCCTAGTCCTTTTAGCGTTAACGGTTCCAATAGTGTCTTTTGGGGCTTTAGACAACCCTTTTTTGATCATTTCCCATTTTTCTTCGATAGTAATAAGCCCTTTACCATCCTCCATGATTCTCTCTACCGCCTGTTTGTATTCCTTCCTTTTCAACCCATTTAATGCTTCTACATTCCATTTTCTAACTCGCCGCCCCTGCCTTATCTTTTTGAAACGTACGCTACATTTCATAACAACTAAATTGTGGTCTGAGTCCGCATCCGCTCCCGGAAAGCTGTGGGAATTTATCACACTGTTCCTAAACCTGTGTCTAACCAGGATATAATCTAGCTGATATCTTACTGAGTCACCTGGCATTTTCCATGTATACCTGCGTCTTTTGTGGTGTCTAAACCAAGTGTTGGTGATGACTAACCCCTGTCTCCTGCAGAACTCAACTGCTTTCTCCCCGCGGTCATTCCTCGTGCCTAAACCGTAGTCGCCCACCTCATCACCATCTCTTCCTTCGCCTACCGTCGCATTCCAATCCCCCATCACCATCGAATGTTTCCCTGCTGGAACACACGCGATCATGTCCTCTAACTGATCGTATATCTTATCGACCTCTTCTTCCTTATGGTTGCTCGGTGACATGTATACCTGAATAATAACTAAGTTCGTCGGTTCTGCTTTTATCTCCACTAGTAGTATTCTATCCGTTACCTGCTCTATGTTGACTACGCTTCTTCCTACCTCTTCATTTAATACTATGGCAACCCCTCGTTGGCTCTCGTCCCCACCGCTGTATATTATTCTATACTTATCACTCCAGTAATCCCCGCTATCTTTCCATCTCACCTCGCATAGACCTAAAATATCTAAATTTCCCCTTTCCATCTCTCGCTTAACATTCTCCAATTTCCCTGTCCTCATCATTGTCCTAACATTCCACGTTCCTATTCTAACTAATTTTGTCTTCTTCTCCTGCGTCTTCTGTCCTGCTGCTGCTGGTTTTCCCTTGCAAGGGTTTCGTGGGATGACGACCGCGGAAGCCTTGCCTCCCCCGCTGCCGGGCACAACACACGGCCGATTGGTCCGAGCCCCGTAGTTGCCAGGACTCAAAATCTCGGTATAGTCCATCATGTTAATCTTGGGAATGATAATTGAGGTGGTTTCCTTTTGCCTTCCTCAAGTGTTTTTAACGTGACAACATCACTTACTGGCCGCCTCACTGAGGAACAGACGCTGCGTGGACTACCTTTCGTCTGGCTCCTAACCTTCGACCTATCTGGCATGGGTGACCCTACCAGGAGCAATAATTATTACTCCCGCCAGCACAGCTCTAGGGGTCATCGGAACGCACAAGCCCTTCCACCACGTCAAGGTTGTAGTCCGGGGAGGGATATATATATATATATATATATATATATATATATATATATATATATATATATATATATATATAGAGAGAGAGAGAGAGGGAAATAGACGTTGTTCCTTCCCCAAGGGTTCTGCTGCGTGCGGCTTTTGGTATTCCCTTAAACCATCCGAAAAAGAGAGGAAGTGGCGCTTTCCGTGAAGCATGGATTACCGCCGTTGATTCGTATCTTACATTTAATCGCAAATATTTACTGCATGCATATTAAATGTTGCAGTAATTTTTTCTGAAAGATAATAATAGAAATAATAATGAAGCAGTTTGAATGCATTTAGCTTTTGAATAAGTCACGATTTAGCTTATTTTTCGGTTTCTTCCCAGTGAAAACAAATATCCAAACACTTTATTTTCTACAGTCGAAAGTACACCTCTCCTCCGGAATTCGTCGTTGGTCTATCTATGCTATTTTAACTGTAACAAGGACCCAAAAATAATCTCTTTAAAAAACAATGAGAATACGTACGCTGATTATCGTAAGCTGATTTCATATATCTGACATAGCGTATTATTGCGTATAATCTGTTCATGTCTGAAAACGACATATACGTAGATCAGATGTAATTTGATTATGCCAATTTTGCAGTAAGCATGATTACTTGAATTTTTCACAAATAAAGTAGGAATACGATTGGTGACATAGAATTATTTGATTTAATATGGTGTGCATTGGAGAAATGTCATTAGCATAGCACTTAATGACTAATACCGAGTTTCATGTATGTGTACTTTGGAAAAATTGGGCGTCAATTTTTTTCGATGAGGTACCAGAAACAATACTGTAGGCCTTAAAGGAAACGGGAAGGATTCCTGAAAACTTCAAACTGGACTTGGAAAGTCTGGCGAAGTCTGTCAACTTAATTATTCAACTCACCAGACACATTTATTGTTCATAGAGGATAAAGATAATGCCAAAAACATGAAGCGTGGAGTGCAAGGAAAGATCCGCCATTCGACTCATTCGTGATTCAAGTTGGATTTTTGGCTGAGTCACCGAGTGCAACCGAAGAGATAATCCACAGGGAGGAAATGTTGAATTGACGCGCACTTAATCAGTTGCTGTTTTGGAGCTAACTTTCACTTTTATATAAGAGTGGGCTCTTCACGACAGTGTTTCTTGATATGGGAATCCTTCCCTTTCATGCCTTTTCATGTTCAGTTGCGAGTCCATTCAATTATCCGATTTGCAGCACTTATTATCACCGTTGAAAGCCTTCAAGACTCTGTATCTTCACCGCCCGCTCTGTGATTAATTAATTAAAAAAAACCATAAACACAGTAATCAACCCGGAGGTCGGTTTAGTAGGTGATGGTAGAGATCACCCAGTACTAAGCCCTATACATCGTGTGAAAATTCACACATCAGGGTAGGGGGGCCAGTTCCTTTCCCTGTGCCGGTTATGGTTTCCCAGGAAGATCTGGTACCCGAAAAATCACTTTATCTTGGGTGGAGCTGCAGGTGCCCAGAGTGCCTTGCCCGGGAATCGAACCCGGTAGTAGCGTTCAGTGCTAAATGAACTAAAGAAACTTTTCAAGTTTCATTTAGATTCGAATTCTGAGTCCCACGGTAAAATTAAGAAAAATGCCTTTTACATTAGATGTGTACACGCCACTAATCAACGGTTTCTGAAAAGTAAAATATAGTATGGTGACTATGGAAACAAATGCATAATTTGTTTCATCAATAGGGCAGCAGTCGTCACTACATTATAGCGACGGGAAAAGAATATATGCTATTAATATCCCTCGTGTATTTGTGACAGTTCTCGTATCTGTGTTTCAAGCCTTCCGGCCAGTAGGGAACAGTTTAATTCATAATGTGACCTCTCTTATCAACTGTCAAACTATAAGTCTGGAACGCACAGTGAAGTGACGTGATACTATGAGATCACGTCAGAGCTGCTTTCGGAGCACTTTGCTCGAATTAATATATTTGCATGCTGATAATTTTTTCTTGGTATGCGCACACTTACGAACGAAAGATTCGAAAATTGGCGAATGCTTTATCTTGTATCTTGAAATTTGCATAACATTCTTTATGATTGTAGTTTCCCTAATGAGCACAGAAATATTTAAATATCACTTGAAAAGAAAATCCCCTTCATCGCTTTCATGTGTACATGCATTGATTAGTAGGCCGAAGCAGGGATAGGACTTACCGCGATAAGACTCACGCCCAACTCGTACCCAATCGGCCCTGCAGCCGGCTAATAGCCTACTAACCCGGGGAAACTGTGAGAATTAAACACGCCATTCCTAAAAACGTGCCAAATCATAATGTACTCAGACTGATTTCCTTCTGACTCCACGATCATTTTTCATGTGTACCTTCGCCTGTCGTGGTGTTTGGACCACATGTTCGTTATAATTACCCCTTTTCTCCTGCAGACTCTAAGTATTACTTTCTCCCTTCGGTCATCACTTTCTCCCGAACCCTAGTGCACCTGTCCCACAACCATCTCTTCCTTCGCCTACCGTCGCATTCCAATCCCCCATCACTATCAAATGTTTCCCTGAAGGAACACACGCGATGTCCTCTAGCTCATCGTACACTCTATCGACAGCTTCCTGTTTATGATTCCTTGCTGGCATGTATACCTGTACAGTGATCATATTCGTCGGTTCTGGTTTTCCTTACACTGATAATATTCTATCAGTCATTTGATCTATGTTTACTAATCTTCTTCCTGTCTTCGTGTTCATTACTATTGCCTCTCCCCTCGCTAGCTCTCTTCCTTCCCGCTCTACATTAATTACGCTATAACTATCACTCCAGTAATCCTCGCTATCTCACCTCGCACTGCCATAAAATACTCGTATCCATATTTCCTCTTTCCATCTCTCGCTTTATATTTTCCAGTTTCCCCACCTTCAGAATTGCCCTAACATTTCATAATCCTATTCTAATTAGTTCAGTCCTCTCCTGTATCTTCCGTGCTTTTGCTGCCTCTTTCGCTTTGCAAGGATTTTGTGAGATGACGACCGCGGAAGCATTGCCTCTCCCATAGCCAGGCACGACATACGACCCAGCGGGTCGAATCCCGTAGTAGTCAGGACCCATAGTTGCATCTCTGCCCATAATTGTTTTCACGGACCAAATAACATATGTGATTTCCCACTGCAAACCCTCAATGGTATTTCTAACATGAAAATATCAGTCATTGGCTGCACCACTGGGTTCAGATGCCTTTGCAGCCGCCTCACTGAGGATCAATGGTGCGCGCAATACGTTTTGTCTCTCCTACGCGTCGACGTAACTGACATGGATTGCCCTACCAATAACAAGTATCATTGTTCCCAACGAAACAGTTCTAGGGGTCATCAGAACACATTCAAACCTTCAACCACATCGATGTTGCAGTTGGAAGGGAGTATTTATTCACGAAGTAATTAATGAGAAGCAGTAAATCACAGCTGTGATGGTTGACACGTGATAAAACACCTTCACTTTGTTTGATAAGGTTATTTACCCACGCAACCACTCAGCTCCTCTTTTGAATTTATTTATTTTCCACAGCAGATTTGGGACTCTTGAGAGTTCGGATTCGAGTTTCATTCGATTTTCTCTGCTATAACAACGACATTCGTTCGAATTTGTAGCATTTTGTGGCTAAAACATTCAAGGCCCGTCCCATCATTAAGATTTGTAGAATAACCAGAAGAACTTTCATTATTCCAACATTAATATTGCGAATTTGCATTTTTTATCCAAGCAGTTATATTACGGTTAATTTTCAGTGCCATGAGTAAATTTATGGGACATAAAAAGGTGTTTTCATCAATTACTTATTCCTTAATGTAGTGGAAGATCATATGCCAAGGATACCTAAAACGTTTATTCATACAAAATACCCACAATTTTAGGAATTACGTGGGCCTTGGAGGTAAATATTAGGAGTCAAAACAAATTTTGATATCCAAACTCGGAGTAAAGAATATCCAGAACCACTAGAAATGGACACGTTCAGGAGGGTTCTCAAATCATTAGCGACGATAGGTATTTCGTAAAATTCTGGAAAACGAAATTTACCTGAATTATTTATTCCTCAAAGCTTTCGCATGTAATTTTCTCTACCATAAAACGTCAATAATCATCATGTGACGTGGAAAATTCTTGACTTCTCAGTGTTTGACCGAACGAAGTCCCCGAAGATTTTCGATTTTCTCGGCCTTTAATCCGGGGTGACACATATTTTGGTTCGGAGGAGCCAATTACTGGTACCCATACCATTAAAGTCAAAGCCGCATGGTACAAAAACTGCGGGAGATGTCGCAAGAGTAACTTTAACGGAGTCATCCGCTAATGTGCATTTGAATGCATCAATTTCAAAGTGTAAAAGTCATACGTCTCGATCCTTTGGAGCCCCTAGAAGTGGTTCATAGGAAGCCTCGTGAGATGAACTGGCTAAATCGTTAGGCCTCATGCAGAGTCATCCGAATTCGCATTCCGGTCAAGGAGATTTATTTTTATTCTTTGAAATTTATACGTACAAGTATTGAGTCTGGAAGACCGAGCTTTCTATTTTAAGTGGCCATGTTTTGAATTTTCTGTCAATAAGATATGTTCTATTTTGAAATGTTATTTCTAAAGAGCGAACTAATAAGTCAGGATGATTTAGAATAATATACACAATGTAAGACGCATCTGAAAAATCAAGACTCAACCTATTAATGATCAGTGTTATTTTGTTTACATTAGACAATTAGCCCTTGAAACAAAATTTTATTCTTTTCCGAAGATTCATCACAAAACACGCAATCATTGAGCGGCAGCCAAGAATACATTCCTCTATATAACTATTTAACAAAAACAATTCTTAGCGACTTTTTAATTGAATTGAAATTCCCTCCATTGAGTTTTCCCAAATCGAGACCTAGCAAAACCACTTTCACAATGGAGCAGATTACAGTGGAGCCATCCAATTTCATATAAATTTTATGGAAAAATCAATTCAACACTTTCAGATTGTAAAAATCATTCGCCTTGACCGGGATTCAAACCCGGATCCCTCAATGTCTGGTCGAGTGCTTTTGCCAGTTAAGCCATCGAGGCGTCCGAGTCCTGGCTTAACTGGCTAAAGCACTCGACCAGACATCAAGGGATCCGGGTTCGAATCCGGGTCAAGGCGAATGATTTTAACACTCTGAAATAATTGCATTGAAATGCATATTAGCGGATGACTCCGTTAAAAGTTACTGATGCGGCATCTCCCTCTATTTTAAATTTACCAAAGAATGATTGACCTTGCTCTAATTTAATAGAAACTGAAACTTAAGAGATCAAATTAGCGAATATCAACGACGTTCTTCATTGAGTTTTTTTCACTATGGAGAACTAAGAGAACCGGTTTATCACACTCTAAAACGGTAAACGAACCCCATTTATTATTATTATGCATTTCATCAAAAATTCTTAGCATCCTTATGAAGTTAAAACTTAAAACAAGAATTTATCGGTTTATAATACAGTTGTGGTATGTCGAGGGGTTGGATCCGTAATCTTCTCAATCGATCTTCGCGCTCCCTTCCCGCCTGCTTTGCCCCAACTTGAGAATCCGTCCGCGGTCATTCGCGTGCCTGAGACGTTGACACTGAAGTTAAGAAAAGAGTCCGAAGTTTCGTTCAGTTGGCGTTCTTTCTAAAAAAAATTAACTTCATCGAATTCATTCGTCATGAGAACGCGACCTTCGTCCATTGGAGGACTCACATGCGAAGTACCGGTGCTGAACGTGTTTATCCTCGCATCCATGGAAACCTGATCTCTTTCCCAGCATTGCGGAATACTCGACTTGTCAAACCTTTAATACTTATGACTTCGAGAGGTGAGTGCACTTTTGATTTTAACTTTTCGTTTAAGAAGCGAAAACCGTACAATCGTACATTCTGTGGCCCAACCCGGAACATTAGTTTACCATGCAAGTATGAGGGCTAATCTTTTTAAAATTAGGTCCCATTTTGATCATAAAAACATGCATTGGATTGAAAAGTTTTCGTTGACGGTTTTATTTTCCTAAAAACCTACTTCACTTTTCTACATCATCACCGTTCACTTCTAAGCTCTTTTCATAACTCTGCACTAACGCTTCTTCCATCCCTCAGCACAAAAGTTCTCCACTTGGGAATTGAACCAGTTGACCAGGGCGGTCTTGAGTTCCTCGTCGTCTTAAAACCGTTGTCCCTAAGCCAATTTTACGAGTGCCAGGAAAGGAAATAGTCGCTAGGTCTCCGTCCTGTCGATAGCGATCCAAAAACGCTCGTCCACTCAACATTCTTGGCTGTTTTTGTCGGTCGGTAAGCCTTCTCGGTACCCACCTTGCGCGCAATTTGTGATATCTGAGTTTTTCCGGAACAGTTGTGCAAATAGCGGTGTGTCCAACAAGAAGAACTTTATCAGCCAGAGTACAAATCGTCGATCAGATGGTAGGTCTTGGTCCGCTTGTTGAACAATTTCATCAGTCTGGATACAAGGCCCGCCACTCCGCTCGTCACCCCGCACTTGCACATTTGTGCGAGGATTTCTTAGTCTCGGCACCACCTTTCCGTTCTTCATCACTTTAGGACCGTATACCAGGCACAAATGCGGATGAATTTGGGCAGCTGACGATCCTTTTACGAACAAAAACGAATCACCGTACACAGTGCGCCACTGGCGGGAGCAACGACTTTCGCGGACATTGTCATCTTCATTCGCCGACAGGCAAACGACGTCTGAATCAAAACAATATCTTCAGTGACGTCGGAAACAATCAAGAGATGGAGCTGCATGCGTACACCTTTATTTTGACCCATTAATATTTAAACTTAAGAGAACGGCCTAAAATTTTCAAATATGCATTGTAGATGATGTTGGAGTCAACCTACCTGCTGTTCCTGAAAATGGCAATTGACTACGTCCATCTATTTATTCCGAAAATTTCATAATTAAAATAATAAATGCCTCTCTGAAGTGGGATTTAAGACTAACTCAGTGTTATAGGTATTCACCAGCGACTATGTTTATATCTTTCCATTATTCTAAATTTAGTGCATATACGAGTAACCTACATATTTTAAATTATCTGTTTTGAATATGCGAACTATTAGAAATGTCAATAGCCTAATTTCAAGAATATTTATCACAAAATATGGGAATCTATCTAAATGGGTAACAGTACTTAAATTTGGGCACAGCGTCTATTTATGCCCGATAGCTTTATTTAACTAAGTAGTAAGCGCTTTCTTTCTATTTCGTTGGTAAGCATGTAAAATGCCTCTTAGAAATCAAACTGAGGACAGTGAACTTTTCATTTTTCGAAATACCATATTTTAAATCAATATTCCAAAGAGTTCATCGACTGATTCAGATATGCCTTACATTTAAAATTTTAAATATCGCAATGTTAATATCATCATCATATTCATCCTCACATTGTTATTACCGGAGTTATTTCCCCTGCTTTCGTCTGCAACATACATCAAAGCGGTCAGTCATCGGGGTTTTCCTGTTCTCCTAGCGGAAGCAGGAAGTTTATCTACTCGCAGTAGGTAAACCTCACGAGATATGTGAGTATTTGCTCTTCTTGTTATTGCTGCCGGAAGAATTACAGAAAAGGTTATCTTTTGGAAAAATGATGAAGGTTAAAACAGTTTTCCCTGAATTGAATGCTCAGCTTAGCCTCATCATTTAGGATGTATGTATGCCCGACGAAAAAGCCATCGCGCTTGATATAAGATTCAAATCTAACGAAATCAATCTTCCGCATAAGCTTCCCTCTTAATTCATATGAGCCCATTTACTGAATTTGAGCCGTGATAAAATACCATTCGAGTATTTCATGGAATTGGGATCCAGAACTTCGAATAGTCAAATATTGCGCATAATAATTAACACGATGTTCTTACGTTATTAGATTCACAGTTTTGGAGCACAATATTGAATTCTGGAAATGATAGAGAATTTTTCGAACGGCGAATGACGCGAGTATCACGTAACTAAGGCTATTCATGTAAAAAAACGTAGCCAAAGTTGAATGAATATCTGGAAATAATGGATATGGTGGCGTAATACTATATATTCGAGATGTGTGTAAGATAATATAAGGAATAAAATTACTAACCAATCAATTGTGACGAAACTGTTTGATTTCAATGGGGGTGCTACTCTTTCTTATATCGTCATTCGCCTTCAGTGATGAGTGCGATGTTATGCATGTATTGTATTAGGCAATTTTGGATAGTTCCTGAAAACAACCGCACATCATCGTGGACTTTCAGACAACATCCGCCGAACGTGATCCCCGTTCGCGGAGAATTATATCTTAATCTACAGCTCTTCATATCCCCTTCCGCTTCATGTCGATTTCTTCCCCTCTAATTTTTGCTCATCATCCAATAATTCATCCATTTTGTCACTTCCTCCTCTCATTACGTCTATCACCACTATTCACGTTTCCTGCTTTCGTCAAATTTCCTCAACAACTTTATATCTTCCCCAACCATATCTGACATTTCTCCGTTTGCCTTTCTATGCGTCAATTTCATTTTCTCCGTACTCAATCGAAATCTTCGCCATGGAGCACCGTCCCCCAGCTTGGGCAAAAAGGAGGGATTTCGCTCTCCAAAACTGTTCGTTGATAATTTGGAAGTGAAATATATCTATAATATCATGAACTCCCTATGACCTTAGACCTTTGCCGCGGCCTGATAAGTAAAAATAGCTCCCCAAAATCAAGTAGTTATGACAGAGGTTGCAAATATTTTCTTAGCTTAAAAAGTACATTGAATTTTTAAAAAATTATATCGTTCTTATTTTGATTTCTTTGTGTTAGTTTGTAGACGTGCATAGAATTAAAATTCAAATATTGATAATAAATATCAATAGACCATAGTGCCTTAATTACTGAAAAATTATTCCAGTCATCTGGCATTTCTGTAAACGAATTTATGAGGGCATATCTAATTTGAATTGCAAAATGAAAGAGCCATCGGCGCTACTGTCGGCATCGTCGGTATATTTTGTGGTTAAGGTTTGACTTAAAAAAATAATTGCGATGATTCTGATTTTTCGTTAAAACAGATGTTAAATAATGGTCTATGTAAGGCAAAATCAGCCCTTCGTATAAATTGTGAGTACCAAACCGCATTAGGACTCTGGGCGTCCAAAACTTGGGTATATGCGCTTTCACAGCTGAAAAAACATGAATAGTTTTGTGATTTTTTGGTTCAAGGGGTAGGATATTTTGTTACATAACGCGTACCATGTAGGTCTCAGCAATCTATTGCCATAATTTTATTCAAAGTCAGTAATTAAATATCGGCTAAAGGAATTGCTGACCAGGTCACCCTGTAGAAACTTCAAGAAAAATTAGCAAAGACTAAAATTTGTGCCATGACGGTTAAACATTTAAACTTTAAGGAAAGAGAATGGGCGAAATTAGGGGAATTTCCAAATTCTGGCTAGGAAAAGGATGGAAACAATGAAATGGATAAAGCTAATGCTAAGGAAGTACTAAGGCCTTCAGTTGTGGTAGCATTTAGGGTATTAGACATGGTGTAAGCAAAATTTCGCATCGGGCGTACGGTTCCTGGTCCCTTCTATTTACCAAACCGTTGAATAGATGAAGTCTTGACTAATCTGCGTGCGTTTTATTTGAAATTTGAAGAAACAAGTTCCTTGGTATCTCGTCGTTCCAATGTCGTTGCGAACGTCTATGAAAACCTCAATACTATTCCATATGAAGATGTAAAACCATTAAAAAGGTATAGTGTAAATCAGTATTACGACATTAGAATGAAATAATTGAACTTCGTCAAAAATATGTGAAGCAACGCCATTTTAAGAGAAGGAGGGCATTATATTTAAAAATACTAATTTTAATATTATTATTTAAATATAATTTCAATGTTTAAAGCTTTTTTATTCCCTTCTGTAGGAATCTCATGCCCTATCATGAGTTTTTTGGAATATATACAAACATTATTATAGAATATGATTTACAGAAAATAGCTCAGTGATGCAGACATATGGACATGAGCTTCGGTTTCTGAGAATCAACGCGATGTTGGGCACATTTCAGTTTCGGCTACTTCGAGTAATATTTTCGTCGGTACATTTGGGTTCAATTTTATGCACATTTCACGTATCTCTGCGGTCGATAATACGGTGCATAAAAGACATTTTATATTAATTTGAAAATTGATTATTCGCTCAAGAGATTTCCGGTGCAAAGTCGTAGTTTCCAATGTCAATTGTCAACGATGAAATCTTATGGAAAGTAATGATAAAAAGATTTACAACTGAAATTATTTAAAATTGCAAAAATCAAGTAAGATGATTAAGGATAAATAAGTAAGGATAAACAATATGGGGAAATATCTAAAGTGAAAAATTTAATACATACATTACGTATTTTAATATTATTAGGTAATCTACCGGTTAAGGTAGGTTTTTGGATGAACACAGCTAATACATAAAACATTTTGTGACTCCTAACAAAACACAAAATCCAGCATCCTATTCTATATCAGGTCCCTCTTCATCTCCGAGCACTTTCTTCCTCCCTTCATCCCGTCCAGCATCCCTATCCTGTTCCTTCCCTTCCTCGTTTGCCTAACATTCTCCCCTCTATTGAAGTCTTCAACAACCCGCTGCCGGGCAATACCCCCTTCATCCACTTTTCCTGCCTCCAAGGATTTCTCCCAACAAACCCCTATCTTCACCCACCATACCAAGTACTTCCTCGTTTGTTTTCTTCTCTGTCCATTTCACCTTCTCCATTCTTCTCCACACCCACATTTGAAAAGCCTCCAGTCTACGTCTATCCTCCTGCTTCAATGACCACGTTTCCGCACCGTACATAGCTACGCTCCATATCAAACTTTTACGAGTCTTTTCTTAGTATCCTTACTCAAAGTCCCCGTCATCAACTCCCTCCTCCCTGTGAAAGCCTCTTTGCCAAGCGCAATTCTTCTCCTAACGTCCCTACTACTTTGACCGTGTTGGTCCAAAACACTTCCGAGATACGTAAACTGTTCTACCTGCTCTAGTTTTTGCTCTCCTATTTTAATGTTAAGTTAGCATTTTTCTTTCTAGAAAATCGCATAACCTATGTTTTATTAATATTGGTTCTCATCCCAGACCTGTCGCACTGAATTCCCAATTCACTCAGCAATGCTTGCAACCCCTTGGCTGACTGACAAACTAAGGCTTGGTCATCAGCAAACCTAACTGATTTTACGAATTCCTCGCCCACTTTCATTCCTACCTCCAGTTCTTCTCATGCCTCTTTAATCATTTCCTCTGCATACAGGTTGAAGAGCAACGGTGATAATGGGCAACCCTGCCTTACACCTCTTCCTAACACTGCCCATCCTGACTCCCCGTTCCCCACACGCACCTGAGCAGTCTGAGACATGTACAGGTTGCGGATTAGCCTCCTTTCCCTCCAATCTATTCCTATTTTCTGCAATATACTCATTAGTTTTTCCCAATTCACTCTATCAAACGCTTATTCGAAATCTACGGAACAGGCAAATACCTCCTGGTTGTATTTTATATTCCTCTCTATTAATAATCTCATTACTGCAATGGCATCACACGTACCTCTCACCTTCCTAAACCCAAACTGATCATCCCCTAAGTAATCATTTGCCCTACTCTCTATCCTTTTGTTTATGATCCTGAGAACAAGTTCAGCTGCGTGGGATATCAAACTTATTGTCCTATAGTCCTCACATAACGTGGCCTTTAGCTTTTTCGGAATAGGAACTAAAACTGATCTCACAAAGTCTTCCGGCCAGATTCCCTCCTCATAAATACTACGGATCATCCCATATAGCCTCTTCCTCCCACACTTTCCTAAGCATTTTAAAAGTTCCACGGGAATGTTATCCACCCCCATGGCCTTATTTAGTTTCATCTCCCTTAATGCCCTTTCTATCTCATTGTTTAGTATGCCTGGATTTAAGCTGTCTTCCTCTGCGTCATTTTCTTTTTCAATGTCTAACTTTTTTGGTCTAAGCTCTTTACTATACAGTTCTTCTATATACTCCTTCCATCTCTCTTGGATCTTTCCTGCGTCAACTATTACCTTACCCGCCTTATCTCTAACTATTAGCATAGCTCTTCCTTTCTTACTTCCCGATAACGATTTAACTTTTCTGTAGAGCACACCCATTTCACCCTTCCTCTGGAGACTCTCCATATCCTCGCACTGCGTCTTCCACCAGGCTTCTTTTGCTTTATTTGTTGCCCGCCTCAATTCATTGTTAAATTCTTTGTACTTCATTTTGCCCAACTCTGTATTTACATTCTTCCATTTTTGCTGGTCATCCATCTTTGTAATCATCTCATCCGTGATCCATGGTTTCCTAGTCCTTTTACCGTTAACGGTTCCAATAGTGTCTTTTGCGGCTTTAGACAACCCTGTCTTGAAACTTTCCCATTTTTCTTCGATAGTACTTAGCTCTTTACCATCCTCCATGAATTCCTCTACAGCCTGTAGGTACTCCTTCCTTTTAAAATCATTTAATTCTTCTACATTCCATTTTCTAACCCGGCGCCCCTGCCTTATCTTTTTGAAACGGACGCTACATTTCATAACCACTAAATTGTGGTCAGAGTCCGCATCCGCTCTCGCGAAGCTGTGCGAATTTATCACGCTGTTCCTAAACCTGTGTCTAACCAAAATATAATTTAGCTGATATCTTTCTGAGTCACCTGGCATTTTCCATGTATACCTGCGTCTTTTGTGGTGTCTAAACCAAGTGTTGGTGATGACTAACCCCTGTCTCCTGCAGAACTCAACTGTTTTCTCCCCGCGGTCATTCCTCGTGCCTAAATCGTAGTCCCCGACCTCATCACCAACTCTTCCTTTGCCTACCGTCGCATTCCAATCCCCCATCACTATCAAATGTTTCCCTGCAGGAACACACGCGATTATGTCCTCTAACTGATCGTATATCCTATCGACCTCTTCTTCCTTATGGTTGCTCGGTGGCATGTATACTTGAATAATAACCAAGTTCGTCGATTCTGCTTTTATCCCTATTAGTAATAATCTATCCGTTACCTGCTCTATGCTGACTACGCTTCTTCCTACCTCTGCAGTTAATGATATGGCAGCCCCTCGTTGGCTCTCGTCCCTGCCGCTGTATATTATTCTATAATTATCACTCCAGTAATCCCCGCTATTCTTCCATCTCACCTCGCATAGACCTGAAATATCTTTATTTCCCCTTTCCATCTCTCGCTTAACGTTCTCCAATTTCCCTTTCCTCATCATTGTCCTAACTTTCCACGTTCCTATTCTAACTAATTTGGTCTTCTTCTCCTGCGTCTTCTGTCCTGCTGCTGCTGGTATTTCCACCCAAGGGTTTCGTGGGATGACGACCGCGGAAACCTTGCCTCCCCCGCTGCCGGGCACAACACACGGCCGATTGGTCCGAGCCCCGTAGTTGCCAGGACTCAAAATCTCGGTATAGTCCATCATGTTAATCTTGGGAATGATAATTGAGGTGGTTTCCTTTTGCCTTCCTCAAGTGTTTTTAACGTGACAACATCACTTACTGGCCGCCTCACTGAGGAACAGACGCTGCGTGGACTACCTTTCGTCTGGCTCCTAACCTTCGACCTATCTGGCATGGGTGACCTTACCAGGAGCAATTATTATTACTCCCGCCAGCACAGCTCTATGGGTCATCGGAACGCACAAGCCCTTCCACCACGTCAAGGTTGTAGTCCAGGGGAGGGATACAATAAGTATGAGGCATACATTAAGTATGCACTCTATAATAAGACGAATTCTAAAATCATAGTTTAGAAACCTTCAGTAAGATCTGGTGCTCCCCTTACCACCGAAAGCGGTTATATAATAATAATGAGGCATTAATCTTATTTACAACGCTATACATATATAGCAATATCGGGTGTAATTATAGATGTTATAGACACATACAAGTAGTGGTTTTCTTTCGCGCTCAAAAATCATTTTGGCTGGAAGACAAAACTGAATTTTCAGCCCAAAAGGGGCATACCATTCATATCGATCTGCATACTCATGTAGCTTCGGAGTCCCTGTGATACTTGATCAATTGCTAATTCCGTAGTTTGATTTTTTCGGAAATGGTGTTTCTCTAATTATTTCGTGATCCATTCTTCCAAAAGCATCCTATAGATACGCTTTTATTACGTATATATACGTATTATATACGTTATATACGTATTACGTATTATATACGTTTGAATCAACGTTACTTATTCGTCTTACAATCTGAAGCTTAAAAATAAAAAAAATTTCTCGAACTGTAGATAGATCACAATAATCGAGAGTTTAACTTGACTCAGTGGATGAACGTATGGGCAAAATTTTTACGGTTGAACACTGCGAAATTTTCTCCTCGAATTTTATTCCTTCTGTTAAAACCTACAACGTTCAACGTTTAATCAATATAGAGCAACAAAAAATAATTTTGAACAAGTCACATGTAATTGCATGGAAACCTTACCCACGGTGTTTTCCGTTTCTCAAAGCTGCAATTCAGTTTACAAGACCTTGCAATATTACTCATATGAAACCAACTGATGGTAATAAATGGTGCTGTACTTGCCTAAAATGCACAAATTGCAAACTATCTTGTTGCATGTAAACTCTTTTCAAAGGATTTGTAAAATCGCATTTCACTGAAGCGTAATTTCGGCAATTTCAGCATATAATGTTTTAAAGTTAAAACTGCCATAACTATGCGCTCAAATTTTGCCTTCAGACCAAATAAAAAAATACTTAAATTATATGTTTAATGACACCAAAATGTTATCAAAAAATGTTTTGTTAGTTTAGTTTGTACTTGTTTCGTAATGGGATCTGAATTTTTTTACTCAAAGAGGGGATCCGAAATATCCGCTATTATATTTTGCTGTTCATTTGTTTTAAGGTACTTTCGTATTCCGATTATAAGACCCACCTACCTTCTGTGGTTTCTGCGCCCTTTTCTTGAATGTCATTTGTGAAGCGGTTGTGGTATCTTTTATTACACGACCCAAGAGGAGAATATTACCTTGTTTGGTGCATCACAGTATTATTTTCTGTAAATGTTACAAGTCTTTCGTTCGTTTTTGTTCCATCAAGTTCATGCAATGGATAAACCATCTTCAAAATTACAAGCCAACGTTCCTAGCATCAGAACCAAGGTGAATTATAATAATGTGTTTGTGGTGAAAATAGCGATGACCTTAATATAATTGAAAAAAGTATTATTAATATTAAAGCTATATATTGTATTGCCGCGAAGTCAAGGAGCGGTATTAATGGATGTTTTAATTGTGCGTAATCTATTCAATGACACTTGTTGGCAATGCTGTGTGTTATTATACAGTAATTATGTTGTACATATTTCCGAATAAGTTTTTATATTTCATGTTCGAGATAGATGGAATTTGCTGTTCAAATGCACTGTCAAAACTGTGTTGACAGTGTAAAAGAAAGCTTATCCGGACTTCCAGAAATATCAAAGATTGAAGTATCCTTAGAAAATGAGTCTGTTATTGTTGAATCGATTCTATCAGCTGAGGATATTCTGAGGCTTATTGAAAATTCTGGGAGAAAGGCGATTCTTAAAGGAATCGGAGGCATTAAGAAAGGCAAGGGCAGTCAATGATATTGTGTTGCTACGTTAAATATATTAATTAGAAAACTTATTGAATTTTCTGCTGATTTTGTAGGTGGAAATCTTGGTGCTGCTGTGGCTGTAGTTGGCAGCACGGATCCCAAAAATATAGGTTTCGGCTGGAGTGACACTCATGTTTACGGCGTTGTTCGATTTATTCAAACGACCGAGGATGAATGTATTATTGAAGGTGTTCTCGATGGTTTGACTCCTGGGCTCCATGGAATTCATATCCATGAATATGGGGATATTTCACAAGGATGTAACAGGTTTGAGAGACTGTTACTGATTTCATAAAAATTCTCCATTATGCTAAAAATGCTTCGTTAAGGTTTTACCGAGTCTGTGACGTGGTATGCTCAATTGAAAATATCTAAAGTTAGGCATGAAATGTCACCCTAAAAACTCACGAAGTTAATATTGTTTGTAAAAAACCTTCGCATCTATATAAAAAAGACCAACAGAGTGGCAATCAAAGAATGAAATAAAAATCTGAAGTGGTTGTTTAGAGAAAAATCTACTCACATAGGGTACAAATTGGAAAAAAATTGCGATACATTTTGTACATTAAAGCCCTAGTAACTTGGTACAGATTATCCTCAGTACTCATACTATATGTTATTAAAATTCATTATAAATCTCTTGAGTACTCTTTATTTGCATTTATTTCATTCATAATACCTATTCTGTTCCTCCCTTTACCTAATTCCCCCGGCATCTTTCCTGTTCTAACCACCTTCGGCATCCCTATGCCTCTATGTATCTCCTCTTGTCCTGCCTTCTTTGAATTTCGCCCAGCAACATTCTCTCTTCCCCTGTCATGCCCAGGACGAAATTGTTTCTTTCCAACCATTATTCTCCACACACATCTCAAAGGCCTCAATTCCATGCTTAACCTCATGCCTCAATGATCAATTTTCTGAACTATATAAGTCTATGCCCATATTTAAGATTTTATGAGTCTTTTCTTTACATATTAATCTAAGGTGCTTGTCTATCAATTTCTACCTCTTTGCAAATGGATCTTTACCAATCCATTTTCCCTACCAATTACCAATCCAACACTTCCCTAAGCTGAAATGTTTTACCCTGGCCTAATCACTCTAGATTTAGTGTTTATCTTAGCCTGCCTTCTTCTTGAAAATCTCATTACTTTCATTTTATTATGATTAATTTTCATCCCATGCCTATCATATTGATTCTGCCGTCGACTAAGTATTGATTGTAAACCTTTGGCTGGCTGGCTAACTGACATTAACTAACTAACTTAATCATCCACAAGTCTAACTAATTTTATGAAATGCCACCAAATTTCACTCCAGCCTCCATTCCTTCCCATGTCTCTCTTGCCATTTCCTCCATGTATTTATTGAAAAGAGCAATTTTGGACATCTTTGTCCGTTGTATGTAAGCCAAACATGTTTCAACTTGCAGTGATGGTTGTTGATGCAGTGCTGGTGTAAAATTTGTAAAACTGGTTCCATGTACACATAAGACATTAATTTTTTTCACAATCAAGTATGCAAATGAAGCATCTATAATCAATCATTATTGAACAGGCCTCATATATTTAAAAAGAGCGGGGATCAAGATGGTGCAGTATTTATCGTACTGGCTTCCCACCCAGAGGGCCCGGGTTCAAATCCCGGCGGTGTTGAATATTTTTCAGTGAGGGTATCTCGATCCCTACTTGAGGTGCTTTGTGGAGGGCACTTTGAGTGAGTACGCTGTTCGTCGGATGGGATGTTAAGCTGCGGACCCCTTGGCGCCTTTCGTAAAGAGTAGGCTAATGCCGACGCCGGGTTTCTCTCCACCCTTCATCCTTTCCTGTCCATCCCCTATGGCGCAAATGACCTCAGCAGTCAGTCGACTCTCCTAAATACTGCTACTTAAAAAGAGCACTAAAAAATTTTTTTTTGGCCTTTATAAGTGCGTGTCAGTGATATTGCATGAGTGTCTTCATTTAAAGTTATATCATAATTTTCTCTTATTTCTCAAAATTTCTATGTTTCATTACATTTGTATGATTTTTATTGAAATACATGTGATTGGGATTTCTTTGTTTGTGGCAAGTAAGTTTTTATTTTTGTTGGGAACCACCACAGACCGCAAATAGGTCCATAACTGGTCACCATTGCCTAAATCTAAGTCTAAGAACTTGGATCATGTGCGTGTGAATAATAATTTACCAGTGATAGCTCTAAAATGGAGTCCACCTTTGAATTTTATGAAACCACTAGATATTTTAGCGTGTGTTTTAATTAGAAATCTCTGGTTTGAATTTGTTTTGTAACTATGATAGAAGGGCTCTGTTGAAGTTGAGTTGGATTCCTTTAGAAATGCAAGTTATTTAAACGTTACAGGAAGTGTGCGGAACATTGGAAGGAGGAGGAATGAAAAATTCAGAGAGAAGGTTGAAGGAAGAAGATCCCATGAAGAGAAGTGGTTGATGGAGCAATCGGAAGTAAACAAGAGACAGTACTACTGGCTAGGAAACAAAATGAAAAACTGCTCATCCCAATTGATCCAAGAAAATAAACTCAAAAAACTTTGATGGGACTATTCATTTTTTAAAAGAGGCCATGTCCCAAATTCTTGTGGTATGTAACAGGATGGAAAAGTTTTGGAGAAGTCATAATTCCTTGAAACATAGAAGAAGTACTTCCATCAGTTATCAAATGAAGAAGATGAATTTTTGTAAAGGATTCATAACCTTGAACATAGGGGTTACAATCCAATATAGAAAAGCTCAGCATGGTAGAAGTAGAGTGAGTGATCAGCAGATTGAAGATCAACTAGGAGCCTTATGCCCTAAAGGCCGGAGGGAAGGAAGTCACTTGAATGCATTGGTTATTTCTGCTAGTCAAGGGAAAAGGAGTGCCAAATGAATAGAAGGAAACTATAGTCGTGCTTCATCACAAAAAAGGAGATAAACAAGACCCTAGTCACTATTGAGGGATAGCATGTTTGAACCTGATGAATGAATCCCAAAGAAACTGTGGGAGATGCCGCAACAGTAACTTTTAACGGAGTCATCCGTTAATGTGCATCTCAATGCAGCTATTACAGAGTGTAAAGATCATTTGCCTTGACTGAGATTGGAACCCAGATCCCTCAATGTTCGGTCGAGCTCTTTAGCCAGTTCAGCTATCGAGGCATCCTCTTATTCCCAAAGTCCCCAGTTTAAGAGGACGCCTTGATAGGTTGACTGGCTAAAGCACTCGACTGGACATTGAGGGATCCGGGTTCAAATCCCTGTCAAGGTAAATGATTTTTACACTTTGAAATTGTTGCACTGATAAATAAAATTCAGTCAAAAATAGTGCAGCAAAGGCTAGGACCATAGATTGAGGAAATAATAGAAGACAACCAAGTGGATTTATAAAATAAAGGGCAGTCTACAACAGACAAAATATGCATCATTCAAGTAACCATATGAAAATAATGTGAATTCAATAAAGAATTCTTCAGTCTGTTTGTGGATTTAAGGAAAGTGTTTGAAAGTGTAAGACACAATTTAACATATGACTAGGGCAGAAATCTGGGAGAAAATAGGTAGCTATGGCATACCAGAAGAACTTATAAGTCAAACAAGATTAACAGTGCAATGGATTCCAATTTAAAACTTAAGAGTTGGAAATGAATATCCTCCATCTTTTAAAGAAAAAAACTGGTGTAGGTAGAGGAGATGACCTCTCTCCATAATTGATAACCTTGCCTTTGAAGGAGCTCTGAACAAAGCAAGGAAAACTGACTTTGGATTTTAAAAATTTAAGAAAACAGTTCTTGCCAATGCGGATGGCGTGTTTATATTGACCGAAATGAAAGATGATCTGGCAAAAACTCACATTAAAGAAACCCAGCATTTAAGCCTAAAAACCAGTAATCCAAAAATAAAATTTATGAATTTCAGATGCATCAATGATAAACATGTGAAACTTATTATTTTAGATTGTTTTAGAAAATGCTGAAGTGTTCAATTATCTTGGGACTGTTAGCAGCTCACAAAACAGACAACATTGTGTTACGAATCAGAATTAGCATGTTTTTTCTGCAGTCATTCAGTCTTTGTGAAGTCCCTTAACAGTTTGTGACATCAAAGTATTGTCTATCATACCGTATGAAACTCAAGGTCTGCAAACCATCCTGAGGCCATTCTTTTTTCTGGAGCTGAAACATGGGTAATGGATATCAGTGCACAGAAAAAATAGTAAAGAAGGAAAAGAAAGCCTGGAGAAATATATTTTGACCAGCAAAGGAAGGCAACACTTTCAGTACAAATCATAACAGAGAGATAATGCATTGGTTTTGAGCACCAGACATAGCAGTAGAAGAGTGAGGTGGGCTGGGCATGTAATAAAAAGTGAGGTCACGAGCATGATAAAAGATGTTTGGGAAGAAAAGCCATTTGGGAGATAACCTTTAGAAGATCTAGAAAATTTTTGAAAAAACAGGTGGAGTTGGACATGGGCAAGTTGGCGGTCTCTGAGGAAGATACTGGATATTGACGGAAATTGAGGCGGACTGTTATGAATCCCACCTAGGGTATAAATGACCTTGGGAGTGAGCATGTGAATTTCTCTTACCAGGCTTTCTAGTTCTTTTTTAATTTTAAATATCGTTATCCTTCCAGTGTTGGTGACCACTATAATCCAATGAATAAGAGACATGGCAGCCCTTATCAAGATGATGGTGAACGAGTAAGTTAATAGGTCTCCTTCTGTTGTAAAGCTTTTGTAGATACATTTATGCATGTGCATTTAAGGAATCTTAATTGCTGGAATTTTATTTTAGTTTCCATTAGTTTTTTATTGGATGTAATAAAAAAGTGGTGATTGGTATTTTTTAGCCTTATTCTCAATAAAAATGTACCTATTTAATCCCAGAAAATAATGTAAGAAAAAATTAAAATAGTTTTGATATAATAAATTTCAAAAAATGCTAATGGTAGAGAGCATTGCTCTTGGGTGTAGCCTTAATTTATGTTAAGGAGGGCCAGGATTCTCACCTCTCATCATCCTCTTTGGCACTGTCGACCAGATTGGAATGAAATGTTCTGACAACAGAACATTTCATTTGTTTTAAATAACTTTCTTTTACCCTAAGTGCCTAGGAACGTATTTCAAAATCTTCAGTCATTTGAAAACTAGGCTGTTAAATAAAAAATGAAACTCACTGAGTACCTTTCATGCAGTTAGAGAGTATATTTTGCTAAATTACAAATAATATGCGTTTTTCCAACTTATTTTTAAACATCTGCACTGAAAAAAGTCTTCTCGGATTGGCTGAAATATTTTTAGTACTTCCTTCCCGAATTCCTTCTTTTCGTCCATTGTAGTTCTTCTGTGCATGCTCTGTATGCATAGCCCATTGATACGCTCCCTTGCCATCGTTGAACTTTGCCTTATGTTCACTCTTCGCAAGGCACTAAATGACTGGTCTGTGGTACAAGTGGTGCATGGCTGAGCCAGAGAGGTGGGCAGAGACTTTTCTTTGTAGTGGAGTAAAATATTTCAGCCTCTTTAACTGGGGTGAGAGGTTTCCTTACCTCCCATTTCCTACTCCCTGATGATGTCCATGGCATGAGTATTAAGTAAGTAAAACATCAATTACATTACATTCATCAACTGGGAAGTGTTAAATTTGAATAATCAAGTTTACATATGTATGTAACCAAGTCTGAGCCTACTTGGAACTCCATTTGGGTCAATTAACAATCTTTCCTTTACAAATTTTGTGGTAGATCTTTAGGGGACACACATAATTGTGTACATATGTGCACAATTGGTTGGTTATGAGTCTATGGATAATTTCACCTCTTGAAGTTTGATATAGATAATCTATAAACATTGAATAAGACGTGGGGTAAACTTATTGAATGACCAATCAAATGGCAGGTGCTTGACACTGAAACTGATCTCAACAACATAGTTAGACAAAGGAAAGTTAAACTTACGTGGGTACCAGGTCATAAGGGTGAGATACAACTGAGATGGTGGACAAGCTTGCAAAAGGAGTTAGCCAAGAACCAATTGGAGCGGAGCTAGTCATACCTCTTATGCCTTCAACTGGGATGTCAGAGATAGGAGAATGGGCCACAGCCCAGCACTTCAAGAGTTTTGCCACAACATGCAAGGCTTTAGGCAAGCCAAAGCCCACATTCTGAGGCCCGGACCAAGCTATACCAAGGGACTTCTACCCCTCAATAGAAGTCATCTAAGAGCGATGGTGGCCGGGCACTGCCAAGTGAAGAAGTACTGACACTTTGGGGGTTGATAGACTCTCACAGATCTAGATGGTGTGGGGAAGGGATTGAAACCACATCACAAATTGTACGTGAATGCCCTTCACTTGCCAAGGACATGAAATCGGTCTAGGATCACTAGTTTGGAACTTAAGGATTTCCGCATAAGGGACCCTGGCGTTTGAGTAAGGTCCTGGGACTTACTGGGTGAAGATACTATGGCAGTTGGCACAATGGATCAATAGGTCTAAGTGCCCCAGGGCCACATTGGTCCTCTACCAATCTTCAGTTTAATCTAATGATCAACCAAAACATTTCCCTGTCATTTTTTAAGCAGAAACCATTATTGTTACTTATTTGTCGCTTAAAAAAGCAAATTTGACTCGAGCAAAAAACCCGATGTTTATCTTTTGAGCCATGAAGATTCCAAATATATTTCTCTTTTGGCTGCAGTTAATCATTATGTCTGTAAACAAGTGGCCACATTCTTGGCTCTTTTAATTTTTGTGGTTGAACTTAACGGGTGCAACAGAGAAGAGTTATCGTTAAAGTTTGAGTTATTGCTAAATTAATATAAAGCCAAAACATGCACTTACTTGGAGGTCTACCTCCTATTTCATTGGTTGAATTTCAGCCAGTTAAATGTTAATATCATTATCGTTCTGGTGTTTAAGGTTTTGGGATAGTTAAATTAATTCTGTTAAAATTATCTTTGGGAGTATCATGGAGAGGAACCAGTTAAAATTTACTATGAATTGCTAAAGAAGGATTGCGAAAATACAATGTGTGTAAGTGAAGCTCTTTAAACTTTCCCCAACTATTACTTGAATTACTGATAAAAAAACTTGTCAGTGTTGCGGATAACATTTGTATGGCATACTCATGCATATCAAATTAATTATCATGGCTGCCTTCCAAAATACGGGGATAAATAATTTGTAATTATTTTAGTTGTATATTGTTGTTGACAGGAATCAGACTGTAATGGATACTTTTCAAGCTAATGGTGAAGTATGCTGAAATCTCCCTTCATATTTACTCCTTTTTAAAAATTAAAGTATTTCTTTATTTGAGGTTTTACTGAATCATACTTTTCACGAATTTTAAAAATTCTGGCACGAGTTATTTGTATAGCATGTGGATCTATTCATAAAATAGTCTGCAATAGATGATTACTTCTGGTAACCTGGAAACTTAGGTTATATATTTTCTGAGCACCTGAAATGAGTGTCATTTGATCACAAGTAAAGGCAGCGCTAACCAATTTTATGCATCTAGAATCAGTGTGAGAGTGAAAACCCATGGTGTGCTCTAGACTTGGCATAGTAAGTATTCTGTAAACCTTTTACCCTCAAGGAGGCATATTTTTCACTGTAGGGAGATAATTTTCAAAAAGAGTTAAAAATGAATATTTCAAGTCATCTCAGATGGGTCTGGTTGAAACAGAAACATTTTGTTTTAAATAAATTTATATCCCAGAGACCTAATTCACTATCCTTTAGGATTTGTTGAGTATTGATTTATGAGGTTAGATTTTTTTCCACTGAAAATTTTAGTGAAGTACCTATTACATAAAATATAGGGAAAATGGATGTTTTTTCCCTTCCTTTCCTGATAATGGCCGGGTAATCACTAGAGGGGACTAAACTTTCATTTCTCCTTCCCCTGGAAGAGCTCTTGCTGTCACCTGATGCATTGTTAGCTGGATTCTGATGGCTTCATCTTGCACAATTGCTATTGTGGATTTAAGCTGGTAGTTAAGTGCATGCCTAGACTTGCATTTGAATTTCAGTTGGTCCCTTTCACTGGAAGATTTAGTATTCACAAGTGGCAATTCAGGGGGTCTTTTTTGCGTGACTTAGCCAAGTGGCCAAGTACTAAACAATGTACAAGGATACATTTACTTTTATGTGTTCGAAATACAGAGCTGAGGAGTAACTGTGTTACCATAAAGATTACTTTTTAGGTATTTCCTTTGTAGTAATTGCATTATTTTAAATGTACCTCAAAGTAAACTACCAAAGAAAATACCTAAAAGGTAAATAATAATAATAATAATCTTTATTTGCCCAGAAGACACTGACACAGTGTAATAGATACATCAGATAAGTGTATAGGACACGTCATATGTACATATAGATGTTAAACAATGATGAAATTCAGAAAAGCATGACACAATAATTAGCTCATTCTTGTAATTTACTCAAGAAGAACTCATTTCAAGAAGTAATCAGCAATTTTTTCTCGTTGCATGATATATTCAATATCAATATTGGTACACCCGTCAGAGGCGTTGATACGTGTGTATGCCTGTAATTAATAATCTCTTAACAAGAAACAGACATAAGCTAAGTAAATCATATTCTCACTGGCCGAAGACTCTTTGATGTGCCCGATTACATAATTCAATCAACTATCTGCTCCTGCGTCTAGCACTAGTATTTCAACATTCAAAACCAAGTTGCTGTATATCCACCAAGCATTTTTACTCTGACATTGGATATTTTGAGACTGACACTCGTGACTGGGTATTCAAGTAGAATTCATATAAGTATACAGTATACTTTTTTTATGACAATAATTTTGAGGACATAATGTGGTAATTTACCATCTAATGATGAATAATTATTATGTTTAAATAATGTGGGCACTAATGCTAGTGTTTTAGTGGTGCTCTCTGATGAGGGTAGAGAAAGAAACTTTGCACTTCCACATTAAGATTTATTACTTCACAAGACCGTGGTTTTGATGATGCTTGCATCCAAACCATGGTTGTCTGAAGTAATAAATGCCTATGTGGAAGTGCAAAGTTTCTCTCTCTACTCTCATAAGGAAGTATTTCCACCAAGTCAAGCCTGAAACTGTTGTATGTATCCTCTCCTTAAAGAGTTATCAAAGTGAACTGTGTAATACCTCCTAGTGCTTCTTTGTAGCATTTGTTTGCATTTAATGGAAAAAAGACTAGCTCTAAAGAGGGCAAAATTGTTGGGCGAAATATTTTGCAGTTTTAGAGGCAGCGTTTTATAAAACCTTTTGGTGGAGTCCTAGTGAAGTACAAAGACTTGAAGTAAAAGAATTAAATTAAGACATTTTAACCATAGTTAATATCAAAATTACATGCAATTTACTTGTAACTGTAATTGAGACCAGATATACATTTATCAATGTACAGCTCTTCATGAGTATTTGTTTTCTCCTGAGTTGAAAAGTGGCATTTTGCTTTATCATAATAAATAACTCACTGTGTATAGAGGGGACTAAGTATTAGTTTAAAAAAAGTTGAAGCTCAGTTCCCTGAAATTAAACTTGATACTCTCTTAAGTGTTTGTTTGTCGTTACTTGCCCTGGATATTTTTAAAATCTTATTTTAGCAATTCTATGTCCACCATTGTTTTGTTGAAATTAGACTTCAAAACTATTCAGGGCAAGTACATGGTATATACTCATACTTAGTGAGTAAGGCATGGAAAGAACTGGAAATAAGAATGAAAGGTGATGAGGGATCCATAAAATCATTTAGGTTTGTGGATGATCAAGCTTATGTAATAAGTATGGGATAATAATTAATGTATGCAAAACAAAGGTTATGAGGCTTTTTGTAAAGAAAATGTTCAACATTAAATTAGGAGGGTAAAACCAAGAATAGGTGGAGCTGTTTTTCTATCTTATCAGTGTTTTGGACCAAGATGGTTAAAGTAGAAGGGTTAACGAAAGGGATGATCCACTCTTATTTGCAGACGATATCAGTATCATACTCACTGCCTCTACAGTCCAAAGTTTAACAAACAATGCTAAACAAACCGTTCAACATCTGAACTCATGGTGTAGCAGGAATCAGCTGAATTTAAATGTGGAAAAGTCCCAACTACTTTACTTTGCAAATAAAAACAAAAACATGGCCACTTTTGCAATTGAATCAAGTGGAAAACTAATTCCCCAAGCGCCCCATGCAAAATTCCTAGGAATAGTTCTAGACGGGCGGTTGTCCTGGTGGGACATATATGTCACCTGGGCAAAAAACTGAATACCATTTGCTTCCTTATTAGAAGCATCAGGTTTACCGTAACAATGGATGTCCTCATGTCAATATATTATGCAAATATCTACTCCTGTATAGTATATAGTATCCTTTTCTGGGGTTCTTCTCCGCTTGCAGACACAATATTTAAAATTCAAAAGCGAGCCGTACGGCTAATTGTCAAAGCAGAGCATAATGCTCCTTGTCGTCCATTATTCCATAAATTGAACATTCTACCTTTGCCATGTATTTATATCTATGTATTACTGGTGTACACCTTTGTAAACCTTTCAATGTATGACACAAATTGTGGTATTCACCACTATGGGACCAGGTCTAAAAATGATCTGCACCGAACTTACGTAAGAACTAGAACCACCGCACTAGGCCCTAAATCTATGGGTCTCCTTATGTTTAATAAGCTAAATGAGGACCTGAAATCCAGCACAAACATTTTTCTATTTAAAAGGAAATTGAGAGCTTTTCTTCAAAGGAATATGTTCTATTCTATTAGGAATTTCATGGAACATGAAACTTAGAATAGGTATATGTATTACATTGTGTATTATTGTATGTATTGACGTGTCCTATACTATGTGTACAATTTTTTTGTATGATGCAGTCTCTGGACAAATAAAAATTATTATTATTATTATTATTAAATTAGGAGGGTAAAACCAAGAATAGGTGGAGCTGTTTTTCTATCTTATCAGCGTTTTGGACCAAGATGGTTAAAGTAGAAGGGTTATAAAAAGAAGAATTCATTAATCAAAGAAACTATCTCATGGAGGGAATTGGTGACAGGGATGTTGAGTGAGGAGGTTAAGAAAAGATTCATTGAAACTTTAAAATGGGGTGTTGTTTTGTATGGAAATCTTCTCGTCAAAGCAAGATCATTAGCACAGATTGGATGCGTTTTAAATGCAAGCATGGAAAAGGTGAAATGAACTAAAAGGAAAGCAACATGTGTAAGTGCTGGGCAAGGTGGGGGAGGAGAGAGGATTTTTGGTAAAAATCCAAAGGAGACAGGAAAGGTGGATGCTGAGTATTTTCATTGGTGATTTATGATTAGGCTAGCAAGGAAGGGGAAGGAAATAGATAGGCATACTGGACAGAATTGTGTAAGAAAGTATGTCAAATTGAAGAAGGGATATTTAAGTATCAGATGTTAGGTTGTTTAGTTAGGAGAGGTAAAGAAATAAAATTTAAAATATTCACTAATTTAAATAAATATATTCAGCATGTGTCCATCCCAAACTTAAATGGTAGAATGCCACTAAAGATATTTCAACAAATATTGTTTTCCTGTGTGTAGGCATCCTTGTGTTTATCAAGGCATAAAAATCTGACAATTTAATTAATCTATTTACAGCATGTTGGTGATCTTGGAAATATTTTTGCTGATCAACATGGTCGTGCCACTTTCAAGATAGTGGACCAAGTAGTAAAGGTAAATATTTGTTTAAGATTGAGTACTGTTGAAATTATTCTCCATCTAAAATATAAATAAATTTAATTTTCTTGACGATTATGAAATTCAGTCATTGTTGGAGAGTTAATATATCTCGTTTTGAATTTATTCGTACACCATTCTCTCAAAATTTACAATGGATTTGTGGAACATACATTGATATGTAGAGATGTTTTCTTAAGATACCTATAAAATCTATAACTGGAAATGTTTGCAGTAGTTAATAGTAATAACAATTGACATCATAGTATGGCAATTGCATTTAAACTCTTGTTTAGAATTCTCTTTTCCACATGTACACAAATTTGCAGTTATTTGTTTCGTTACACTTAAAAACTGCTAAAGTAAAATGGCATATTCTTAAACATTACCACTCATGTATGTATTAATATGAGTTGATGTAACTCATTGGCTGGCTATACTATTGAGTCTAAATTAAGATTTTTTGCATTTCCTGGATTCTAGAAACTTGTGCCAAGCTTATAGCAATGTCGCAAAATATAGTGCCTTTCTGTGACTAATTAATCATTTGGCTTGCAAAATTGCATTGTTCTGTTACAGGCATAGAATAGCTTCTGATAACACTGGTCTTCAAGTTCCATATTCCACTGCTTTACTGTTATATCAAACTAGCCTCTGCTTATTTTCTTGTCCATAAATCTTACTTGAAGGTTGAAGTCAATGTTTTAGGCTGAAAAGTACCCATGACTAATACTAACAGTGAAATGGTTTAACGAAGACCTTAAATATGTTGGATTCAAAATCTGTTTCCTCATTGTAGAAAAACTGCCAATATGATAAATTAGAAGGTTGTACACATTCACAGTTTTAAATACACAAGTACCCATACTTTTCAGTTTAGCAAAGATTCTTAAACTAGGTGTCATCAAAGAGCTTTTGGTTTTCCACACTACCAAGAATCCTTTGTTCAGATTGAATTAGTTTTACAAGTGATTTACAGGTTTCGAACCCAAGTACATCTTTAAAAATTTATGGAATCCCTGCAACATTTTGAAAGATTTTTCCTTTAAATAAAAAAAAATCGCTTTATGAACATTCTGAAGTTAAAAGAAGTTCAAGTTTCCATAAAGCATAAAAATGCAGCTGCACAACCAACCTAGCCAAAGGAATTTGTGACTGTCCTCAAGTGAATGTGGAACAACTATTTTCTATTTCTTGCTAAATACTACTTTTTATATGGAATGGTAATGTTTTTTGATATTGCTCATGACTTCATTATTTTCGGAATAGCTTCCACCACATCATTTAAGCCCTGTCAACTCTTATTAAATGACTTTTCACATAAACTGTCAGCCATTCATTTCATTGCCAAGAGGCTTTATGATATCCCAGTGAAATATGTAAACTTCTATTAATAATTGGAAATTATGGAACTCATAGCTTAGAATATTTAGAACCTTATGATAAATGACTTCTCACCCATAGAAATAATAAGTGTTGGGGTGTGACCAAGTGGCACTCTTGGGCCATTATTATGTTTACTATATTTCAATGATTTGCCTATGCATATATTGAGAATAACAACATAGTTCTAAGTGCAGAGGATGCAACTCTGGCAGTGAACCACAAGGACCCTAATTTGTTGCAAGCTAAGCTTGATAGCTCATTGCTCTTTGAAAAATGGTTTAACATTAACCAAATCTGTAAATGTACTAAGAACAGATTACCTATATTAGATTGAAAAAAATAAAGGGAGTGCTACAGTTACACCTCTTCGGAAAAGACCAACCTATAGAAAGGGTATACAGCACCAAGTTTATAGGTTTGTCTATTGGTTAAGTCCTTAAACTGGGGGATCCATACCAATGGCCCATGTTCCACTTTGACAAAAAGTAGATTTATTCTATGAAATCTTACAAAAGTTGTAGATTTAAATATACTGAAAATGGTTTACTATGGCAACTTTCAGTCACATATGAGCTACAGCATTATTTTTTGAGGAGCATCACCTGGCTTCTGTAGAGTTTTTATAATGCAAAAAACATGTATTAGGTAAATAGCAAAAATATACCCATGACAAACGTTAGTTTAAAGAATTGAAAAATCTAACTTTGACTTGCCTGTTTACTTATTACTTGTGTATGTATGTTAAGGATAATATGAAACAAAAAATCACCAATGCTCAAGTACATGGGCATTATCCTTGACAGAGTATTGATGAATATTGATTCTGCCACTCTTCTACTATGTATAATAAGGTTCCCTTTCATGTGGACATCAAAATTTTCGACTATCTGCCACCAGGCATAAAATCTGCTCCATCTAGGAGTATATTCAAGAAATATCTCAAGCATTTTCTGATAGCTAAATGCTATTATGGTGTGGAAGAGTTTCCTGAGTCTTTGGAACACCAAAACAGCTGATTGTTTTGTTCTCAGACTTGTCCTATATTTTACTTTGTCAAGTCCTGGGACCAGTTGATATTATTAATATTGTGTAACGGAGGGTTTTCATAAGATATTAGTCATTGGTAATGCCTTCTTGGATCACAATGGTTAATTTGTAACACGGGTAGAAATGGCACCGAAAAATTAGAGGTGCATGGAGTGATACCTTTAAGTTTCCTTCAATAATTAAACTCACCCGAGGATCCATTTGAACAAGACTTATTGATTAAATTAACATAATTGGTATTTATACACTTTTATTCAATGCTTTAATGTCTCATATTTCCAAGAGAACTTTCAGAATATGGTCGGAAGAATCTAATTTCAGCTTAAAATGTCAATATCACCATTTAAACTTCGTGAAGCACCTACAGGATAGAGGAATATATGGGTGCTTAATCCCGGATATTTCATCTTTTTAAGTAAAGGGGCAAAGTATGGATGCTCTGTAGAAGTTTGAGAAGAGGAGGAGTTGTAAAAATGTGTATCTGTTGTACAACAGTCTTATTTCATGGATGTCCTCCCCCTGTTACCAACTGGTCACCGTTTGGACAGTCCACTCAACTAAGACTCGCTCCTTCAACTCCTCCTACTTTCCACGTCCCCTCTTCATTCAAAACAATCCTCCTTAATTCTTCCTCTTAATGACAATTCCTAACCTCTGTGAATCAGCCCTCTCTCGTTGATTGCCTACTTCCAACCACTCATTGCCCCCTTTCTTTTCCTTCCCCCTATTACGTACCTTCATCTCCCTGAAAACCCACCCCATCTACCTTATTGTCATATACTTTGTCTCCATGTTGTTTAGGGAATGCCCATGACGCTGTTGCATACTTGATAGGACCAGTTAGGGATAGAATGAATCAGTTCATTTCATGTGCAATGTGGCCATAGTACTCAGATTAATGATTTGCTTACATGGGAATACTATTTGAATTGTATGAAGAAGAGTTCAGGGCAAACGATTTTTCAAGAAAAGTTGTATGCAGCCACCAATCAGAAATGAGAATAAGGTGAAGGCATGATTGTTAAAAACAAACGGGTAATGCAGTGTGAACTGTAAATAAGGAAACATTAGATGAAAATACCATAAAAATGTAAACATAAACGGAATTAAAATGTGATGGAAATTTCATTCTCACAGAAGGAATATCTGTTCAGGTTCAACAGCAGACCTTTTGGCTGTTACAGTAAGCTCTTTCAATTCTTTGTATGGTGTTTTCTTGAAGTTGTATTACATGAATGGATGCCAAGAAGTTGCACGTGAATCAGGTCTAATGTTTTCTGAGGCAAAATGCTGTGCCAAAATTTTTCCCATGTAGCAGTAGTGGTTTGTCATCCATGCTAACAAAGATCTCGGTCCTTCACTTAAGGAAATTTGTATTTTCTTGGAAATTTTGAAATTAGTAGCATTGTTAGGATTCTGCAGATTCTCACAATCGTCTATGGGTTATTTTAAGCTATACTGAAAAACCACTGTGCCTAATTACATGTTGTTTATTTAACTTTCTTTCATTTATTTGTGAATTTGTAAAACTCAATCATACATATATTCTATTTAAAAAAATCATTTCACAGACATGGGACATTATTGGGAGATCTGTTGCTGTGACTGAAAGAGAAGATGACCTTGGTTTAGGTGGCAATAAAGGTTCTGCGATTGACGGAAATTCTGGCAGAAGGTATGGTTTTATTTAAAAAAATTATAATTCATATATTAATCAGGCTTATGCATCCAAAATTTCATTGCTTTATAAAGTTAAACATGTTATTAACTGCATTACATTTCTTTAATGGAGGAAAATCTTTGGTGCCTTGGAACTCTATTCCATGATTTTTTTGTAAAATGCATTTTTTCAATGAAATTTTTTAAGAAGTTAAGGTTTTTTAACGTCCATGGTTAAATACAAGCAGTGATTTCTATTGTATTATAGTAGTTCTTTTACATGTGTCGTAAGCCAGTTTACCTTACATTTTAATTCACCGGATGATGGGTTAACAGATGTATAAATCATGAGTTACAGAATATAACATCAGTATTTTGATATTGCTCAGTTAGAAGTGTGGTCAATCATAATCTTCAAATAGTTTCTAGTCCCTAGTATGTTGCGTATTTTTTAGCATGGATTAGTTGAAATATAACAGCAATAAAATTCTTTGCCACATGACACCATTCTATAATTCTGCAGCTGCATTTGGTTACAGCATGGTCCTGGAGAAGCACAAATGTAGCTTACCTTGAACTCACTCAAGATCTATGGTAAAATGTTTTTTCACTACATTCTGTGCAGAAAATTGCTGGTGACTTGACTCCTTTCATCATAGCAGTTGTGTTAGGGATCAAATAATGGCTTAATCATTAGTAAGTGCCTGGGCAAAAAGATTCCAGAGTTTAAAATTTCTTTTGCTACCCTAAATGAAAAGTAAATGTAAATGAATCAGTGGATAACCTGAGTAGGTTATTTTCTATTGATAGGGTCATCTCCCAAGGCATTGGGTGATGATACTTTGGGTAGACCTGGGATATGGAGTAGTACAGCAAACAACTAACTAATGAGGATGGTTCATGGGCACAGATCAAGGAGACTTCAGTCTCTCCATTTAAGTCATGTTAAGTGATATTTCATTACAATCTGAATTATTGAGAAGCCATAGGTAGCGTAAGAGAAGCATCTGAGCTCCATTCTGAGGACAACTTCACTGCCTAATACCTTTTTATGCAGTTCAATTCCCTGTTTTAACTATTGTAATCACTATTTGCTCTACACGCAAGATTTCCTCCCATAGTTTTGATGATTACATGTAGGAAAATACCACAATTTTAGTTGTGGTTCATGTACTTGTGCCTTGTAAATAAAATAAATTGAAGTGTTTCTTGGGATTGCAAAAAAAGGTGTACTCCTTGTAGCAGAAGTATGAATGAATTGAAGATTCACAGTCATTGCTGATGTCTACCTAGTGCAAAACATAGGCTAAAGTGAAGGAATTTTAAATAAATTTGGTTAGTTACTATTGCTTTGGTCACACTCTGTTATAGCTCCTTTTTGTGTTTAAGAATGCTTGTAAAATATGTATATCAGGCTACCAAATTGACTACATCCTTGTCAGGAAGAGATACAAGAACCAAGTTAAGAAGTGTAAGAGCTACCCCGGTGCAGATATAAATAGCGATCACAACCTGGTGATCATGGACAGCAGACTGCAATACAAGATGATGAAGAAAGAGACGCAACAACTCAGATGGAACCCAAAGATACTGGAAGAAAACAGAGCAAGAAACAAGTTCCACGGCAGTCGAAAGGGAAGTAGAAGGAAATAATGAAAATGACCAGCACTGACGATCTATGGGAAGAAATAAAGAATATAATTACTAAAGCAGCAGATGAGCTCCTTGTGAGTAAGGTGGAAATATCGAAGAATCCATGGATAACAGCACAAATCAGAGGTCTCATAAACGAAAGAAGATAATAGAAGAATCCAAGAAATACGGGTGAAGAAGACCTATAAACAGTTGTGGAACCAGGTCATACGAGAGTCGAAGAAGGCAAAGGGAGAATGGATAGAAAGCTGGTGTGAGGAAATTAATGACAACATGAAGAAGGGAAATTGCGAGATAATGGGTTGATGATGGAAAAATACTACTAGGTGATGATGGCATTGGGAATAGATGGAAAGAATACATTGAAGTACTCTATCAAGCTCCCAAACCACTTGAAGATGGCTTACTTAAAGATGAAAGCATGATAGGTAAAGAAGATCGGGGTCCGCAGATGTTAAGAAGCAAATTCGAGAGAGCCGTGGCTGACCTGAGAAACAACAAGGCACCAGGAGTTGACAAAATAAAGGGAGAAATAATCAAGGCATATGGGGTAAAAGCAAAGGATGCCCTCTGTGGAATAATCAAAGATAGCTACGACAGCGGAGAGATACCAGAAGACTTTGATAAAGTTAAATGATTGCAGCACCGAAGAAACCAAAAACAGATAAATGCAAAGAACACAGAACATTGAGCCGGGTGACTCAAGCACCAAAACTCCTTACTGGGATAACTAGCGGAAGAATAGAAGGAAACGTCTGAGAAAACTAATTCTGATTCAGAAAAAACCAAGGAGCAAGAGAGGCAATTCTCAGCTTGAGAGTTCTGGTAAAAAAAAATGAGACACATAAATCAACCATTATATGTGGCATTCGTGGACCTGGGGAAGGCCTTCAACAAAGTCGAATGCAAAAAGATGTTCAAGATACTAGAAGGGCTTGGATTCGACTACAATAACAGAACCATAACCAAGACCTCTACAAGAATCAGGTTGCAACAATGCAAATGACAAGTGGAAGAAAAATAAAGCCAAAATAAACAATGGAGTAAGATAAGGATGCAACCTCTTGCCAGCACTATTAAACATGTTTCTAGAAGAGGCAATAAAGGAGGCACAAGAATTGTTCCTTTTTTGCCTCTTCCAGGCAATAAGAGAGTTATTATTACTCTCATTAACAGGAGTTAAGCTAATTACTTAATTGATATGTATGCAGGTTTTAATAGGCTTTCACAATATATAGGCAACGAACTACCAGCCATTTTTTATGAATGGAACAAGTCACACATGGGCAGTTATGGTGTATGTTACTTAGTGAAGGAGCTGCACGACAATAAGATTCTTAAGAGATATTTGCAAAGGTACATTACGTTACGGTGTGTAAGGGATTCAAAATAGAATTGCCATTGTTGTTTAGTGCCAATTTATAACTTAACATCATGTTATACTCCTGGAAATTACAATAGCTTAGGCATACTTACCCAATGGAAATAAGGAATTTGTAGCAAAATGTATTCATTGGCCACACTTACTCATTACACTGCTCAGTAATGATAGTTGGGGAAGTACATTTCCTCCCATGCCTTACACTACTATTTTTCAAACTTAGATGAGTGTCTTTGAATTCGTTGGTGAAATCCGAAGTTAAAAATTTTAAGGAGTCGTAATCATTGAAGGTATTCATTCACATGATCAAGGTGAATTCATTCATTTGAACAATTCTTGAGATAAGATTTTTACTTTGGCCATGAATGCTATGTTAATTATTTTGCTAGAATTTTAGTAACAGAAAAATATCCTATTTCATAGTTGAACATTAATCAATATAATACATCAAGCTTTATTTTGGCCAGTTATCTGAGAGAGAGTAAATATTTTGGAGTGCATTCATAATCAATGTGATGGGTATGGAATGCAAATCAAAGGAAAACAATGAAGTTAATTTGGTTCCTCAAATTGAGAAGGCAAAGATACACATTGGAAAGGGTTTTTTTAAACTTTAAATAATGAAGGGGAGAGGGCTCATAATAAAACTTTGATGTGTAGAATTGAGCTGCAAGGAAATTTAAGTTTTTGAAAGCAAGAGATAGACGCTGAGTGGAGAAGAGGAGGAATAAAGTGCATGAAAGAAAAAGGGAGTTCTAGGCAAAAGAGAAAAATTCAGAGGCAGGAAAAAAATGGATGTGGGTTGTGTGGCAATGGAATGTTGAAATCTTTGATGGAGGGGAAACTTAAGACAAAAGTAGAGGTAGAAAAAGAATAGCAAGCAAGCAGAATTGAGGAATGGGTTATTGTAATTTAGGTTATATTGTAATGTGTTGCTTTGTGTCATGTTGGGTGAGGTGTAGAGTATAAAACTTACTTTAACCAGTAAATTAAGGTAATAATAATATGAAACTGTCTCTGCTTCATAGGAAAGTTGCAATAAGGCGAGAGAAAAATGTTTCAATTGTCTATCATAGTATTACTTCATTTTAGGTTAGCATGTGGGATCATTTCGCGATCTGCTGGATTATTTGGAAACCCAAAACGAGTATGTGCTTGTGATGGTACCACAATTTGGGAAGAGGCCTCTGGAGTAGCCGGAAGGAAAGGGGAAGAGAGAAAAACTGTCAGTAGCAGAGAGAAGTCAGATCCATCTTCTAACCCTCATTCGAAGTACTAACTATCACTAGTGTATTGTGTAAATACGAATTTCTGTATTTTGATAACGAATAATTAATGTACCATATTATGTAAAAAGAATTATTTTGAAAATAAATCCGCCAACGTTGTACTTATTTCACTTTTGTTATTAAAGAATTAATGCTTACAGAAATAAGAATGTACATAAAGACACACAACCCCAGCATAAAAAAACATTGGTCAAACCACTGTTGCACGTCACTGGGAAATAACAGTAAAAACACTACTTCCCAGCTGCTGATGCTAAAGGATTTCGCAGAACAAGAATGACGGAGTCTCCTCTTAAAAACATTTTTGATATAAATCTATCTTTGTTGACTGGTTTTGCCTGTAAAATTAAAAGTTTGCAATTATTAACAAAAAAATGCTGCTGGTGCAAATGGATGATATATTTAAGAATGGGGAGCAGCTGCACCACGAGTAACATATCTCACCTTCTTCTTTCCTTTGCCGGTTCTTGGTAGTTCCGTCCACATTTCCTTAACGTTCTCTAAAACCATATTACAATGCCTATCAAATGCTTTAACTCTTCCCAAAAGTTTTTTATTGTTTCTGCAATTTATAAGAACCTAAAACAAATAACGGATCGAGTAAGAGCATGAACAATGATAGAAACTAGTCAAGATAGACACATATTGACCATCGATGGAAGAAACGATTCCTAACATACCTGCGTATTATTTTTCACAGACTGGGTAAGAACCGAGAGTGGTCCTGTATTAAACTCTTCTTCTTCTCGTTTCGCCAATTCCTCCGGTGTCATTTCTGACTTTGGTTTTGCGAGTAGAGTTCTAGAACAAAAATCAATATTAATATGGGCATGAAGTTGGGGGGAAAAGCATTTCAGGATTTAATAAGTTACTTACGTCATGATTAACTTTATAGATTACACTTCAATCCAATGCACGAGGCGTTAAAGTCAAATTCAATGAGAGGTAACCGGGCTTTGTATACAACGCTTCGTTTGAAAACTGATTGTTTGAGGGAGCCACATTCGCTGCCGGCTGAAATTCGTTAAATCTTATTTTGTTAGCAAAATAAATGTCTAATATGATCATAGATTAATAAATTGCAATATAAATGTCTTTGATAAGAAAAGGTTAATTGTTTATTTCAATTGAAAAAAGTGTACATTTTTGGCTTACTCTCTTTGTCACGTGGTTGATTATTAGCATTTCTTATCATGTATTTTCATTTGAAATTTTCGTCGAACTTGCTTCAAGTTGAAATAATTTTAACAATCTATTTTTAAAAAATGTCAGCAATCTATTTATCTGGTATGAAAGCACCATAGATGATGATTTTAATCTCTATGACCGGAAGTACTCGTCGTGACTTGGCGGCGATTAAATTGCAGTGTTCTAGAAAAATATATTTCTACAGGGCTTCAGTGTTTCATCTCTGTTTAGGGAAGGCAAACTGATTCCCAAACAAAGGCGTAGTTGCGGATAGTGATACTGCTAAAAAATGATTTACAAATTCCAAAGTGTCTCAAGAAGTAGTTTTGGAATGCTAAAAACCGTAACATCTCGTCATTAGTTATTTTAGACGGGAATGAGTACGTTCAACGAGCGCTTTTTTCTGTTGCAGAGAGATCATTGGAAATTATTCTAATTCCTAAGTCAGTACTAGTTTTCCAGTAATGCTTTGGTTATCACATTCTCGTATTACATCTTTTCATTATGGTGAATTGAGTAAGGAATTTAGTTATCTGGACTTAATTTCGTCATCAACTTGATCGGAAATTACTTCCAATGAATAAAGTACTCAGATTGTATTTCTGGACTTGAAACTGCCAGACTGGTTAGAAGTGTTAATTACATTAATTCATAGGACGAAGTGCATTCATCACGCATGACACCCTTGAAACAGTCACATGCTTGGCTACGCTCAATCCAAACTTCTGCCGACGCACGCATGACAGTCAGTTATTAAGCGGTGGAAACGGTGATAAGGTCGTGCCGGTGAGGAAATCGGCGCTAATGCGAAGGAGCTGTCTTGTTGAGGATCTAGTGAAACGTAAGAAAATATTATAATTTGCTAGCGATAATGTTATGCTATGAATTGTTTTCGTATGAAATCATTGTGCAATAATGCCATGAATTACGAGCGAAATGGCATGACGTTCATGAATTACGAATGCACAGTGATTGGGAAATTCGAGGTGGTTGTTGTTGTCTTTCTTGTTGCTCTAGAATCCTAATCCTGTGTGTGGTAGAGGTATCTATGTGAACTTAAAAATTTTGGCAGTATAGTATGCTGTACGAATCGAAGTATTTATTCCTCGTGTTCGCATGTGTCAACATTTTCGTGATGGGGGCAATGTCAACGTAAAGAAATCGGAATTTTTGTCAACCTGCGTTATAACCCATTGCCATTCTAAGCTGATTTTTGTTGGGACGAAAGCAATCAATTTGGCAAGATGTGTGTCATTCGAGTGAGGCTAATTATGGCCTAGTTAAGTTTTACAATGAGATTACTACCATTACAGAATAGCATACGAATGATTTTGCGATACCAACTTTGATGATCTATTGCCAAGATGAATTTAAAGAGTATTTCCTTAATCAGAAAATTCCCTTTCCTAGTATGACATTAACATTGCGAATCACTAAAGTGTAAACGCAAGGTCATGCACTCATCGCTACTTCGTAAATGCTCAATTGTTGTAGTTCTGTTGTCATATTATGAAAATTTTATTTAACGACTATTGGGATGCAAAATGATTCCAATTCATCATGAATTCGAGATTTGGCTTCCTTCAAGTGAAAATGTATGATATGAAAATATAGGGTTCCTTAAAATTATCAATTTTATACGATGTAAGGGCGGGTATTACCGATGCAAACTTAAAAACTTTATTTTTCTGTACTTATGTGATTATATCACTTAACAGAAAAATGGAGGATGAAGATTTTTCACAAATTATTAATGATCGCACTATCGATGAATTAATGTGTAGACTGATTAAAGCAAATATTTTTCTTAAGAAAAAATATAAGCAAGTACATAAGCAATTGTTTAAAAATATAGTTTTAGGATAAAAGAGGCTAGGTTGGAATCTAAAACCTTTCATATGAACTTGAGACAAAAAGTACCTTTCTGGATGCTCTACTACTGTGCGTCAGATCAGTCAGTATCTTTGAAGCAGTAGGTAGGCCCTTGATAAGTCCTCAAGGTATTAAAGATGGAGTTGTATATCTGGGATAATAATCGCTTTTGGTAATGTGTGTAGTAAACTGTGTTCAGCTATGGGCTTGTAAAATGTGGTGCCGGAATTCTTTCAATGCCACAGGATGTCGGTGGGACAACTACTTTACCATAACTATTATAAGGAACTTATTTGGAATTTATTGTGACATACAGGTATGTAAAAGGTATCGACGAGTAAGGTAACTTGGGAAAAGACAATTCTTGCCATTTGTGGATATTGAGAAATATTAAGGCATGAAAGGATAGCTGATAAAAAAGCTAAGCAATAAGCTTCATCAAATAGGATTATTCCTACATCAATATTAGAATTGATGATGATGCATTAATGAAAGTAGTGTATGTAATTGGTTACCTGCAGTGATCGAATAAAGGGAAGTGACTGGTGCCTCACCAGAATTTACTCTTAATTTACGCTTGAAAAGCTGTTTAACTATTTTGAATTTCGAAGTACAAGTTAATTTAGTAATGATCATTAGTTTGTGAATAAAACAAAGTGAAATTGATAGTGATGAGTTTTGGAGACACAAGTTCTAATAATAAAATGAATTTTACGTGGGTACAGAACGGGTGCATTTTCAAATGATTGCTGGTTTGGATTTTCCATGTGTGTTAATCTGCTTAAATGAAAGTGGATGAAATATTGAAAATTCCACTAGAAAATGTCTTTGAGATTAGATGGATGAGTTCGCTCATTTTTTATTACGGCGATTAATATTGCTGGTTGTGAGTTTTAGTGATGATTTTTCTGAGCCTCTTCATTTTTGAAGAATGTAATTATATCTCTAAGGTAAAACTTCAAATATATGTACATCAAGGTGGGAGTTGTCAGTAGAATGAATGAATTTTGATAACTTGGATGACAGTCGATATATCTACATCTACTTAATACCCCGCAAGGCCGTGTGGCGGGGGGTGTTAGGACACCACCCGTAATTTAGAAAAGAAAAAAAAACCGCATGCAAGAACCACAAATTCATGCATCCACAAAAAAACATGGCATACATTCATGCAAGAACGATTACACCCCACACACATGCAAACACTCAAACTACCAACTAACATGCACATGCACCTGAAAGTATACCTAACAGCTTTGCAGTGTTTAACTTTGCTCCGACTTGTTAATTCAATGTTTTTAATATTTCTTAAGTGACTTCGGTTTTTTTTAGGTAATCTACCGGTTAAGGTAGGTTTTTGGATGGACACAACTACCAAACAAACATTTTATTATTCCTAACAAAACAAAAAATCCATCATCCTACTCTATATCAGGTCCCTCTTCATCTCTTAGTACTTTCTTCCTCCCTTCATCCCGTCCAACATCCCTATCCTGTTCCTTCCCTTTCCCCGTTTGCCTAACATTCTCCCCACAATTACAGTCTTCAACATCCCGCTGCCGGTCAATACCCCCTTCAGCCACTTTTCCTGCCTCCATAGGATTGCTCCCAACAAACCCCTCTCTTCGCCCACCATACCAAGTACTTCCTCGTTTGTTTTCTTCTCTGTCCATTTCACCTTTTCCATTCTTCTCCACACCCACATTTCAAAAGACTCCAATCTACGTCTATCCTCCTGCTTCAATGACCACGTTTTCCGCTACGTACATAGCTACACTCCATATCAAGGTTTTTACGAGTCTTTTCTTATATCCTTACTCAACGTCCCCGTCATTTACTCCCTCCTCCTTGTGAAAGCCTCTTTGCCTAGCCAAAGAGGCTTTCTAGCGCAATTCTTCGCCTTACGTCCCTACTACTTTGACCGTGTTGGTCCAAAACACTACCGAGATATGTAAACTGTTCTACCTGCTCTAGATTTTGCCCTCCTACTTTAAAGTTAAGCTTAGCCTTTTTCGTTCTAGAAAATCGCATAACCTTTGTTTTATTAATATTGACTCTCATCCCATGCCTGTCGCACTGAATTTCCAATTCACTCAGCAATGCTTGTAGCCCCTTGGCTGACTGACAAACTAAAGCTTGGTCATCAGCAAACCTAACTGATTTTACGAATGCCCCGCGCACCTTCATTCCTACCTCCAGTTCTTCCCATGCTTCTTTAATCATTTCCTCTGTATACAGGTTGAACAGCAACGGTGATAATGGGCAACCCTGCCTTACACCTCTTCCTAACACTGCCGATCCTGACTCCCCGTTCCCCACACGCACCTGAGCAGTCTGAGACATGTACAGGTTGTGGATTAGCCTCCTTTCCCTCCAATCTATTCCTATTTTCTGCAATATACTCATTAGTTCTTCCCAATTCACTCTATCAAACGCTTATTCGAAATCTACGGAACAGGCAAATACCTCCTGGTTGTATTTTATATTCCTCTCTATTAATAATCTCATTACTGCAATGGCATCACACGTACCTCTCACCTTCCTAAACCCAAACTGATCATCCCCTAAGTAATCATTTGCCCTACTCTCTATCCTTTTGTTTATGATCCTGAGAACAAGTTCAGCTGTGTGGGATATCAAACTTATTGTCCTATAGTCCTCACATAACGTGGCCTTTAGCTTTTTCGGAATAGGAACTAAAACTGATCTCACAAAGTCTTCCGGCCAGATTCCCTCCTCATAAATACTACGGATCATCCCATATAGCCTCTTCCTCCCACACTTTCCTAAGCATTTTAAAAGTTCCACGGGAATGTTATCCACCCCCATGGCCTTATTTAGTTTCATCTCCCTTAATGCCCTTTCTATCTCATTGTTTACTATGCCTGGATTTAAGCTGTCTTCCTCTGCGTCATTTTCTTTTTCAATGTCTAACTTTTTTGGTCTTAGCTCTTTACTATACAGTTCTTCTATATACTCCTTCCATCTCTCTTGGATCTTTCCTACGTTAACTATTACCTTACCCGCCTTATCTCTAACTGTTAGCATAGCTCTTCATTTCTTACTTCCCGATAACGATTTAACTTTTCTGTAGAGCACACCCATTTCACCCTTCCTCTGGAGACTCTCCATATCCTCGCACTGCGTCTTCCACCAGGCTTCTTTTGCTTTATTTGTTGCCCGCCTCAATTCATTGTTAAATTCTTTGTACTTCATTTTGCCCAACTCTGTATTTACATTCTTCCATTTTCGCTGGTCATCCATCTTTGTAATCATCTCATCCGTGATCCATGGTTTCCTAGTCCTTTTACCGTTAACGGTTCCAATAGTGTCTTTTGCGGCTTTAGACAACCCTTTTTTGATCATTTCCCATTTTTCTTCAATAGTTATAAGCCCTTTACCATCCTCCATGATTCTCTCTACCGCCTGTTTGTATTCCTTCCTTTTCAACCCATTTAATGCTTCTACATTCCATTTTCTAACTCGCCGCCCCTGCCTTATCTTTTTGAAACGTACGCTACATTTCATAACAACTAAATTGTGGTCTGAGTCCGCATCCGCTCCCGGAAAGCTGTGGGAATTTATCACACTATTCCTAAACCTGTGTCTAACCAGGATATAATCTAGCTGATATCTTCCTGAGTCACCTGGCATTTTCCATGTATACATGCGTCTTTTGTGGTGTCTAAACCAAGTGTTGGTGATGACTAACCCCTGTCTCCTGCAGAACTCAACTGCTTTCTCCCCGCGGTCATTCCTCGTGCCTAAACCGTAGTCGCCCACCTCATCACCATCTCTTCCTTCGCCTACCGTCGCATTCCAATCCCCCATCACCATCGAATGTTTCCCTGCTGGAACACACGCGATCATGTCCTCTAACTGATCGTATATCTTATCGACCTCTTCTTCCTTATGGTTGCTCGGTGGCATGTATACCTGAATAATAACTAAGTTCGTCGGTTCTGCTTTTATCTCCACTAGTAGTATTCTATCCGTTACCTGCTCTATGTTGACTACGCTTCTTCCTACCTCTTCATTTAATACTATGGCAGCCCCTCGTTGGCTGTCGTCCCCGCCGCTGTATTTTATTCTATACTTATCACTCCAGTAATCCCTGCTACCTTTCCATCTCACCTCGCATAGACTTAAAATATCTATATTTCCCCTTTCCATCTCTCGCTTAACATTCTCCAATTTCCCTGTCCTCATCATTGTCCTAACATTCCACGTTCCTATTCTAACTAATGTGGTCTTCTTCTTCTGCGTCTTCTGCCCTGCTGCTGCTAATTTTCCCTTGCAAGGGTTTCGTAGGATGACGACCGCGGAAGCCTTGCCTCCCCCGCTGCCAGGCACGACACACGGCTGATTGGGCCGAGCCCCGTGGGTTCCAGGACTCAAAATATCTGTATAGTCCATCATATTTTTCTTGGGAATGATAATTGAGGTGGTTTCCCGATGCCTTCCTCAATAGTGTTTTTAACGTGACACCATCACTTACTGGCCGCTCCACTGGGGTCAGACGCCATTGCAGCCGCCTCACTGAGGAACAGACGCTGCGTGGACTACCTTTCGTCTGGCTCCTAACCTTCGACCTATCTGGCATGGGTGACCCTACCAGGAGCAATTATTATTACTCCCGCCAGCACAGCTCTAGGGGTCATCAGAACGCACAAGCCCTTCCACCACGTCAAGGTTGTAGTCGGGGGAGGGATATATATATATATGTATATATGTATGTATGTCGCGTGTGTTCCTGCAGGGAAACATTTGATAGTGATGGGGGATTGGAATGCGACGGTAGGCGAAGGAAGAGATGGTGATGAGGTGGGGGAGTACGGTTTAGGCACGAGGAATGACCGCGGGGAGAAAGCAGTTGAGTTCTGCAGGAGACAGGGGTTAGTCATCACCAACACTTGGTTTAGACACCACAAAAGACGCAGGTATACATGGAAAATGCCAGGTGACTCAGGAAGATATCAGCTAGATTATATCCTGGTTAGACACAGGTTTAGGAATAGTGTGATAAATTCCCGCAGCTTTCCGGGAGCGGATGCGGACTCAGACCACAATTTAGTTGTTATGAAATGTAGCGTACGTTTCAAAAAGATAAGGCAGGGGCGGCGAGTTAGAAAATGGAATGTACGAGGGTCATCCGGAAAGTAGTACCCGTTCGTGAAATAAAGACACAAAAGTAAATATTAACAAACATAAAAAATTTTATTTGAAAGAGGATACTTTAAACTACTTCTCAACATAATCTCCAAGCAAATTAAGGCATTTGTCATAACGTGTGACAAGTTTCTGTATTCCTGCTGCATAGTCCTTCGCCGCCAGCTCATTGAGATACGCGAGGGACCCATCTTGCACAAATTTTTGCATAATGCAGATGGTGTTTAACAATTTCATGAACAATTGTTCGAGAAACATTGGGAAAATGCTCACAGATGTCATCAATTGTGACGCGCCGATCGTTCCTCACGAATTCGTCAACTGAGCTCACCAGTTGGTCTGTAATGACAGACGGTCTCCCCGAACGCTCATCGTCGTGTGTGTTCCCCCTCCCCATGTTGAAGTTGCGACACCACCGCCGAACAGACGACTCGTCCATTACATTGTCTCCATACACCTCCTTTAATTGGCGATGAATATCACATGGGCGAACGTTTCTTGCATTGAGGAATTTAATCACTGCCCTCACTTCACAACTGGCGGCGTTCTCAATTTTTTTAAACATTGTAAACAATCACAGAAACAACACAGGCAATGCTAGCGTCACGCAACTTGGCTCAGAGAAGGCAGACAAGCCACTGAAGCTATCTGACCTCGTCCAGCGGCTACTCACGTCGTCAGCACTTCATGCGGCACGAACGGGTACTACTTTCCGGATGACCCTCGTATGTATGTATGTATGTATATATATATATATACGAGAGAGGTCCCAGAAGTGCCCAACCTGAACTAGAGATGGCTTGGTTGTTGTTTAAAAAATGTCACTGTATTAGAAAGTATGCAATCTATGTAGTGTATGTTTCAAGTTCAAAGATGCTTCACTGTTTAGTATTTGGTTGGCATCCATCAACAGTGAACGTTTTCAGTGAATTTGTGAAAATGGAGAGAATTTGTCATCGTTATGCGATACAATACTTTTATTTGAAAGGCCTCAGCCGTACCAATTTAAAAGCTGAACTGGATTTTACTCTTGGTGAATCTGCTCCTTTGTTTAAAGCAGTAAAATATTGGGTAGCAGAGTTTAAACGAGGCCATACGAGCTGTCAAGACGTGCATTGCATATGTCGACCAAATGAGGTGATGGACTCCAGAAACGGTGAAGCAAATCCACAAAGTAGAGCAGGCAGTAAAGGGAAAGGGAAGGAACAGGATAGGGATGTTGGACGGGATGAAGGGCGGAAGAAAGTACTCAGAGATGAAGAGGGACCTGGTGTAGAGTAGAATTTAGGGTTGTGTTTTGTTAGTAGTCACAAAATATTTGTTTGGTAGTTGTGTCCATCGAAAAACCTACCTTAACCGGTAGATTACCTTAAAAAAAAAATATATATATATATATACATATATATATATACATATATATATATATATATATATATATATATATATATATACACATATATATATATATATATATATATATATATATATATATATATATATATATATATATACACATATATACATTTCCAATGATGACCTTTTTTTTTTTAAGGTAATCTACCGGTTAAGGTAGGTTTTTGGATGGACACAACTACCAAACAAATATTTTATTACTCCTAACAAAACAAAAAATCCATCATCCTACTCTATATCAGTTCCCTCTTCATCTCTGAGTACTTTCTTCCTCCCTTCATCCCGTCCAACATCCCTATCCTGTTCCTTCCCTTCCCTCTTTTGCCCAACATTCTACCCTCTATCACAGTCTTCAACATCCCACTGCCGGTCAACACCCCCTTCATCCACTTTTCCTGCCTCCATAGGATTGCTCCCAACAAACCCCTCTCTTCGCCCACCATACCAAGTACTTCCTCATTTGTTTTCTTCTCTGTCCATTTCACCTTCTCCATTCTTCTCCACACCCACATTTCAAAAGACTCCAGTCTACGTCTATCCTCCTGCTTCAATGACCACGTTTCCGCGCCGTACATAGCTACGCTCCATATCAAACTTTTACGAGTCTTTTCTTAGTATCCTTACTCAAAGTCCCTGTCATCAACTCCCTCCTCCCTGTGAAAGCCTCTTTGCCAAGTGCAATTCTTCTCCTTACGTCCCTACTACTTTGACTGTGTTGGTCCAAAACACTGCCGAGATACGTAAACTGTTCTACCTGCTCTAGATTTTGCCCTCCTACTTTAATGTTAAGCTTAGCCTTTTTCGTTCTAGAAAATCGCATAACCTTTGTTTTATTAATATTGATTCTCATCCCATACCTGTCGCACTGAATTTCCAATTCACTCAGCAATGCTTGCAGCCCCTTGGCTGACTGACAAACTAAAGCTTGGTCATCAGCAAACCTAACTGATTTTACGAATTCCCCGCCCACTTTCATTCCTACCTCTAGTTCTTCCCATGCCTCTTTGATCATTTCCTCTGCATACAGGTTGAACAGCAACGGTGATAATGGGCAACCCTGCCTTACACCCCTTCCTAACACTGCCCATCCTGACTCCCCGTTTCCCACCCGCACCTGAGCAGTCTGAGACATGTACAGGTTGCAGATTAGCCTCCTTTCCCTCCAATCTATTCCTATTTTCTGCAATATACTCATTATTTTTTCCCAATTCACTCTATCAAACGCTTTTTCGAAATCTACGAAGCAGGCAAATACATCCTGGTTGTATTCTATATTCCTCTCGATTAATAATCTCATTACTGCAATGGCATCACGCGTACCTCTCCCCTTCCTAAACCCAAACTGGTCATCCCCTAAGTAATCATTGGCCCTATTCTCTATCCTTTTGTTTATGATCCTGAGAACAACTTTAGCTGCGTGGGATATCAAACTAATTGTGCTATAGTCCTCACATGACGTGGCCTTTACCTTTTTCGGAATCGGAACTAAAACTGCTCTCACAAAGTCTTCCGGCCAGATTCCCTCCTCATAAATGCTACGGATCAGCCCATATAGCCTCTTCCTCCCACATTTTCCTAAGCATTTTAAAAGTTCCACGGGAATGTTATCTACCCCCACGGCCTTATTTAGTTTCATCTCCCTTAATGCCCTTTCTATCTCATTGTCTAGTATGCCTGGACCTAAGCTGTCTTCCTCTACGTCATTTTCTTTTTCAATGTCTAACTGTGTTGGTCTGAGTTCTTTACTATACAGTTCTTCTATATACTCCTTCCATCTCTCTTGGATCTTTCCTGCGTCAACTATTACCTTACCCGCCTTATCTCTAACTATTAGCATAGCTCTTCCTTTCTTACTTCCCGATAACGATTTAACTTTGCTGTACAGCGCACCGATTTCACCCTTCCTCTGGAGACTTTCCATATCCTCGCACTGCGTCTTCCACCATGCGTCTTTTGCCTTATTTGTTGCCCGCCTCAATTTATTGTTCAATTCTTTGTACTTCATTTTTCCTAATTCTGTATTTATATTCTTCCATTTTCGCCGCTCATCCATCTTTGTAATCATCTCATCCGTGATCCATGGTTTCCTAGTCCTTTTACCGTTAACGGTTCCAATAGTGTCTTTTGCGGCTTTAGACAACCCTTTTTTGATCATTTCCCATTTTTCTTCGATAGTAATAAGCCCTTTACCATCCTCCATGATTTTCTCTACTGCCTTGGATTTGCCAAGGCAGTAGAGAAAATCATGTTAGTGAAGAAATTCCATTGTCATCATTTCAAATTGCCTTTGAAATAATTTTCACTCATGATAGTAGTCTAGTTGTGCAAACAACTAATATCTGAGATATCCAATTCCTTGAAAAGAGTATATGCCTTGATTTTGGGTGGCCCATATTCTGCCTACTGTGGTAGGGTAGGTGGTTGCGGTAGTCCAGGGGTAGAGCATTTGAATACTGACCGGGCAGCCCGCGTTCGATTTCCGGGCTAACCTCTCTGTGCACCTGTAGCTCCACCCAATCTATGTGATTTTTCAGGTATCAGATCTTCCTGGGAAACCATAACCGGAATAGGGAAAGGCACTGGCCCCCTTACCCTGCTTATGTGTTAATTTCACATGCTATTGGGCTCAGTACTAGGTGAACTCTACCATCACCTACCAATCCGACCTTTGGGCTGATTATTTTTAGTAACTATTTAGATGCATGACCAGAAGTTGCCAAGCATCAATACGTAATAAAATTTCATTCTAATCTAACTAAAATAATCATTAAAAATGTGATTTTGATGCATGTGTAGGAAATGTGCAGATTTTAGTGAGGCATACTTTAGAATTATAAGGTATCAGAATTATGGTATGTGCCCCACTCTTCTAAGAATGACAAAAAGAGTCAAATTGAAGAGAAAAATAATTTTTATATTCTACCCTAAAGTGTATCAATGAAATGTTCGAGGGAACGGAAAAGTTATTGGGAAATAGGGACTTCTGAGTTGCTGTTAATATATGTTTTTTAAGGAAGAAAGAATTCCTAGAATCTGTTGCGTCGGTCAACTTTTTCTCATATTTTATATTTCCATGATTGAAGAGTGTACAAATTTGCATGTAGATAGATACCTGCTAAATCTCCAAATGCAATAGCATTTATGCTTTTTTATGAGAGTTAGAAGATTTTTAGAGCAGCATTTGTAGCCATTAGTTTCAACATGTGAAGTTTTCCAAAGAAACTGCGGGAGATACTGCAACAGTAACTTTTTAACGGAGTCATCCGCTAATGTGCATTTCAATGCAACAATTTCCTTCGCCTTGACTGGGATTCGAACCCAGATCCCTCAATATCCGGTCGAGTGCTTTAGCCACTTAAGCTACCGAGGCGTCCTCTTAAACTCTGAAATTTTGGGGCTTTTAAAGGAACAAGATGTTCCCGCAGTTTCTTTGGAATTTGTCAAATTATAAACGGCCCAAGTATTTAAAAGTTGGCTTTAACCTCGTGGACTGTGGCGCCTCGCGCACGAATACGAATGCCTGTGACATTGTATGTACGGCATTTTGTCCCATCATCTTGTTCCTTTAGAAGCCCCAAATTTTCAGAGTTTAAGAGGACGCCTCGGTAGCTTAAGTGGCTAAAGCACTCGACCGGATATTGAGGGATCTGGGTTCGAATCCCAGTCAAGGCGAATGATTTTTACACTCTGAAATTGTTGCATGTGAAGTTTTGTCGTTCTTTTACCGTTATTTGCTGTTTCACTCAGGTTTTTGGCCTCTTAGGTTGATTGACTCCATTTCTATGCAAAGAAAGTTGTTGCGGGCATGTTTCATTAATTTTCAAGGGTTGGTGGAGTACTTGGAATTTTTTAAGGTAACGTTGTTAAATGCATTTTTGCTGTGTGCATTTTCATCGACTTGATGCAGAAGTAGTGAATGTTCTACCGCATTTATAGTAAAAGTTGAGAACATTGAAATGCATACTCTTTGCAAACAGGAAATTATTATGCATGCATTTTCATTTCGGTAAATCTAATGTCTTATCTGCATAGATCAATTTATTTTTATTTCTGGTCATTTCATAATAAAATTTCCAGGAGAATATGGAATATGTTGAATGTATAAAATAGTGAAACTGCATTTTGCCGGTATCACAAACTTGTCCATTAATGCAAAGTAATATATTCCTTTCAAATATGATTCACCCCATAATTTTCAAAAAGTATGTAAACAAATACCGAATGGATTGCAGATGCAACGAGAGTCGTGATTTCTCTTCACTGGTAACACCGTTTAATCAGTCATAGAAGAATGTGTGTGTGCCAAAAACTTAACATTTGGGAGTGTTTTCCTAATGGGAAGGCAAAGAAAAGAGCCAGACCAGGAGAGAAAGAAAAAAAGATTGAAAGAGTGTTTGAGATATTTAGGTGAGGCTGGGCTAGACCACACACTGAAATGCAATAGAAAAAATTTGTCTTCTATTGGAAAATGGCACATAGATAAATTTAGCTTTTGCATCTTTGAGCAAGTTTTTGATCATATTTTCAGATTTCAATGTCGATTGTTGATTGCCCTGAGATACTTCACCAAATTAACCACTTGTAGGTCAGCTTTACTTAGTTTGTGAAAAGTATCGGTATCATTTTTCAGTAGATCTACATTTACATTGCTTTTGATATCCATTTCTCTGTTGCTGCCTTGTCCATGTTTCTCATTTGTGTAGAAGTGTACTCCAAGTGTGGGAATGTCTTAATATATTTTTCACTAATATTGGGTTCGTAATTTATGTTGCAAGTAGGTTTTCTCACTTGTAGGAAGGATTTTTCACTTGTATGCATGTTCATGTAATTTTTCTGTTGCTTGTAATTTGCTCCCCATGTACTTATGACCTTCTAGGGAAACTAAAGATGCTGATACCTGTAAAAAAAATCTGAGGAGTGTATTTTGCTCTATTCCAGTGTTTAGTACATGGAATTTTCTTAAGGTGATAAACACTGAGTGTTCCAAAGGTATATTTAAATGATTAAGAAGGTTATTCGAAATGAGACAAATTTAGTCATCCATGGAGCTCTTTAAGCATCTCTTCATCAAATTACAAATCTTAACAGTTAAGTTTTTATACTTCCTTTAACGTTTTATGTCTCAAGAAACAATTGAACTGCTTTTAGACCCAACATCTATTCTCATGACACTGGTAACAAAGTTTAATTATGAGGGTCAAAAAGAAACTTCACATTTCCACAATAAAGATTTGATATTTATTTTTACATAAAGGTTAATTAAATGTGCCTCCATGAAAACTAGCGAGGATGCACCACCGAATTGGTAATTTAAGGTTAAGACTTTATATTAGGTTACAAGAAGAAGCCAGAATAGCATGAGATTTTCAAAAATAGTGGTATCCAGACCATTGTATTTTCATTTGCAACTTGCTTCCTTCTGACCTCACAGGGTAGCAACTTCTGCGGAAGGCAACCCAAAAGCCGAGATTGTATGCACCATTTGGGACGGTTGGCTAGGTTGGTGACTATAAACCTGGCAATGACATAAGCCCACTCAACGAAAAGCGTCAAGTGGTCCAGAATTGAACGTCCCTTCCAGAAGGTAGAATAGTCCCCTTAAATGTTGCCCACACAGCACTCCAAGGAGAGATCAGGGGACCAATCCAAAATTCTGTTACCCCATGGGATTCAAACCTGGATCCTCAGGGCAGGCAGCCAGTGCACCAGCTACCCCTCCCCTGTATAACCCAAACTCCACCACCTAATGTCATTTCCTGTTTTTGAATGAATAAATATATATGCATGTGCATATACATCTATTTTTGTTCTTTTATGCTCTGTGTGTTAAAGCATTAATTGCAACTATAATAATGTTTTTTATTACAATGATTAAAACTGCTAATAATTAGCCAATGTTAACATCACCCCCCTCTCCTACCACATACTCCCCCACCCCCCACTTCCTCCTGCTAATAAATGTTTATGAGATGGCTCTTCATTTTTTCACCTGATGATGATGCCCAGCATCGAAACCTTGGTCGTGAAATATCAAATCTTTATTGTGGAAGTGTCAAGTTTCTTTTTTTTTATCCTCATACTTAATTTTTTGCCTGAAGATGATGACGTACATCAAAACTGGTTGTGTGATAAACCTTATCCAATGGTAAGTTGTTACCACTTGGTTACCATTATTTTCTAATTCCACCCTATCGGACGTGAATCCATACAATTCATTAAAAATACTTTTAATGATCTCATTTATATAGATGTATAAACCTTTTTCCAAGGTCGATTGTTTACATTTTGTTAGTCCACAGGGCACTCATTTTTTTCAGCTTCTATTATGTTAAATAAATAGTATTTTATGAGCCCCTGCTTTTTCTAAATTCAAGTTGAACTTCATTTAGGAATTCCTGTGCATTAATTTTATCATTTGTATGTCAAGGTGTATGTATTTTTCATTTGCAATGCCTGTGTTCAGTCAGTGGTCGACTTTCACTTTAATCTTTCGAACCAGCCTACAGTGAATGGAGCATTATTTTCATTTTTTGAAATAATGTGCTCTTCTCCTTTGCCAGAAGTTCATGGTTGCTTCACTCGATGATAGAAGAAAGATTTTTGAAATTTAGAATGAAAAATTTCTGTTTTAATTACTAATACCCTGGGTTTTGGCATTAATGAGTGTAACAATGCTTAATTACTAATAAGGTATGAGTAATTTCTAGTATTTTATGATTTTTAATCATAGCGTTGCTCCTAAATTCCTGCTTACCAGTAGTTTTTAAATACTTATCTAACTAAATGATATTGAAAACTACAGCATTTGTTTTTCTTTCCTTCCAGATTTCAGCGAAGATGAGATTCTGCCCAGTAAATATTTCATTTACTGATGTCTGGGAACATGGAACATCCCGCTGCTTTCATGAAACTGTATCTGCTGCTGTATGTTCATTAATTGTTGTTGTATTTGGAGCAGTACAACTCATTATATACTACAAGTATGCAACGCCAGCTCCAAGACCTCCTGGATGGGGTCTGTCAGAAGAGAGAAGGAAGAGCCTGTCCTTTCTCTATCAAGTTCAAATTGGTCTCACATATCTACTTGCTGCGTACTTTATTCTAAGGCTCGCCTTGCAAGGGAATGTTTTAGAAGGACCAATAGTTGGCTACATGGTAAAGTTGTGTTCTAACCAGAGTTGCACCTTAATTAGAATAATCCATAATGAGGTGATCTTAGATGCAAACTATATGGGGCCATACTTGAACAGCATGAAATGTGGTTATAAATAATCACCTTAAATATTTGCCATCACTTCTTTTGTCTTGTTCGGCTTAGCATTGTTGGCTCCCTGGCTTTCATGGCATTCATAAAAAAAAAAATATATATATATATATATATATATATATATATATATATATACAATTATAAATATATACATATATATATATACACATATATATACACGCATATATATATACATACATATATATATACATACGTATATATATATATATATATACACATACACACACACATATATATATACACACATACATATATACATACATACATATGCATACATATATATATTCATATATATATACACATACATACATATATATACATCTATATATAATTATATATATATATTACCCTGATGTGTGAATTTCACACGCCGTCGGACTTAGTGCTGGGCAAACTCTACCATCCCCTACCAAACTGAACTTCGGGTTGATTACTGTATTCATGGTTTTTTACATGTATATTAGGGTTAGATTACCTGGACATTGATTTTCATAGTTAATGATAGTTCATAAAAAAATATTGTTGCAGGTTTGAATTAGGTCTCAATTCAAAATGAATTTTGGGTTTACCAATATTGAGTTATTTTGTTATCCTGTTATTGTCATATGAAGTAGTTATCTAGTTAATAACTTCACTTTCACTGAATATTTAAATTTAATCTGACTGCATAATGGCATGAAGGAATTAGGGCTAGTAGCTGCATTTTTTATTAATATAGGGCATGAGAAAAGAAAATTACCTTCATGATAATTTTATGAGGCTCTTTTGCTAGAATTACTGACTGTCTGCATGGATAAATTCTAGAGGATCATTTTGGAAGCATTAGTGTTGAGATTTCAAATAGATTCAGTGAAATGGTATTTATATGTGCATTGCTGAGTCATCGGTTATATCCTTAAAAATCTAGGAAATGTAGAAAACACAATGCATACAATTTTCCATGTGCTGTTTTAAGCCTTGGTGCCAGTGGTGCTTCTGCCAGCATGTGCTTGTTATTTTTATGCTTGTTAACGACACTGATTCTTAGTAATATCTTTTATGTCTTCTTTCCAGATTCTCAGTTCATGTCTTTGGTGGATTTCGTTTATGATGTCATTGGCCATAATGAGAATTGAAAGGAAGTATATGCTGCCATCGGTGCCAACCAGAGGTCACGGTCTTGTGCTTCTAATATTCTGGACGGCACTATTTGTGTCAGAAAATCTCGCATTCCTTAACCTTAATCGTGAGAAAGAATGGTGGTTTCATGTGACCAGGTAAATGGTTTATTTTTGTTTATTCTCTATATCAAACAAAGGCATTTACTAGAAAGTATTCTTGAATATTGCTGAATATTATGAATAAAGCAATGAAATGCACATTTATAAGATTTTTTATCTGTAAAAAATTATGGAAATATTTCATGAGCTGTAGACATTTTCCTGCCATGTGTAGAATCATTAATGCTCTTAACCCAAGAAAATGTGTTCAATTCATGCAAAAATGGATTTTGTATTACTTTTATTTTTTAATTTTTAACTGGCAAATACAAATAATTTCATTTTTGTTGTTTAATTATGCATATCCATTATTTTTGGGGAAAAAACGTTCATGTTCTACTTTTGAACGCACAGACATCCTGTAAACCTTTTTTTACCTCCCCACGACTTTCAAACTCACAGATTTCCGAGGAACTTTGAATTATGAGGCTCTTCTTTTTTGGTTTGTAAAATATGCTGCACTGCACACATGCTTTGCTTTAAAATTTTCCCCTATGGTAATTTTAATCTCTCTCTCTCTTATAAACATATTACCAGCACTTCTAGAGTCTGTGAAAGTACCCATAAATAATTGCAGGTACAGATTATGGTTAAATTCGTGTGTTCATTTTCTATAGTTTGTCTGTAGCCTCTTTGTTCGGTTCGAAATATGGCCCCATTTGGAGCATATTAATTTTCCTTTGCTGGGTTTTCACCATTCTTCACGGAGAAGGGCTATTATATTGAAAATGCTTCCATGTGTCGCTGAAAATAGTAGTATAAACAAAGAAGAATTACATGTAGTGTTTCCATTGTAAAATAACAAGATAAAATGAAATATACGAGGGTCATCCGGAAAGTAGTACCCGTTCGTGAAATAAAGACACAAAAGTAAATATTAACAAACATAAAAAATTTTATTTGAAAGAGGATACTTTAAACTACTTCTCAACATAATCTCCAAGCAAATTAAGGCATTTGTCATAACGTGTGACAAGTTTCTGTATTCCTGCTGCATAGTCCTTCGCCGCCAGCTCATTGAGATACGCGAGGGACCCATCTTGCACAAATTTTTGCATAATGCAGATGGTGTTTAACAATTTCATGAACAATTGTTCGAGAAACATTGGGAAAATGCTCACAGATGTCATCAATTGTGACGCGCCGATCGTTCCTCACGAATTCGTCAACTGAGCTCACCAGTTGGTCTGTAATGACAGACGGTCTCCCCGAACGCTCATCGTCGTGTGTGTTCCCCCTCCCCATGTTGAAGTTGCGACACCACCGCCGAACAGACGACTCGTCCATTACATTGTCTCCATACACCTCCTTTAATTGGCGATGAATATCACATGGGCGAACGTTTCTTGCATTGAGGAATTTAATCACTGCCCTCACTTCACAACTGGCGGCGTTCTCAATTTTTTTAAACATTGTAAACAATCACAGAAACAACACAGGCAATGCTAGCGTCACGCAACTTGGCTCAGAGAAGGCAGACAAGCCACTGAAGCTATCTGACCTCGTCCAGGGGCTACTCGCGTCGTCAGCACTTCATGCGGCACGAACGGGTACTACTTTCCGGATGACCCTCGTATATATATACGAGAGAGGTCCCAGAAGTGCCCAACCTGAACTAGAGATGGCTTGGTTGTTGTTTAAAAAATGTCACTGTATTAGAAAGTATGCAATCTATGTAGTGTATGTTTCAAGTTCAAAGATGCTTCACTGTTTAGTATTTGGTTGGCATCCATCAACAGTGAACGTTTTCAGTGAATTTGTGAAAATGGAGAGAATTTGTCATCGTTATGCGATACAATACTTTTATTTGAAAGGCCTCAGCCGTACCAATTTAAAAGCTGAACTGGATTTTACTCTTGGTGAATCTGCTCCTTTGTTTAAAGCAGTAAAATATTGGGTAGCAAAGTTTAAACGAGGCCATACGAGCTGTCAAGACGTGCATTGCATATGTCGACCAAATGAGGTGATGGACTCCAGAAACGGTGAAGCAAATCCACAAAGTGATACTGGATGATCGTCGTCGACTGAAAGTGCACAAGCTAGGAGATGTAGTACGCATTTCAAAAAGTGCAGTACATCACATGGCAACTGAAAATTTGAGATGATACATGATAAAGCCGTGTGCAAGATGGGTGTTGCATTTGCTCTCACTCGAGTAAAACCAGTGTTGTGAAGATGTTTCAATTGAGTGTTTAGCAAAGTTTCACAGCAACAAAGCAGAATTTTTGTACTGTTTCATAGCCATAAATGAAACATGGGTCCATTACGTCACACCCGAGACGAAAGAACAATCAAAATAATGGATTCAAAAGGGAGAACCGCTTCCAAAGAAGGCAAAGACCGTTTAATCTGCGGGCAAGGTCAGTTCGTCGGTTTTTTAGGATGCACGTGGGATAATTTTCATTGGCTGTGTTGAAAAAGGAAAAACTATCAAAGGCGAGTATTATGCGAACTTATTGCAACGTTTAAGCGAAGCAATCAAGCAAAAGCAGATAAGAAGAAAGTGTGTGTTGTTTCATCAAGACAATGCGCCAGCTCACAAATCCATTATTGTAATAGCCAAAATTCATTGATTAAAGTGTAAATTGCTTCCTAATGCACCCTATTCACCAGATTTAGATTATTTTCTGTTCGTTAAATTGAAAAAATGGCTTGGTGGTCAAAGATTTTCCAACCGCGGATAAGTGATGTCGGCAGTTAATGGCTATTTTGAGGAGCAAGACTGTTCTTATTGTGAAAAGGGTATCGAATTTATTGAACATCGCTGGGAAAAGTGTATAGAGCTGAAAGGAGGTTATGTTGAAAAGCAAATGCATTTTTTTCCAAAAATTTGTTGTTTTCTTTGTTGGGTCGGGTACTTCTGGGATAACCCTCATATAGTAGGTCTATACAAAACCTACCGTAATCGGTGGATTACCTAGTAAGAAATAAAACAGAAGCCAATGATGGCTTGGGCTCCTTTTGTCAAAGGGTTCAATCTCACAAATCTACTCCTATAAACTGAGCTTGTGACCATGTTGAACTGTAAAACAATTTCTTTAGCATATTCCTTTTCTGTATTATCAGATGGTCGGACTGACATCTATTGAAATCCTCCCATCAATATTATTTTTAAATCTCCTCAACCTGTATTCTGAAATGCTGTCAAAATTTAAGGAGTGCCATGTTGGGGAATTGATAATATCAACGCTTGCCACTGAGGTAGTAATTGAGTGAGTGTAATCTATTTTCAGTACTGCAGACAAAGTGGAGATGTCATTTTTCATTGTGAGATATCTTTCGACGCTCATATTATTTGTCTTGGGCCTGAAGGCTCCTGGATTGACTACAGCATACAATGCTGGAGAGGTATGAATTGGTATTCATTCAAAATTTTTTGTTTTTTTATTTATTGTTAGCAAGTAATGATGTGATCTCATTAGCTTTGTTATATTCATCACTATTATAGTTTATTTTATTTTCAATTTTGTTGTGTAAATGTGTTGTTTAATACTTAAACTCCTCATTTATTGACGTTTTTCATTTAAATCAATCCATATCCAGTATCTTCTATAATTATTTTTGATATGTTATCCCCAATTATAAGACGAGTGATATTGGTGTGATATAATATGCTTTTCTAGTCACTGGTATGGTAAGATTTTGATCAATCTTTTATATGAGGTATTCAACCAATTAGAAGTTAGTTTTGGATGTTCTTTAACAACGATTTACCTCTAAGTCTCCTTAGAGCTTTCTCTTTGTCCTTAAATGTGTATTATTTTCATTTTGTCTAAACTTATGCCCACTTTAATATTGCCTTAAAAGCCTATAATCTTCCTTTCTCTACCTCGCTCATCCCACATTCTCCCTTCTGTCACTGCCTTCAGCACCTCTCTCTCTCTGTTGATATTTCCTCTCCCCCTTTCCCTGCCATGTTCAGACTTGCCCCAAGCAACATCCTCTCGTTGCCCACCCTGCTTCACAACTTCGCTCTGTGTCTTCCCCTCTGCCCAACGTATTTTCTCCATTCTCTACCGAACCCACCTCTTAAAACTACCAATGAATCATAATAATGCAGGAAGACCCAATTCTATATTTTGCATTTTTTTCAGGACTTTGGGATTATTGATGAAGAAAATGGGCAAGCACGTGGGACAACATTTAAAAATTTATATGTCAAAATAAAAACACTTGCTCCTTTTATTTGGCCGAGGAAATCGCCCCTCCTACAGATGAGTGTTATATTTTGCTTCACCCTGCTGGCATTTGGGCGTGTCATCAATCTGTATGTGCCAATCTATGGCAGAGCAATCGGTAAACTAAATTTGTTTGTTTATCGTGATCACAAATTGTTTATTAGAATTGATGGTAATGCTTTCTTTCATCAATTACATTGCAGTGGACAGCATGAGTGGTGAAAAAGTTGTATTTCGATGGGACTTGGTTCTTATATTTGTGGCTTTCAAGTTTCTCCAAGGAGGTGGAACTGGCGGCATGGGTGTACTCAACAATCTTCGTTCATTCCTGTGGATTTCAATACAGCAGTATACAACCCGTGCTGTTCAGGTTAGGTTCTGATAATCATGTAAATGGAGGAATTCCTCTTTATATTGGGCTCCAAATCATCTGTAGTATGTTGTTGTATAAAAATGAAAGAGATAAAAAAAGAAAAAAAAATCAAATATTATTGAAATTTGTGCTTTAGCTATACTTGTAAGTAAAAGAAATCATGAGAAACTCTGATATTAAAATTAATTCTAGAATATGTGATATGGATGCATAGTGATTTGTAAGTACAGGTCGTTTAGTGTTCTCCTGTGGAATGGAGAGTGAGTGGTATGAGGGGGTCTGCTGGAAGTTTGGTGCTATAGTGTCTCACATGCATCACAGCTTTTGAGGCCATCATGGGCACATGAACATGACTGCAGCAGTGTTAAGGACTGCCTGGACCTAAACTGCGGCATCATTTGACAATATCCAGAGTTACGAGGTCTGTTCAAAAAGTATTTCGAATTTTGAATTTTTGCGGGTTACATGTAATTGATTTTTGATTTTTTTGTGGCGTTATGTTGTTTTTTAATGTCTCTCGCTTATGTCGAAAAGTTCGGCCGTTTTGAATCTTCAGTTATTTGTTGACAACTGTTTTGCTTGGATGTGTTTTGGCTTGTCTTCGATTTTCGCCTCAACCACAAAATGGATCAAAGAATCTGTGTCAAATTTTGTGTGAAAATGAAATTAAGTGCGAGGATGCATTCAGCATGTTGACTGTGGCATATGGAGAAGCTACCTTGGACCGAAGCAACGTTTATCGATAGTACAAAATGTTCTCAGAGGGCGTAGAAGATGTGGACGATGAAGAGGACGCCCGAGCACGTCAAAAACAGATGAGAACATTGATGAAGTGAAGAAAATAGTATTGGCCAATCATCAAATCACCATTAGAGAAGTTGCCAAGGACCTAAACATATTAACAGGCTCGTGCTATTCGATTTTTACCAATGATTTTGGCAGGACATGGGTTGCCGCGAAATACTTACCTAAAGTACTCAATTTCGACCAAAAACAGCAACACCTTAGCATCGTTAATGATGTGTTGGACTGTGTCTGCGACGATCCAAATTTACTCCATAGGGTCATAACTGGTGACAAATCATGGGTTTATGGTTATAATGTGGAAACTAAAGCTCAGTCGTCCCAATGGACTGCAGCAGAGCCAAGACCGAAAAAAGCATGCTAAGTTCAATCAAATGAGAAAGTTTAGCTTACAGTTTTCTTTGAATGCAGGGGGTTGGTGCATCATTAGTTCTTGCCACAGGGTAGAACGGTAAATAAGGAATATTACTGGCAAGTTATGCGCAATTTGCATGAAGCAATCCGCCATAAACACCCGGATTTGTGGAAGAACAAGATGCCGCAGCCACCGTATTCCCCAGATCTGCTCTCCAGTAACTTTTTCTTGTTCCCGAAACTGAAGAGGCCAGGAAAGGATGACGGTATACTACGATTGACAAGATAAAGACTGCATTGAAGGAGGATCTGAAAAAGATCACACAAAATGATTTTTTGAAGCTCTTTGAGGATTGGAAAAAGTTGGCACAGGTGTATAATATCTAATGGGGGTTACTTTGAAGGGGACAAAATAGATATTCATGAATAAATAAATGATTTTTGAAAAAACGCAACAGTCTCGATACTTTTTGAACAAACCTTGTATGTAGATTTTCGAATGAGAGAGAGTATATACTGCCTCTGCTGACATTGTCTCTCTCATAGGCTGATATTTTGCAAACTTTGCAATAGATGTGTTTCTCCAGCTCACTCAAAAGGCAAGGAATCTCACCTAAAATATGATTTTTCTTCCGACAGTTCAAGCAATGAATTTCAGCCTCAAGCTTTTATGAGTGGTAGTAATTTTTGAGGCAGTGATCCTGATCCTCCCTCAAAAGTAGCCCAGGATATCACAATGGTTTATGTGATTATAGGCACTTTGTGGAGGTTTGCCCATGAGGAATTGTCAGCCAGATTGAACCCTGATGGTACATGTTACTATTAACTTGAGATACTAGATGAGTAACAGATCCTTGGTAAAAATAAAATGTATTTATCTATTTGAATAATGAGAAAAAATTGAAGATGATTCCTATGTCCTCTTTTGAAGGCCAAGCGATAATATATTGAGGTTCCGTGTTATATCGCCTTCTTGTTTGTGCTTTCTAAATTCATTACTGGCCATTACTCAAAATAAAATGTACCATATCCACTGCTGGTCTTTCTTGAAAGAGTCTCTTTGGGAAAATTCTTTTTGCATGAAAAGACGTTAGGACTTGAAGTATAAAATGTCATGATATATTATTTTATGCCTTAATTTCAGGTTGAATTGTTTGCTCATCTTCATAGCTTGAGTCTGCGGTGGCATTTAGGACGAAAAACTGGTGAAGTTTTGAAAGTTATGAACAGAGGAACAGATAGTGCCAACAGTCTATTGTCTTCTGTACTCTTTAGTATTCTTCCTACTTTGGTGGACATCTTTGTTGCTGTTGCCTACTTTGTAGTTGCTTTTGACTACAGATTTGGTCTTATTGTCTTCATAACCATGGGTCTTTACATAGGTAATAAAACTTATAACATTAACTAAACTAACTTTCAGTCTATAAATATTTTGAATTATGTAGTCACGTAGGCCATAGTAAACAGCTAAGAGCCTGGGAATCCATTTAATCAATAAGAATAAGTTAGGATAATGGTTTCTTTCAAAAGTGGACATTTGGGAACATGAAAGGTTAATGTGTCAGATAAGGAGGGAGGAATTTAAGTATATGTACGCATACTCTTTGACAGAAAGTATGGGTGCATTTATCTTATCAATGTATTTGAATGAGACAATTAGCTGTTTAAAGAACGTGCGTGCTTAACCTTTTTTGTTCTCATATTTTTAAAATAAAAGTTGGTGTTCAAATTGGAGGGTAACATGTACATGAAATAGAGCTATTCTTAATGATAGTATTGCTTTGAACTTCGAATAGATTTATTATTTGAAATGTATTTCAATCAAGCTGACTTGATGCATCATGATACTTTTAGCAAAAAACTGAAGATTGTTATAGATTTTGAAATTATAATTGAATATCATTCTTATTTTGATATAATTTGTTTTGAATTTTATGTCAATGTATTTGTGTGGTTCAGTTATCTAAGTTCCTTGGTAGTTTTTCATAAAGATATTAATATTCTTAACACTTCCGAACTGTATGTGTTTTCTATGGTTTTATCTTTTATTTTAAGCTGTAACAGTCATGGTGACAGAATGGAGAACTAAGTTCATACGGAGCATGAACTTAGCAGATAATGCAAAGGAGGCAAGGAGTGTGGATTCACTTCTTAATTTCGAAACTGTCAAGTATTACAATGCCGAAGTTTATGAGGTGGATGCATATCGAGAGGCTATCTACAAATATCAGGTGAGCATATTTTGGACTATGATATGGCGAGTGTATTTATTGCTTACTTATGAAACAATTATGTGTGTACGTATTAAAATAATTCTACTTTTATATTGGCATCCTCAAAAAAATTTTCAATAGATGCATGTTATTTTTTATTTTTGAAAAAAAATTTTATTTTTCCTTCATTGTATATTTTACTATTAGAAAGAAGAATGGAAATCTTCAGCTACACTAAATTTGTTGAATACCGTCCAAAATTTTGTGGTGAGTGGAGGCCTGTTGGCTGGCTCACTTCTGTGTGTATACATTGTTGCAGAAAAAAAAGGGCTTACGGTTGGTCAGTATGTTCTTTTTACAATGTATATCCTGCAACTGTATGTTCCTCTCAACTGGTTTGGTACCTATTATCGGTGAGTTAACATTTAAACATACATATTTACGCTTTTAGAATGTTCCCTATTCGTAACTTGTCTTCTGGCCATTTATTTCACTTGTAATCATGCTGTAATTTTTATTTGATCACAAATGAAATTTTTCATTTAAATATGTACACACATTTGTTAAGTGAATGCAATAGTTTCATTTGAATTGAGTTCTTCAAAATATTTGATCAGAAATGAGGGTAGATTTTGGTAATCTCAGCTACAAAATTATCATTAATAGGTGAAAGTATTTCATGGAATCCAGTTGTTTCGATCATTAAACCATTTTGTTTTGGGAATACACATCAAGGCAATCCCAGAAGCCTACAACAATTATGCCTTTGTTTTCAAACGTTTAGCCACTGAGAAAGTCTTGAGAGAGTGTCTTCGTGAACTTTTCCTAAGCAGAAATATGTCGTAGGTTAATTGGAATTCCTGATTGCAGCTCATCTGCATTGTTATATTTTATAAAACTGAGTGAGATCAATTAAAAAGTTATGTGGTAATAGGCATCATGTTACTGAAGAAGTATCATATTTCCCAGCCCATAAGATGTACTTTTTTTACTTCAAAGTTTGCTCTAAAGCCAGCCTGTGTCTTATGGGTCGGGGTACACTATACTAAGGCGTATATTACACTATACTATAGCATATTTTTTCCAACCTTAGGCATAGACAGTGGTTGCCTTGATTACTAATGTTGATGATAATGAGGTCTGTTGAATAATTTCCATAAATTATTTATTACAAAAAATACTTCACTAACAAATTATTGGTGTGGGTCACCTTCAAAGTAGTCTCCTCCCCTTCCACTTTTTGGAATAGTCCTGGAATGCTCCTTTCGCAATGCTCATTAACCCCTCAAATGAATTTCACTGTCTCTTGAATGGTGACATCTCTTTTTCCTACGAGCAGGGTTTTTGGTTCAGGGAACAGAAATAAGTCCCATGGGGTCAGGTTGGTTGGGTGTGGAAGCACAGCAGTCTTGTTTTTGGCTAAAAACTCATGAGTTCTAAGGGACGAATGAGCTGGCAAATTGTCAAGGTGAAAAAACAACTCATCCCTCCTCCAAAGTTTGGGCTTTTTCGCCTGATTCTCTTTCTTAGGCATTTCATAACCCACAGGTAGTACTCCGTGTTGACCGTCTAGCCATTAGATCAGTATTTGTGATGCACAACCCCCTTTGCATAAAAAATGACAATCAGTATCACCTAGACAGTCAAGCGAGCACTTATTGAGCTTTTTTTGGGGCGGGGGGATGTTTCACCAATCCATTGTAATGATTGCACTTTTGTCTCGATGTCATATGCATAAACCCATGACTCATCACCTCTTACAAACCTGGACAAGAAGGTTTCATCGTCTTCGGCTCGATCAAACAGTTCCTGGCAGACTTGAACTCGATGTTGTTCCTAGTCTGCTTTCATCTGGCTACGCACGAATTTTGTGGGAAATATGGCATATTACATGTATATAGGTGAAGCTTGAGGTCCTTTAGTTTAAACCTCGGAAGAAAGGAGGGAAAATCTATCTGTAATACAAAACAGTCACTTTTGTTGTTGATCGGGAAAGAGATTTTCAGATCATGTCCATATAATAAGCTTTTTATAACCAATGTTACTTTTTTTTGTTAAAAAATTAAATAGGAGACAACTGAGCACCTCATGGTTCTCCTGACGTGACTTTGATTGATACAGAGAGGTAGTTTTTTGATTTTTCCAATTTATACTATTTCAGATAAATAAGAGGAAAGTCACCCCAATAATGGATAACCCATTACAATTGCCTTCATTATCTCTAATAGAATAGAGTGAATCTTTGGATGGATTGCTTAGCTGAACAGTGTTCAGAGAGTTAAATTGTGTTCTTTGCTACAAGGATGCCAGAATAAACTGTTTGTGACAAGCTAGATTGGTAGAAGTGAGGATGCCTTCCACGAAACCATGTTGTTGTTCTACTATAATAGGATTTAGCATACAAGTATGAGTGAAGTAACCATTTAATGCTGATTCAAATAATATTTCCATGTGAGACTATTTAGATATTGGCTAGTAATTTTTGGAATTAGTTCTGTCTCTTATTTTAATAGAATGGTGTCAGACAGCTTGCTTTACATGCATCAGGAAACATTTGTTTGCAGTGAGAGGTTAAAGAAATATGCTCTTACAGAGGCTAGTATATGTATGTATATTTTAAATGTCAGTAATTGCAATGATATACTTTGACAGAGCAAAGGCCTTAACATGCATTGTCTGTGATTGTACATTGAATGTAAATAGAGGGATATTATTACAGCTGTTTTTCTCATAAACCCCAAGTGACTAGGTATTGATTTCTTCTCCATCTTTGCCCACATTTGCCACTGGAAACATTTGTTTGCAGTGAGAGGTTAAAGAAATATGCTCTTACAGAGGCTAGTATATGTATGTATATTTTAAATGTCAGTAATTGCAATGATATACTTTGACACAGCAAAGGCCTTAACATGCATTGTCTGTGATTTTACATTGAATGTAAATAGAGGGATATTATTACAGCTGTTTTTCCTCATAAACCCCAAGTGACTAGGTATTGATTTCTTCTCCATCTTTGCCCATATGTTTGTCTAAATATATTTGGTTGGATAATTTTAGTTTAGGTTTTAGGATTTAAAAATGGCCATACATATTTTTGATTCCGTTTAGATTACTTTTGGTTATTAACGTGTATTATTTATTGTAATTTGAAACTAGTAATTGATATTATTTTTACAATTCAGAAAATTCTTAGTAATTATTCTAATTTACAGACTTGTTGAACTTTTTGTGTACCATATTTTTGTTGAGAATGGTTCATTTGAGGTCATTGCATTGCTGGAAAGGCAACTTAATCTTAAACTGCCAATCTATAGGATTTGGAATTTTGGATTATTATATTGAACCAAAGTAAAAATCAGGAAGGAAATCCTGAAAGATGAGATATTACTAAAAATATTAACAGCTTGGTTCAGGTCAGCTGAAGTGAAAAACTGAACTTGGGTCATTACCAGTTCAATTTACCAAAGTTCCATTTAATTTTGCCTAGGTTACTTGTAAGTTTAATTGAACTTCATTTACGCACCATTATATTCATGTGAATATTTTATTTTCCTAGTTCTTGTACTGTTTTTTTTTTCGTAGAGATATAATGATGTGATTTTTAAGTTGAAATTTGTAAAATTTAACCTTAAAAAGTTTTTGATTCTCTACATCTTTTTAAATAATTGACATGCAGGCTCATCCAGAGGAATTTCATTGACATGGAAAATATGTTTGATCTCCTCCGGGAAGAGAAAGAAGTGGTTGATGCCCCTGGTGCTGGCCCACTAGTGCTGCCATCTCCAACTCCTCAAGCTGGTAGTGCTGACATCGAGTTCTTCGGTGTTAGTTTTGGCTATTCGCCTTACAGACCAGTCCTCAAATCCATTTCGTTTGCTGTTCCTCATGGAAAGACAGTAGCTTTGGTATGTAAATATATTTCCTGAATTAATATTAATTAAATTCTGCTAAGTACTTACTAAATATAGAAATAAGGTTACTAAAAACAGTGGCACGATATATCATCTTGGTTATTATTGAATAATTATGTTTGATATTTTTTAGTAAAATATTATTTTTCCAGCTAGTTACTCATCCCTTGTACTTATTAAAAAGGTTAAATTGGATACACTTGTACTATGTCCACCATTATGAAAGTAAAAGGTAATAAATTGGTACCTCATAGGACTTGCATTTTATGCGTTGCAACTTTATCTCAAACTGCCAAAGAGTTACTGGGTGTACACGTGCAAAATGTGAATTTTTTTCCAAATAAAATAAAAATTTGGATTAATGGTAAGATCTTTATTCAAAGAATGCTCCATGGCTAGTTGGATATTTTTCCCATCTTTCGGACGATTTGTGTATGCCACACCAGTAAATACTTTTCTTTTCCTGCGAACCATTCATGGAGCCATTTTTTTGCATCTTTGAATGAACCAAAACACTGCTCAGCAATGCGTCCCCCATTGTTGTAAACAAGTGGTAATCGGAATGTCGCGTGGTTGGCGGCCGCGACATCATTGGTGGGAGCGTAGCACAGAATGAGAGAGTCTTATTTGGTTTACGAGTCTTTTATTTAACCCTTATCAAGCTTTGGGGTTCAGGTACCAGGGAGTAGGGGCGAGCGAGCAGGGCGAGGTTGGGCATCTTGGTGTGGTCGTAGGCTCGACCAACGGGACTCAGAAGCGGCACGGGATGCAGGGAAAGGTGCAGGGCAAGGCTTTGGCGTCTCTGGCGTGGTCGTAGGCTCAACTGACGGACTCAGAGGCAGGGTATCGGGTGAGGAATGGGGAAGGGAATGGGTCCCTGCTCCAGGATCGCCTCGCTTTATAAGGCATTGCGCCTTCGGTGGTGGGAGGGATGACTTCAAAGCAGCTGCATAGTAGCAACAAGGGAATTGGGTAGCGGACATTGTCTTGTCTTGGTTTCCGAGAAACCCGCACTACATCAACATACATTGTCTGGTATGCTGGGGGGGTACTCCTTGGGAGAGTCAACCGATAGTGGGGGTCTCCGAGAAACCCACGCTACAGGAAGAAGCCTAGTCTGGTGAGTAAGCCTTATGTGGTTAAACTTCCCAGCAAAGTGCTTCAAATGAGTCGCGAACTGGTTTTGCCACATGTGATGGAGCATTGTCATGAGGAAAAATACCCTGTGATGCCTCTTTTGGTATTCTTGTCTCTTTTCAAGCAGCAAATCATTCAAACTGAACAATTATTGTTGGTAGCATTCAGTGTCAACTTTTTCAGCAGTTTTTAACAGCTCATAATAGACCACACCCTTCTGGTCCCACCAAAGAGAGTGCATCATCTTTCTACAAAAGCAATTCGGCCTAGTGGTTGATGTGGATGGTGCGCCTGGGTCCAGCCATGATTTTTTGTGCTTGGAATTCTGAAAATCCTCTTTTCATCACCAGTAAGGATACGATGCAAAAACGAATTCCATTTGTATCTTGCAAGTAAAATTGCATGTGTGTTTTTATGCCTCTCCATCTGTTTGTTGTTCAACTCGTGTGGTACCCATTCGTCGGTCTTCTGAATCTTTCCCATCTCTCGTAGGTGATTGGAAACAACCTTGTCGACTAGCGATCAATTGCTCTGCAAGTTGTTAGTTTATTTGTGAATCATCTTTGTCCAACAATGCTTACAACTCCACATCTTCATAACTTTTTGGTGGCTTTCCGTGTTCCATGTCTGGAACATCAAAGTCACAGCTTTTGAAATGTCCGAAGCATTATTCACATGTATCTTGTGATGGAGCATGCTCACCCTAAGCTTCCTGAAGTAATCGATATGTTTGGGCAGCAGTTTTCTTCAAATGAAAACTTAAAATAAATGCTTCCGGTAGATGCTTTTGCTTGGTATAAATTTTGACATATTGACACAGCAACACATCTCTGTGAAAACACTTTCAATTTATCATTTGTGCACATCTCACACTGGTTGATGGGTGGAATAGCAAAGTGGCGTGAGTGTCAAATCTTGATACCATAAACTGCATTGGTGCCCCATCTATTGTCTGAAATCCATATTTCATTTTGCACCCCTGGTATGTCCTGCATGACATTTCAGTTCTCCTTTATTATTTGACAGGAAGTGGGCAAAACTATTGTACAGTTGTGTATGAATGAACTAAATTTAGGAAAGGAAACATAAACTGTTAATTTTGGACTCAGGTTTTGACTAGTGCAAAAATAATTTGGAAGAGTTTTTGGAACCTTGGAATCGTTTTTGAGTCAAAACTTGGTTGATCAGAAAATAAAGTTTTTGCGAATGTAACTAAGTATATTTCATTCATCAAATGAAATAATCCAAAGTGGTATGGGAAAATATTAAGTTATTCTGGTCATATAAGTCAATATTCCAGTGGGCAAATGCAATTACAGAGTCACGATTATCGGGATATTGTCTGAAGTAATATTGTAAAATCCTGTGCTATTGATTCTACTCCATTGTGAGTGGACTATCCCCCACCTATTGAAATTAAACCACTTGGCGTTTCCGCTTAGAAAATCTTTTTATTTATTACCTAGGTTTCGTTATGGTACAACATAATCTGGTAAAAATACAGGTGAAACACAGTATATATAACTCTGGTTAGAGGGGAAGAGCCAAGTGTTTTAATTTCAATTTCAATATGAAGATTTTCCACCAAGTCCCACCAGGATCTGTTTTATTTTACACCCCACCTAATCACTCAAATACGAACCACCCTTTTCCTATTTCATTTTGGGTCTGAAAATTTAAGCCACTCATGGCTAGTGTATTGTGTGAGCATATTAGCTCACACAATACACTAGCCACACAGTTTCTCACCTCTTGCCTATACCTAGATATCATTACCAATGGTCTCATCATTTCCCTGCCTTTATCTGTGGCATTTCTGGATTTCCACCCCTAGCTGCATGCCTTTTCGTATCAAAAGTCTCTCAAATATGCCTACCTCATCCTCACCCAGTACCAATCCATGCGTAAGCAAGAAGTGTCAAACTTATTTTCCATCATCTTCATAATTTCAATCACCTAATTCCACAACTGAATGTCATTGCTACATCCACCAGAAGCTCCCTCAAACAGAGACCACAGCGTTTCCTTAAAGAGTTGTCGAATCTTTACATTTATTTCTTCCAAGGAGGACTTGGCCAGCCTCATGGTCACCCCTCCCCCTTACTTCTTCCTGAACCACTCCCCCACTTTCTATACAAGCCCGGCCTCCACACCATTCACAACCTCTTCCCTCTTTCTGAAAACCCTTCCCATTTCTCCCAGCCACCACCAAAGCACCCCTTCACTTTCCCTCCCCCCAAAACTATTGGCCACCCAGGAGTCAACAGATGAGTCACCTATTTCCCTTTGTCCCACCGACCAGAAACCTTTCCCTGAGAACTCTTCCCTATTTTAAATCACTTTTTCTAGACTTCTATTGTTTCTAGACTTGCAACTGCCCCAGCCGTAAAATCTGTCCACTCATCAGATCTGCACTCCTCATCCCCTCCTTGCCTCAGCATCTCCCTCTCACACTGATTGCCTCTCCAATAACGTAATCCATCCATCTCTTTTGCAACCAATGTCCATCTATCTATGATGGGAGTGCATTACTCCTTTGTCCTTCTGCATGATCTAATTTTGCTCTTTTCATCTAATTCTTCCTCCCTCTATTCTCTTCCTGTCCTTCCCCATGAACTGTATTTCTAAATGAAAGATATGCATGTATTCTGTGGTGAATAATGTTCTTCTTCAATTAGGCATGCATGCCACATTTCTCACTTAATTCTGTCCGAAATGGCTATCCCATTTGTACCGCTTTCTCACTTGCCTAACGTTCTCCCCTCTATCAAAAATTTCAATATTTCATCACCGATCAAAATGCTCTGTGCCCATCTTTTCTCCTCCTCTTCCTGTGTCCTCCTCTAAATTTCTCCCGACAATCCTATCACATCCCCCACCATGCCTAGCACTTCTTAATTTGTTTCCTTCTCTGTCTATTTCACCTTTTCCATCCTTCTCCACTTTCACATTTCAAAAGCCTTTACATTTACTCCTATCATCCTGCTTCAAAGACCATTGTTTCTTCACCATATAAAAGCAAACTTGCTGTCCCTAATGTCTTAAACATTTAGTTCCTCTGTATATTTATTCCATCTCTCTTGAATCTTCCCTGGTTCAATTAACAATTTGCCTAACTTATCTTTGATGGTTTGCGTGGATTTTCCCTTTTTAATTCCGGGCAGTGCTGTCACTGTGCACCCATTTTACCCGTCTTTTTCAAACTTTCCATATCCTTGGACTGTGTCTTTCTCAACACTTTTTTTCACTCTATCAGTTAACCACCTCAGGTGAATTTTGAACATTTATCTATTTGAATTTCCTTACATTGATTTCTGTGTGCACATTCTTCCATTTCCTTCTCTTGTACATATTTGTAATCATTAACCCGCAATCCATGGTTTCGTTGAATTTTTACCATTTACTTATTTATTAGTTTCAATTGAGGTTTCCAGTATCTCATTTTTTATATGTTCCCATGCTTCTTCTATTGCACTATCTCCCTTTCCACAATCATAATTTTCTCTACAACCCACTGATACTCCTTTCTAATCGTTCTGATTGATGCGTCTACATTCCTTTTCCTTAACTCTTCCCTCTTTTATCCTCTTGAATCTGACCTTATTCTTCATTAGTGCTAATTATGATCTGATTCCACATCTGCTCCCTTGTGACTCCCTTGCATTGTAATCTCACATGTTCCTAAGTTGGTGCCTAACCTTGATAGTCTGACATAATTTGGAATCCCCGAGCATTTTTCATGTAAACGAGGGCGGATCAATAAGTACCTGTGTTTGAAATGAAGAAACCATTTTTTCAAAAAACATTTTTTTTATTTTTCAACATAGTCCCCTTTTAGAAAGATACACTTCTCCCAACGTTGCGGCCATTTTTTTTACTCCTCCTAAAAATAGGATTTGTCGAACTCTCCAAAATGTCTCTGCAATGCATTCCTCTCTACACTCTCGGCAATAACTTCCTCGTTTGAGGTAAATTTTTTTCCAGCGAGCCATTTCTTCATGTTAGGGAATTAGGAAAAGTCGCAGGGAGCCAGATCGAGTGAATACAGGGGGTGCGGCAGCAATTCATAACATAGTTCATGAAGTTGACAGCCAGATCAGCTTGATGCCCATTGTGAGCAACCGCGGCACCCATTGGGCCGACAATTTTTTCATCGCCAACTTATCATGTAAAATATTAATTGCCGTTCTGGTCAACACAACCATGGCCTGTGCAACTTAGTGCACTTTCGTTCGTTGATCAGCAAGAATCATGGCGTGGACTTTTTGAATGATTTCCTTGGTAACCACGTCTGCCAGGCGTCCTGGTCGCTCCTCATCAAAAACAGATGTTCGCCCACGTTTAAATTCGTTGAACCAATATCTAACTGTGGTCATAGATGGCGAAGTGTCCCCATAAACAGACAGCATCCAACTTTGCTTTTATCTCCTCGCATTTCTTCCCATCCAAAAACAAAAAGCGAATTACCAAGCGATACTGCTCTTTTTCCATCTTAGCGAAAATCACGAAACACGTCTGACTCGAATGGCTGCCAAATCCAAACTAACCTTTAAATCAGTCTAAAATTTGTTTCGCCGTCGTTTGATAGATGGCAGCACGCGATGATAACATGAACTTCCCTCAGGAATGCCCTTTCTCGTCAAACACTGGTACTTATTGAACCGCCCTCATATCTCTCTCACTGCCATATCTTCCTTATCATTGCATTCCAATCCTCCATATTTATTGAATGTTTCCTTCCTGGGACACCCACAATTATTTTGTCTAATCGATCATATGCCCTATGGACTTCTTCCCCCTAATGATTGCTTAGTGGAGTGTACACGTGAACAGTTACCAAGTTGGTTCATTAATTATTATTATTAAAAAATACACATGTGCTAATAGACATTGTCAGGTGGCACAATTGCGAAAGATAGTACATAAAACTAGACTTCAAAACACAAATCTCTTTACCAAAACAAGTGAATCCCCATCCCATTTACAGCCATTAATCAGCAAGAAAAAAAAGATAAATTAAAAATAAAATTAAGCTATTACATATAATACATTACACCACACATCAATCAAATTATTACATATATGCCTTACATCTATTCTTAAAAGTACTACCTTGATCAAAAAGTTCCCGGAATAACCACCGTGTGGCGCTCCCATCGTTCCGATTTGAGTTCTGTTTTTTTTGTTAAATTGGTACATCTGTTGTTGATATTCCCTTTAAATCTTAGTGTCATAACTTGACATTTGCAAAAGTTACGTAGCCAAGAGTACATCTATCTCTGTGTGTGTTGGCGATTTTTTACAATTTCAGAAATGGATTTAAATTTGCAACAACGAACTTGTATTAAATTTTGCGTAAAAAACGGATTTAGTGGCGCACGGACGTTGGAAATGTTGGAAAAGTGTTTCGGCAACGATTCTCTAAAAAAAACGGTCGTTTACCAGTGGCACGAGCGGTTCAGAAGTGGTCGTGAGTCAATCGAAGATGATGAACGCAGTGGCAGACCATCGACATCGAAAGTCGGTGAAAAAATTGATAAAGTAAAAGAAATGTTGGTCAATAACCGCAAATTAACCATCAGAGAAATAGCGGAGGACTTGAACATTGCCTATGGATCCGCCCAAGACATTGTGGTTAATGATTTGGGTTTCCGTCGTGTAGCAGCAAAGTTGGTGCCAAAAGACCTCAATTTCATGCAAAAAAGAGACCGTGTTGACGTCGCAAAAGACATGATTTGCGAGGCTGAATCCGATCCCACATTCATCAAAAGGATCATTACTGGAGACGAGACGTGGGTTTATGAGTACGACACGCAATCCAGACATCAGGCAAGTGAATGGCGTTCACCAAATGAGCCGAGACCAAAAAAACCACGTCGTTTTCAGTCAAAAAAGAAGGCAATGCTGACGGTTTTCATGGATTACAACGGTGTAGTGCATCATGAATTTTTGCCAGAAGGCCAGACAGTAAACAAAGAGTATTATTTGGGTGTTATGAGACGTTTGCGTGAAGCAATTCGCCGAAAGAGACCAGAAATGTGGGCAGAAAACTCGTGGATTTTGCACCATGATAACGCACCGTCGCACAGTGCTATCATTATTCGTAATTTTTTGACGAAAAATGCAACAAATACCATCCAACAGCCACCGAATTCACCTGATTTGGCTCCCTGTGACTTCTTTCTGTTCAATCGAGTTAAAAAACCATTACGGGGAACGCGTTTTAGCAGCCGAGAGGAAGTAATGGAAAAATCGCAGGAAGCACTGATGGACATACCGAAAACCGAATATAAAAAATGTTTCGAGGATTGGATCAAGCGCTGGCATAAGTGTGTTGCAGTCGATGGGGATTACTTTGAAGGGGACAATATAGATTTAGATGAATAAACTTGTATTTTTAATTTTCTGAATAAATTCCGGGAAATTTTTGATCAAGGTAGTATACACTCTGTTAGGAAAGGGCTTGAATATTTTTGCAGGTAAGGTGTTCCACTCAACAATTGTTCTATTTAGAAAAGAAATTTTTTTTTTTTATTTGTTCTCTGTGCCCGGCATTTTACCTTAAATTTGTGATCATTTCTGCCTATGAAATTTGGGTTCCCCGCCTCTTTCCTAAGAAGCGAATTGTCTATGACTCACTTGCTCTATGCTTACTAAGCTTATTCCTGCCTCTTGCTTCAATATTATTACCATTGCACAGTAGCAGTCCTCTCCTGCTGTATATAACCGGACTTTCTCTTGTTAGACTTCCATCCATGCACCTACCAGGAGCAAAAATTATTGCTCCCGTTAGCACTGCTTTAGCGGCCATGAGAATGCACTAGAACTTCCACCAAGTCAAGGCTTTAGGCCATTGGGAGGGCTGACTCATTAATAAGTGTAATTTTACTCTATCTTCAGTTGTGTATAATTCATTGATCTCTATGAAGTAATTCGGTTCATTGTCAATGCTGAAAAGTTTTCTCCAATAGAAGGTAAAAGTTTTTCAATTTCATGAAGTTTTGGTAGTTTTAAGTTTTGTTCAAATTTCTTACTTATTTTGTTAGGTCGAAAGGAAATGTAAAACCCAATTTTGATGTTTTAATAGAATGGTACAACTTTTGGACCCATCTTTTCAAAATAAATTTCATGTTTTTTTTTTCTTTTGAGATAAAGTAATTAGTGCAAAATACTTCTAAATTTTAGGAATGCGAATGAAAACAAGATTATGACTATGGATTTGAAAATGCACAGGAGAATCCATAGCCCCCAAAAACTTATGTGTTGGATAATATGGCATGTATGAAGATATAAACTGAAATATTTTGAAGGGTTGTCTCCTTGAACACCTAGTAGTGTGCAATTTATGTTTCATTTGAACTTTTTACCGCTGCTGATTCACTTCTTTTACATGTACATTATTATTAATTTTTTATCCTTTAGGTTGGACCATCAGGGAGTGGAAAAAGCACTATTATTCGGTTGCTTTTCCGGTTTTATGATGTTCAAGGAGGAGCAATATTTGTAGGTGGCCAAAATGTGAAAACTGTGACTCAAAACTCTTTGAGAGCTGCAATAGGAGTGGTTCCTCAGGATACTGTTCTTTTTAATAATTCCATCAAGTAAGTGCCTCTTGAGCTGTAAACTGTTTTTAATGTAAACATTATAATTTTGCATCTATTGGTGAACAAGCAACCTTTTACTGACTTGGCAATTGCAAATGCATGTAAAATAACCTATCTTGAGTGATCAGCGCAGTGCCCAACTAGGAGTGACTTTAACACAACTTTTATGACAAAATGTTATGTAGCCACTATCCTGTCAGGTTATTGTGCATTTGTAGTTAACTCTATACTCTCATATTTATGATCGTAATAATTGAATTATTTTGACCGGTAATAGTAACATAAATGACGTGGAACATTAGGAGCTATTTTTAAGCTATTTTATTTTTTTTTTCATTGCAAGTTATTAAAAAAAGAAACAACCTTGGTCTCTTGGTGTTTTTTTTGGAGAATCAACCTACCATAGTAGCTTTTAGCAGCCATCACCAGAAGACCAATTTTAAATCATGAATCAAACACATCTCACGGTGAATGTAATATCACAGTTAAAGCATAGTAATGAAAATGTACATAATAATAATAATACATTTATTTGTCCGGA